>NC_048294.1:20734224-21047184 GCF_009762535.1 Notolabrus celidotus | reverse complement strand
TTAAACCTTGTTTATAATTAGGTTGACATAGTGAAGATAGACAAACACTGTTGATATCATGTTTCATTTTATTGGTAGTTTATGTTTAAAATTTTTAGTCATGAGTAAATTCCTTTGTCCACAAGTAAACTTACCTGTAATGGAGAATCTGAGTCAAAGAGGGATTTCCTCGCATTTTCCCGCCTTTTTAAGCTTCCCATGACGTCATCTAGGCGGAAAGTGTATTTATTTAAAGCATGATCAGAAACAGAACATGTTGCGATGCGTTCAAGTGACGCGGGAAGTTTGACTACTTATCGACACTGTTCTCAGTGTGTGTTGGTTTTTCATAATGTTTAATGATTAGAGTGTAAGGGAGGATGGTTGGAACCACTTGTCTGTAATCTGTAATGTATGCCTTTATAAATTCAGTTTGCTGTGGGAAGCCGAGGAAGTTGTTTTGCATGTTTTCATGGCTGCACTTGTAAATAAATATCCCCTGATGGAACCTTCATTTAAAGCTGCTGGATGGAGTTCCTTTGCTAGTCATGAAACAGACTGAAATTAAAGCTGGGGTTGGTAGTCAGCTTTAGATACACTTTTTGTTATACTGGTTAAAATGAACTTTATGTCCCGATGGCGATCAATACATAATGTGTTCTTAAAAAAAGAGCGAAAAAAAAAGCCTCTATCTACAACCGGATTAAACCTGGGAAAACACCAACCAATCCCTGCCATCAGGAGCCAAATTATGAAACCAATCAAATCCCTTCCTGCCGTTCTGCCCGCCTCCTGCAAAGCATACATTTCATGTTTGTTTGTGTTTTTAACTTTCACTATGAGAATGTTTTGGTGTTTTCTTACTGCTGAGTGAGACATGAGTTGACGTAGTGCAAAACACAATCGATGTGCCGTTTTGAATCAGTCACCATCATATGGTCGCGAATCAGCAGCACTCATGCATGTGAGCGGGGGCGTCGTTTTGGAGGAACTCCGAAGGGAGGGAGGGAGGGGTTAGACGGAGTCTTGAGGAAATTGTACATTCAAATTCATGCTAGTTTTCTGTGGCTACCAACCCTAGCTTTAATACAGATGTTTCTTTATGAGCTAAACAAGCAAACAGGACCAGCAACATGAAATGTTAATATTTCTGTGTGGTTATTTTTGATGTCGGAAACCCCTGACAGAGGGTAGGTTGGCAAAGATCCTTGATAACTGACACATTTGACCATTAAAAGGTAGCAGGGTGAGATTTTTTGAGAAGAAGAACTAATTCCATGTGTAAAGAACAATCTCAGCAAAGACCGATTTGCCCACAGGGGGCACCAAAACTGACACACATCAAAATGTCCACACAGGAGCTTTAAGAAGCCTGAGCTTGTCCCCTACTTTTAACCATAAACCATAAGACGGAGCATTAGAGCAACATTACGACGGACGAAAAATGAGATTTAAAGACTAGTGTTGTACTTTTAGAAGAATATAGTCGGACATTTTTTAAAATATTGTAATGTTATTAAATGAACTATAAATTCATGATTTATTCATTGATAGACATTTGGTTAAATTAGAAGTATAAAGATGTACTTTTAGTCTATGCTAGCGTGTATTTTATTTTGAAGGGGAAAGATCAGAGGCCAGGTCAGAAAAAACCCAAAGAAACCACTAATTACTGATTTTAGGCCAAACCTGTTAATGTGAACGCAAAGTGCAGCATTACAGACGTCATTCCTGCAGGTCAAAAGTGAATCAAGCAGTGTGTGTGTGTGTGTGACAGATGTCAGAGTCCCTTCCCATCCCTCCAGACACTTTGTATAGAGCCATAATTCACTGATAAGGTAAACAAATCATAAACACATCTGCCTCACCTTATTAACAGGACACTCTGTAACTGACTGCAGTGTGATCTTTAACTACACACAGTGTCCTGACTGTTACAGCTGAAGGGTCAGGTTTTCACACACAGACACATATCCTTCATTAATTCAGTGATGGAGTCATACAATGACAGCAGGGGAATATTTAAGTATGATTAAAAGAAACATTCTCAGCCTTGTGAGAGAGGGACTCCTAATTCAGTGTGTCAAAGACTTTAACAGGATTCCCCCGTGTCTTATATGGTCGCCTGTTATCTCTATGAGGTCGCCTGTAGTACAAGCTTTACAGGAGCATGCACAGCGGCTATTTCTCTCTGCTGGTTTTTAAGATCTCTAGTTTCACGTCTTCTTCAACACAGCATGATGTTCATTTATTAAACAATGGTCCCATTTAGAGTCACAGAGACCAGGAAGCAGGGGAGGATCACCAAAGCCTGTTTTAAGAATCCCATGTCGGATCACAATAACTTTAAATTAAGGATGCAACTTGCTGCAACGTGAGCGTCTTAGTGAAGAGGGAGCTGACCCTCTCTACTTTTAAGAGTAGACTTCAAACGTTCCTTTATGATAAAGCTTATAGTTAGAGCTGGACCAGGCTTGGACCAGCTCTTAGTTATGCTGTTATAGGCTTAGACACACTGGGATCCAGTCTTTCCCTCTGACCTACAAAGCCCTTAATGGTCAGACAACTTCATGTCTTAAAGAGCTCATAGTGCCCTGTTAACCCTCTAGAACACTACGCTCCCAACATGCAGCCCTGCTGGTCGTACCTAAAGGTCTCTAAAAGTAGTATGGGAGATCAAGCCTTCAGTTATCAGACATCTCTCCTTTGGAATCATCTACCACTCAGGGTTCAGGAGGCAGACACCCTCTCTACTTTTAAGAGTAGGCTTCAAACTTTCCTTTTTGATAAAGCTTATGGTCAGAGCTGGCTCAGGCTTGGACCAGCTCTTAGTTATACTGCTATAGGCTTAGACTGTCACACTGGGATCCTGTCTCTCCCTCTCTCTTCTCTGTCTGCCTGTCTCTTACTTGAACTCTTCCTGTCCCATTAAAGTTACTAACCATAGACCTTTCTGGAGTCCTTGAGCTCCCTTTTCTTGAAGGTTCCTCTGGATCTCTGCTGCTGTGGACGTGCCAGACTCCAGCTGCTACAACTACTACTATCTGTCTCACCACTATCATCTCTCTTTCTCTTCATCTCTCTCTATCCCTCTCTCTAACTCGGTCTCGGCAGATGTGTGTCTAACATGAGTCTGGTCCTGCTGGAGGTTTCTGCCTGTTAAAGGAAGTTTGTCCTTGCCACTGTAAGTTGCTGAATGCTGCAAAGTGCTCTGCTCATGGTGGATTAAGATGAGATCAGACTGAGTCCTGTCTGTAAGATGGGACTGAGACCCAGCAGCAGAAAATAGTGTCTTTATTTTTGGGGTCAGACTTAAATGAAAATGACTCAGCTGCACACAAATCTAGTTTAAAGACGTTTGAATAAAACAGAAAAATCTGCTTCTCAAAGATCTGAGCTGCAATATAGAAATATTATTTTTCAATAAACCTTTTTATTTCTGTGCAGCAGCAGAAGAGAGCATGCTGTTAAAGAAAGAGAATCTAGAGCTATGTGTTGCTGTCCGTGTGGTCAGATGATTAGTTTGTACCTCAGGAGTTTCCCTCTGAGTGAATACATGTCCATCCCTCCGTCTAATCTTTCTTCAGTCATAAATCTCCTCCCATACTCGTCCAGGTCTTGAGATAATCCGTCTTGTTTCTGTATCAGTTCCTCAGAACCCTGAATGGGAGTCCGTGACCAGGGATGATCACATCCGCAGTGCGCAGCGCCTCCTGGCGGCTCACCTCCTGTACTGCAGTGTTCACACTCAGATCCCTCCAGCTGTCCTCGTCTGAGCAGCACTCAAATAAGTCCCCAGCAATGAGCACCGTGCCTGCAGAGGTTCCCTTCACCTGCACACTGACGTCCTGTGCCGTGTGTCCCGGAGTGGGAAGTACAGACACCTGAGGGACGGAGGAGAGAGATGACATCACATGACAGTCTGACTCCTCTTCTGTGCTGCGTTTATTTTAAGTCCAGACCAACTTTAAAACCAGGAGATAACTATTTCAATCAAACTTTAGAAAAACACTTTAAAGTCAGGTTTCATCAAAAAGAAGTGACACAGAAAAGTAGTAAAATAGAGACACCGTGGGGTCTGATGAAGTGTTTTAAATGATGCAACTACTCAGTTAAAAAACGCCTGGATGTATAATTATCTGGATCAAAAACATCAACAAACCGTCACAGATTCAAGCTGCATTGAAGTGATGTTGGATTATTCACAACTATGAGTTCCTGACAAGTGAAGTTCAAGTGAAGGTCTCCTGACAGAACATTGGAGGGGGATTTGGAGCCTGACTTGCAGAGTTGATGTCAAATCATGCAGAAAAGAGGACAAAAGGAGTTCTAGGACTGCGGTAATGAGGGGTTCCCAAACTTTTCCGCCCCTGACCCGAGCGGTCTTCAAAGTGATTCAATGTTGCTTGATACTTTATTTAGCGGGTCTGAAGGAAATGCGCACATGTGGCTGTTTCCTGTGCTGCTGTGAGTGAACCTGCTGCTACAGAGAGAGGCAGAAAACTGATGAAACACTTTTTATTTACAAGATTTTATGTCAAATTTAATGACTTTTGTTCTCAACACTTTTACAATAATGGGGGTAAAATGGAGCGTGAGATCGACAGGCGGATTTGTGCAGCGTCAGCAGTTATGTAGGGGTTGTACTGGACCGTTGTGGTAAAGAGGGAGCTGAGCCGGAAGGCAAAGCTTTCAATTTACCAGTCGGTCTACGTTCCAACCCTCACCCATGGTCATGACCTGTGGGCTCGGAGTAGAGCCGCTGCTCCTTCGCATCGAGGGGAGTAAGCTGAGACTGTTCAGGCATCTGATAAGGATGCCTCCCGGACGCCTCCCTATAGAGGTGTTCCAAGCATGTCCAACTGGGAGAAGGAGGAGCTGGAAAGTGCTGCTGGGGAGAGGGATGTCTGGGTCAATCTATCTGGACTGTTGTCTCCGTGACCTGACTCCGGATAAGAGGAAAATAATGGATGGATGGGTAAAATATGCAATTTGCGATTGTTTCTTCTCTCAGACTTCATGAAAACACTGAAGCTGGAAGAGCTTTGACTCTTCTGTGACACAGATTCATATCTGGTGACAGATTCGACCCTCATCACAGCATCCCTTACATGAAGGTTGGTTGGCCTTCTCTTGAGCAGAGCCAACACAAACATCCTGTACGTTTTTAAAGCCCTCAGTGGAGAGCGACTTTCTTACATTACAAACATGTTGGAGTGGCGTCATGGAGCCTGAATGACTCACACTGTACTCTGTGAATCAGCATTGATGGCCCTAACTCTAAAGATAACACCTATCACCTCTGGCAGAGTTAAGACTTTGATTTCTAACCGCTGTGACTCAAAATGTATTTTTGTTTTGTCTTGTCATTGTTTTTCATGTCCCTGTGATCCCAACGACAAAGAAATTGAATTGTCCTTGAGGCACCTGAATGCACCATCATGACTGAGGACTTAGTATGCTTTTAGTTTCAGCTCTTAAACTTTGCTGTACATATGTTTTATTTTGATATTTCTTGACTTTTAAGTCTAGCTTCATTCTCAAGAGTGTTTCCAAAACTCTACTTCAATCTCTGCTCCGTGATCTGTTGATATAATTCACTTGTTTATTTGTTTTGGGTTTGTTTACCTTCTTATTTTTTCCTTCCTAACTAAAGAGCGGGATTTTATTACTGTTTTTTATATCTAAGAAACATTTTAAAGTACTTATATCTGACTTTGAGTCTGGATTATTTTGAGCTTTGGGGTTAAATGTGTGCACACCTACATGCTGACCCCACAGTATGTTTTAATTAGGCAGTAATCATACATGTAAAAGTATTTATTTGTTATGTATATTCTTGCTTATACGGTAAGCAAGTATATAAATTCACATTACACACATGTACACCAAAACAAACAAACAAACAAACAAACAAACACTAAAACACAGGGCAGAATTAAATGAACAATAAAACAAGACAAACAAACAAACAAAAAAGACTTGTACAGACATTAACTCACTCATCAAAAAAGCTCGACCTCAATAATTTCACAATTCTTCTTCTTTAAATAAATGTTAGCAGATAAAAAAATAATAGAAATAACATACAATCTTTGACCACAAATCAAATGTTGCAGCACTCCACCAAGTACATCCTAGTTATGCTCTTAATTTTGTTTAATTCATTATCACCTCGGTGCCCAATAAATAAGGAGTACAGTAAAAGGAAATTCCAAATAGAAATTAAAAATATATATTTTGTTCTTTTCAAAGGCTTTTGTTTTTTCCATATTCAAATAATAAAGCAGTTTGTTACTTCAGTCTTTAAGTGAGGGAGGACATGTAGAGTTCTAGTGTTTTAAAACAAGTGTCTTCAATACAATGAAGGAACAAAGAATAACCCAGCTTTGTGGATATCTGACTCTAACATGTGAGACATGTTGAAAGATTCAAGTTGACATATTGAAATTTATTTCCACTCCCAAACCCTCAGTCAACCAAAGCTCTGTTTCAAACTTTCTGAATGGAAAGAATCTGTGATTCCGCATTACAGACAACTCCCTGAATCATTTCTGTCAGACTCTTTTATTCAACCCTCATGTTGTCTTCGGGTCAACTTTGACCCGTTTTCAAACTTTTTTTGTCATAACTATGCGTTGCTTTCATCTAATTGCTTGAAAATGACATGGGTGGTGCCCTGTGACACATTTTGTAAATGCACTTCGTGATCAATACTTATACTAAATTATGAATCTTTTACGAAACTTTACAGTCCCTCCAGGAAGTTGCGATTTCGCGATCGCAACTATCAACGCAAATTCAACCATTCAGCGCGATTTTTTCGCGGCCTTGCAATTTTATACAATCACCGCAACTTTCCGCAAAATTTGACCAATTACCTTAAACTCAGCCCCTGTACGTCATCGGTTTCATCATCAATTTAACTTCCTTTGAACATAAACATAAGTCCTCACTTGATCGGCACTTTTCAACAGCAAAACACGCAGAGAGAACGGATGAAAAGAGGACAGCAGGCAGGACAAGTGACAATGACAACGTTGTTATTTTTAGATACTAGAGTTATTATTTGAGGGGTTCAGTGTTCGCTTGGTCACCTACCTGCAGCAGGTGTGCTTTATGAACCAGCTCTCCTCACCTCCATGTAGCTTTCTCATCTTCATTGATGATTTTTACCCCCAGTGTGCGTTAGTGACGTCTGTTTACTATTTGAGGTTTGACGTTGTTGCTGCCATTACCGTAAAAAGCTCCGCGTCTACAGCTTGATTTAATCGAGTTTGGTGATACATCAGACACCTTTATTAAGTTTTGATCAACTCCTCGTCATCAAAGATGCAGATTCATTTCAGAGTGCCGTGAACTGACTGACTGTGCCTCTGTCACTGCGAGGTGCATTCAGGGAACGTCGTAAATGTAAAATGTAATTGTGATTCTGTGAATCAAGAGAATCAAAATACAGTCAGTGGCCACATGAAGAATGTTTTCTAAAAACAACTGTAATTTAGCATATGTACTTGCCCCTGAGATGTTATTGGGGGAAAAAAGCCAAAAATAAATCGCAACTTTCACTTTCACTTTCCCCGCATTTTTTTCAAAAAGCTGACGCAAAATCAGGCTTTTTGGGCCGCAACAATCACAAGAAAATCCCGCGAAATCCTGGAGGGACTGACTTTATAGCTTTTGTGGTCCTCCCAGGTCAAAAATGACCCGTGGGGCTTTGGGGTTACTGGTCACTCTTTTCAGAAAATGTGAGTGAAAACACACTGTCAAACACACACACACACACACACACACACACACAATATCAAGAAATTGTACTTTTCCTTGAATGCAGATCAGAGCATCCAGGCAACAACCAAACACAGACCCATACATGCACACACACATGTACACACACACTCAAACACACACACATACACACACACACACGCGCGCACACACGAACACTCAAACACAGACACAGGCACACACACAACCAAGAAATCTTACTTTTCCTTGAATGCAGATCAGAGTTTCCAGACAACAACCAAACACTGACCCACACAGGAACACACACACACACACACACACGTACGCACAAACAAAATAAAGAAATATTGCTTTTCCTTGAATGCAGTTTAGAGCATCCAGACAACACCCAAACACAGAAAGAAACACATACACACACACACACACACACACCTGAAAACATGTTACATTGTGTCCTTATAGCTTCCAGACCACTTTGAGACAGGGACATATGCAGACACAGACAGACACATGTATGCATTTTCAAAGCTGCACCTGTGTAAACCTGTTGTTCTTAGACCTTTGATGTGCCCCACCCGCTCTGGGGTCAGGATAAACACCAAACATCAAAGTCAGTATAAAACTATCAGTGTTTGGAAAAGTTCACATTTTAGTCCGAGACAGCACATTGAGGGGGAGCTAAACTGTTTCAGAGGTTCTTGATTTTATTTCTTATGCTACGAAGCTGGATTTTTGGTTATCGAGGTAACTTCAGGGTTAACTCTGGATTTTCAGTACTATGGCTCACTTCTTACCAGGTTAAATCACCATGGTTACTCAACTTCTTATCTGATCAGATTGGAGAAAACTGTCCACTGACCAATCAGGTCGCTCGATAACGGAGCTCTGTGAGCAAGATCCTGTTTCAAGTGATGAGGAGCTAGAATCAACTGATGAGGAAGAGGAGCATGGTGTAATGGCAGATGACTACAAGTCAAATGATGGAAATCTGCTTTAGTCATCCATTCCTGATATTGAAAATTTAAATATATTTGTAGCAGACAGAGAACAGACCTAGAGGTCCTACACTGATTGTGATAACCCAGAGTATTCCCTAATGTCTGCTTATTTTACACAAATATGAGCAATAGAAGTTCATGTAAATGAGGGCCACTGATATAAGGTCTAAAAAGAAGTTTGAAACTTAGTAATGACCCATAATGGCTTGGTAACAACGACTTATGAGATATATCTTATTCATTCTAAAGAGTCAAACCAGCCTGGGTCAATTTTGACCCACGAAGACAACAAGTGTTATACTGTGATTCTGTGAAGACATTGAAAACAGTTTCAAATTTTTTATCTTGACCAAATTTTTACAGAGACTTGTCAGTGATCATTAATGACCAAATATTCCTCTGATCATAATTTTGACAACAATAATTTAAAATTACAGCTAAAGCAGACACAAAAACAATGTATGATTTCATGTAAATGGGCATTATGGACTACATATTTTAAATATAATTGTGAAACCTAAGGCAATGGCTTGGAATGAAGTTGACTAAAGAGGTGTAAAACAAAATTAAGAGATAAATTATATTTTATGCTTTATAATAAGTTAAATTGGCCGGGTCAATTTTGACCCGGGAGGACAACAAGTGTTATTATTTGCTGCAGTAAAAAAATAATAAGTGGTTCCAAAACAATATTCTGACCAAACACTCACAAGAAAGAGCCTGTGAAAATTCATGAAGAAATTCTTAGGTGATCATAATTGTTGTCAAAATAATTCAAAAGGTATGTTTTTTAAAACCCAAAACCAAGTCATATCTTCATGTAAATAAGCCATGGTGACCATAAATAATGCATTAAAGGGTTAAAAGTTGTATGAATGAGTTCAAAGGAAGTGAGAGGCACCCTACTGCAGGCAAGATGGCGCCGCCACAACATCCACACCGGAAGTCCATACCGGAAGTCCATACCGGAAGTGATTCTTTAACCCCCTCTCTACCCAATGCCGGATGCTTCGAACTGGAAGTTTCTTCTTCGTGTAGCGTATTGATTGCATTAGTCTGTCGCTGCTAAATCAATTAGCAGAAAGCTAATTGTGATAGAGAGAGTGAGTGAGAGAGATCCCGCTGTGTATGAAGAACAGAATAATGTAGAGTGTTAGTGTGTGTGGGGGGAGGGGATGAGAAGGAAAAGACTGTAAGTAAGAGGGAAAATACACTCAAGCTGTACACAGAGATCTATATTCACCACAAAAACAACAGAGGCTCCCCAGAAATGTGTACTGTACATCTATCATCAGTGGCTGACAGTGGTGCCTCAAGTTGAAATATTTTAGTCCTAATATTTTATGTTGATTTGGAGTTTGTAATAGCAAAAGTGCATTGTTCTTTTTCAAGTACAACATTATCAATACAAAAGGGTTAAGACATCATACATATAACATTAAAAGAACATAAAATAAAGTATAATTCTACATTTCAAGTAGGGGTTGGATGGAAAGAAACAGTAGCTATGTATACATTTGCAGTTTTTCTAGTCATTCTAATTGAAGGTTCCAACTTCAATGTTTTCATGGACGCCAAATAAAGTGATCTTGTTAAGACATTGGTGTACATGCATCAAGCATTCAATCTGAATAAAACTGTTTGACAAGCTCAGAGTGTTTACGCCCATCTAATGTCTCAAAATAGAAGGAGAAACCATTCCCTCCGTTTGTTCTTGTGGTTAATGAACACCCCTGTCACTGTATCATTGTAACGTGTTACAAATTATGTTAAAAAAGAAACAGTCACCACACACCTCTACATTTTCCTCCTCCACTCGCCCCTGCACCATAGATAACATTCTGCTCTTCTCTCGTGACTGTGGATCTACTCTGGATCTGTATTTCATTCATTCATTAATCTATACATGTGATCACATAGGCAGACAGCATGCAAGGTAATTTGGAACAAACACTACAGCAAACTGTACTGAGGTACAGTCAGGCTAACACAACATAAAATAGCATATGACCCAGACAAAACAAGAGAGGCATATGCAGATGTCATCACGGCAGCATCATAATCAGCTTTAAGTATTTCAACACACACTCGGAACAAAAGGCTGTGCATGGCTGAGACGTTAACACTATAACTTAGTGATTCGTGCAGGCTTCTAAGTAACTTCTCAAAACAGTAAATTCTCAACAGCCTATACACTTTTGGAGTCAATCAACTAGTCAATAATACTGATACGATTAAAATGTAAGTGCAAAAAAGTTCATAGAATTACGCGTAAACCTACGTGTTTTTGAAGGCTTTTATTTTGCGTTCACGTTCCTGTTTTCAAGGCTTTTATTTTTGTAACTTTCGGTATTGACTTCCGGTGTGGGTGTTATTGCAACGTTTTTAGCTTTGTAACTTCCGGTATGGACTTCCGGTATGGACTTCCGGTGTGGATGTTGTGGCGGCGCCATCTTGCCTGCAGTAGGGTACTCTTGGGAAGGAAGTTGGCGAAAAAGATAAAATACAGAATCTGGTGAAACTTAATACTATAGGTTTTTAAACAGACATAACCACACCGGGTCAAAATTGACCCGGTGAAGATAAAAATTGCGTTGTCCAAACGAGGAAAACACAAGGGTAAAATATTTATATTAAATACAAACTAATAAACACTCACGTGCTCGTCCACGCGGAACGTTTCTCCCTCTGACAGTTTGTTTGGTCGGTACGTGTCCCCTTCACTGACGTCATATCCGACTATCACTACCGCATCCGCAAACAGACTCAGGTTTCCCACGTGGTCAGAGTGTCCGTGGGTACCCACCACCATGTCCACGTCCCCCGGGTCCAGACCTCTGTCTTTCAGGGTCTTCAGGAGAAAGTCCCGGTCCCACGGCCCCCCCGTGTCCACCAGGATGGTCCGGGGTCCAGTTATCAGGGAGATGGTCCCGTCAGCTCTGAACGTCCCGTCCGGCTGAGGGCGGCAGTACCCGGGTTTCAGGACCGACACGGAGTACGGTGCACCGGGGAAGTCCGTCTGAGAGTCCGGGAGAGGGACACTCTGGACCCCGGCAGGGACCACATCGCTTTCAGTCCGGTTCATGACCATAGACTGTAGTTCATGACATAAAACTACAGAAGAGCTGTTTCTTCTTCTTCTGTTATATTAACGGCAGGTTGCAAACCAACTGCAATGGTGCACAACCCCCCCTACTGTACCGGAGGATAACAGCAGGGTTTAGTTTTTCAGGTTACATTCTACAAAATGAAAACATCAAAACAAATAAGAAATAATAATACAATGAATTAAGGCATCTAACTAAATAAATACTAATACTTAATAGGTATATATTTAAATAAAGAAATACATAATGATAGGTCAATAAATAAATGATTTAATACATTAAAAGATATACTTTTTCAAACAAAGAAGTGAATTAATACGCCCTCTTTCATTTATTCAGTCTTAAATAGTTTATCCAACATGACTATAACCCAGCTTTTTTTTAACTCAACTTAAATTTGACATTAAATAACAAACAAACACTTAGAAAATATGAACTGCATACAGGGGAGTAAAATACATGACAAAAAATTTGCATTTCTCTTCTTCAGCTGTTGCCAAAATTGGAAATGCTGACTCAACCTAACTTTGATCAACCCGTGACTTATGATTGTTTTAGTCTTCTGTAACACAAAATCATGTCACAATCTCTGTGTCCTCTGTACCAGTTTAATTGTAGTGATAACTCACACGTTCATAATCCCTTTACCATAAAACTTACATTTATATGAGACTATCCTTTTCCTCCTCTGCATTTATTCCAGCTTTAAACGTTCTCATTTTGAAGTTTAATAAACAAATAAGATGCTCTTCCTACAAGAGCGATGTCAGGAGATGATGTGAAACCTGCAAATGCATCAACCTGGAGAGAACTACAGGGCTGCCTTCATGATGCACATTTCACACTGTTTTGTTGGTGTTAAAAAGTAGTTATGTTGCTTTTAATCCAGATGATGGCGCTACAACACTGCCTCTTAGACTAAGCGTCAATACTGATTTATTGCACGGTTTTAGGGTTGTGTTGTGCAAGTTTTTGGAAGAGTGTCCAACTGACTTTTGAGTTTTATATCTCTAAAACCTGCCGAGTCATAAAAATATCACCTCCAAACTCAAACTCAACTAAACGACAAGCATGCAGCTTCACAAAAGAACAGAGACAGAAAACAACAGGAGACAAGATGATGATCATAAAAAAATACTTCAAAATAAAATACAATTAGTACAATAAGTAAAGGTACAAAGCTAGAGGTTAAAAGAGATCTGTTAAATACAGGAAATGTATAGATAACTAAATAAATACATAAGATAAATACATGTTGTTAAAACCATGATAAGAAAATCAGTCAAGGACTAAAAATAAATTTCTCTAAATTAAAAGCCAGACTAAAAAGATAGTTTACTTTTAAAAACTAAAGATATACAGAGCTGTGACAGAATTTTAGACACTCATGAACTCAAATTGTCTTCTGGAAGTTTTTTTGGATTTCTGTCACCTTAACTTTGATTAAAGTCTATAATTATCATGCCTTTAATGCCCTTTATTATCCTGGATATAGCATCTCTGATATTTGACTTTGATTTCTTAACTCTCTGGGGTCGTCAAGTTTGGAGATATTTACTCAAAGAAATAAACCCAGCCTTTAGAAAATGATCACCATGCTTTAAACTGTGATATTCTCAAAGGATGTTAGTCTCGAAATATTGTTGACTGGGTTTCCTTCATAATTTTATTTTCTGAGGCACTTTGAACAAGACAATAAAAGCCGGTCAAAGTCTGCGCTACCTTCCAGTAAGCACGTTATAAAAGTTTATTATGAGCTCACAGTAAAAAAAAGTATTTCCTTATCTGGTCAGAGTCCAGACACAACAGAGACTCCACAGACAAACACATCAAGTGAGTATTTTAGATGCACAGGTTTAAACACAAGCCAAATGTTATTATATTTAATCTTTGCTGAATGTCTCTGCTGCGTATGTAAGAAACAAAGGATCCGATTTGTGTCTGAAAGTGTGTGTTGTGTGTTTTTTATCAGGTGTGAATCTGTGACCTGAATCTGGATGGATGATGGCAGCGAACACAACAAATCAGTCCGAGAAGAAAGATCTCTCAAAGAAGCAGGTACTTACCTCAAACCTGAATGTCATGTTTTTAAAGATTATCAGAGACAGGAAGAAGGTAAAAAATAATAAACAAGGGGTTTGTTTTGCTGTTCAAATGTCAACAATAAGATCCAAATGTTTTTTTTAATTACATCCATGCGTTGTGAATAAAGTGGAACGGTTTTTTTATTTGCTTTTTTCAGACATTAAAAAGTGACAATAGAAATAATCAGTCTTGTTGTTGATGGTCTTTTTTACTTTAGGGGGTCATAAAAGAAGCATCACTATTAACCTGAGTCAGGTTCATAACCAGCTGAAAACTCCTCACAGGAGCTTTAAAAGTTTAACTTTAGTCTCAGCTTTGACTTGATTCTTAAAACGCATCATGAGTCAACTTTTTTTATGCCAGACCTGTTTATGTTTCTATTTACTGTATAGCATTTTCATTGTTATTTAATGTTACAGTTGGAGCTTCTGAGTCCTCCACTCTGTCTTAATCTGGATTAATTTCTCTTCCTCCCCCCACAGACCAAAGCTCTGGAGAGAGTCAGCCTCGTGAGCTCTGAGCCCTGGCTGAAACCCAGCCTCAGTGAGCTCCAGGTGAGCTTTAACTCAATAAAATAACATGATTTATTAAAACATCAGAGTTTCTATCGTAGCTCTGACACGACTCTGCTCCGACAGGTGAAGGACTCCGAGGGATTATCCAGCAGCTGTCAGGTGTGGAGCTCGTCCTCTGCAGCGAAGGTGAATAAAGATCGTTATAAACTTAGAGTTAAAGAACAGACGGAGTGAAAGAGTGAAGAAAAACTGAACAACTTCTGTCCTTTCAGCCTGACCTGAAGTTGATGCAGAGTCTGTCAGAGTGCGTGCAGCTGCTTCAAACACTGTCAGAGGAGGTGAACAACATCAGCCAGGTAACACTACACCCAACTCGTCCTCCTGTTTGTAGAAAGAGAGATAAATCTGTGTTTCTATGCAGTCTATGTTTGTACGTTAAAGTCTGATGTTTGTTGAATGCTCTGCAGGAAGACACAGGTGCACAGCACATTTGAGATTTACAGTATATCCACTGCCTGCTCTGCTCCCTCAGGTTAAACAAGGCAGTAAGAAAGCAGCACCAGCAGGGGGCAGCAGTGAGCTGGACAGCATGGAGAGCAGCAGGAGTCTGATCTTGAAGTGGGCTGCAGAGCTGGAACAAAACATGGTGAAGAACCTAATGTTTACTTTCTTAAATCCTCTGTTGTTTATGTTGTTGTCATGTGTTTTTGAAATCTGAGTTTCCTGAAAGATCTAGAGACATGTAACTCAACTAAACATACTTTCATATGTGGTTAAAAAACTAAAGACTGCTGTCTTGTTTTACGGTGTAGTAACTCTGCCTTTATTTCCAGGTACAAAAGAAAACCAAACCAACCAATGAGAAGAAAAAAAGAAGAGAAACTCTGGGACGGAAAGAGAAAACAGACGAGGACAAACTGAACGAGAGGCTGCAGCAGTGGGCTGTAGAGCTGAGGGATATCAAAGAGGTGTGTGTTGAGTGTGTGTGTGTTGAGTGTGTGTGTGTGTGTGTGTGTGTGTGTGTGTGTGTGTGTGTGTGTGTGTGTGTGTGTGTATGAATTAAACATGTTGTGGGGACATTAGCATGTTTTAATCCTCACATTGTGGGGACGTGGAAGTCCCTTTAACAAAGATCATAAAATCTTGGACAAAGAAGGTTACAAATTTGTTGTTTTTATTTTGTGTGTGTGTGTGTGTGTGTGTGTGTGTGTGCGCGCGTATGTGTACGTGCGTGCGTGTGTACAGGCTAACGGTGTATCCGATGCGGAGCTGAAGAAGCTGTTGTATCCCAGAGGATCGATCAAGTCGAGGTTGGCGACCCTTCTTCCTCTGCTGGAGTTTGTGACCTGGTCTCTGTTAGCGGAGGATACTGAGGTGTGTGTGTGTGTGTGTATGTGTGTGTGTGTGTGTGTGTGTGTGTGTGTGTGTGTGTGTGTGTGTAGCACTACTACATTTTAGACACACTGTGTAACATGTGACATGCCATGTCACAAACACCTGGTACGGACTACCTTTCCTGTTTTGAGAACAGCTTCCTAAATTTGCAACTTGAGACAGAGAAGAGGAACACAAAGTTCTTCAGGAGTTTTTTTTCAAAAGTTTTTAGAAAACCAAACACCACAGAGAATATATTTCAACTGAATAAGATAAACGTGAGATGAAACCCTTTCTTTAGATTGTATTCATACTTTTAGTATGGTACTGGTACTGAAAGTAAACCTGTTGACTCAGGAGGATTATTGTTTCTAAGGATTATGCTCTGACTGTAGGGCTGTGTTGTCTGCATCAATTTATTCTAAAGTTGACTTTACTTTCACGTCTATGGAAGAGGATCAGATTAGTACCTTCTTTAGGGGTTAGGCCAGTAAAAAAACACATTGACCTTTGTTTTTAATTCTTAGAAGTCTGACTTTCTAGAATGAGATCAAAGCCAGAATTCTGGGTTTAATCTCAGAATTCTGACGATCCAGAATTCTGAGATCAAAGGCAGAATTCCAGAATGTCAGAATTCTGGCTTTGATCTCAGAATTCTGGATATAATGTTCTTTTTTTTTAAATGTATACTCGTCTTACCTTCAAAAGAAATGTTTTTCAATGGCCCTAATTCTCTTCTGTTCATTTCAGTCACCTACCCCCCTTTATATATTTATGAATGTGTATGTTTATATATAGCTTCTTTAGGATAGAACTAAAGCTATGAGTATGAGGTTTATATGTTTCAAAGTCAAAATTCACAATGCTTTTATGTTATAAACAAATATTCATGCCTCAAGGGCTGGTTAAAGTTTGCATGTGATTGTTGGACTCTCAGTGGTTCTGGGATGATCTTCATCTGATGTCCAGATGTTACTTGTCGAGGGAAAAGCATCTCTTTGAACACACCAGCAGACAGTAACGTGTGATGATTGTGACCCTGCAGGAGTCTGTTTCCATGATGTGGCTGACGACTAAACAAAAAGCCTGGAGGACGGCGAGCAGAATCCCCAAATACATACCCAACTCAGGTGACTCGGCTGCTGCCTTTACCTCCACGTCATTTTTAAAATTTACCTTATAGATTTAAAATGTCAAAAAGCTATCAAATATACCATAACATAAAAAAGTATTTTTAGATAGATAGATAGATCTTTATTTGTCCTTAATAAGGAGATTTGTTGCCACCGTCTGTAAAAACAAAACATGCTGCACACATGCATAATCTGATACGTTTTTGTCTTTCAGTGTGGCAGTGGATTCAGAGCGCTGCAGGTAATCTTTATTTCATAATTTACTACAAAGACATGGACGTAACCTTTAGGTCTGAGAGAGCATTAAACGTGTGTTCTACCTAATTTCCAGCAGGGAGCGACTCCAGAAGTCTATGAGAAAATAGTCCTCCATCTCAGCTGATTAATTCCCTCAGTACACATTTTCCTCATGATTTTATCAATCAATAAATCTTGATTTGTATAGCGCTGATTCACAACCAATGTAATCTGAAGACTCTTTCCAAACAGAGCAGGTCTACACTGAGAAATGAACAGATATACCTTCACTTCTAACAGAACCTCTGTTCCTGAATCTCAGTGTCTGTCAGGTTCGACATCAGCTCCTGTCACCCTTGGCTTGTCGTGTCCCCAGACCGGCTGCAGGTCCACGAGGAAGCTTCTTGCTCCCCTGCTCCCTCAAACAGTTCGAGTCTCCCTAAATGGCCTCTCGTGTTGGGAGACACTGTCATCACTGCAGGGAGACACTACTGGGAGGTGGAGGTGGAGGTGGAGGTGTCGGTGTCCCCTGAAGGCAGCTGGAGAATAGGAGTCATGTCCCAGTCTGCCCCTAAGAAGAAAAACTCCACGCTGTCCCCCAAAGGAGGGTTCTGGACTCTGCGGAAGGCGTCCAGTTTGTGGGCCTGCACGGACACGCCTACTAACCTGCAGATGGCATCTGTGCCTCAACGGGTTGGGGTGTATGTGGACATGGAGGAGGGTCAGGTGTCTTTTTATGACGTGGATCAGAGGGTTCACGTGTACACGTTCTCCGATACGTTCAAACATGGTCTGATCCCCGTGTTCGGATGGCTGGACGGAGACACGCTGCTGAGGATCAGACCTGCAGACCTGTCAGTCACTGCTCAGGGAAATCACACGTAGGAAGCTTGTTGGTCTTTGTAGATTCACATTTAGATATCATTTTGAGTTCTACATTTTCTTTCAATCATTACATATCTGCAGATCATTTTTGTTTATTTTTTATAACTTCACCTTCAAATGTCTTAACTCTGTTACACTTGATACAATAAACGCTCTCAAACACTGTTTTATTGTGTTTATTTACAAAATAAATCTGCTTCATGGACTCAAAGTAGAGCCTCTAGACTGTAATTTTTATAATAAATGTGTTATACTAAGGAGAACAATGAAGGGGATGAGTAAGATATTCAAAAGTAGAAATTATAAAAACACTTGCTATCCGATTTTTTATTATTCCTGTCATTTTGCTGATTTCTGAAGGGCCACGCTGTCCATCAGCTGGTTTTAGATCAATGTCATAACACGACCTGATAGGATTAATACGATTTTTAAGAATGTTTTAGCAAAAATGCACACATTTATATTTTATGTAAATCTTATACATGATTATATTTGAAGGTTTTATTAAAAAAATATCTAAATGCATATATAAATATTTTCCTACATTTTTTAAATCTCGCTTTTTACTTTATCTATTTTCCAATTAATTTCACAACTGAGCATAAAATAGTTATTAGTGATAGTTATTCTAACCACTCTCAGAACCAGTGTTATTGCCGTTCTAGCCAGTATTAATCTAATAATCTTTTGTTCTCCTTTTTTAACATTGTTGTCTTTTTTTTTAATTGTATAATCATATTAATCGTCTCAATTGTTGATATCGTATAAATAATCGGAACCTTTGCACTCTGTTCCGCGCAGGTCGGACTCTTTATGTGTTGCACACTGAACAGCTACGTCACCTCTACTCTCCACAATGGCGGAGAAAACAGACCTGTACCGGGGGTCGTCGTTCATGGACCCTTTAAAGGGGTTTCTGTTGACTTATTTTATGCCAGAATCATGTTACGACGAATTCTTTCTGAACTTTAACTTTCTGGACGGTAAGAGGAGTCATTTATTTAAAACAGCTAACTGTTAGCTTCATGTTTGAACGTACTCGGTGTCTGCAGGTAATAGACCGGGTTAATGTGTTGGTTTTATGTAGATTTATCTTTTTGTTTCTAAAGAAAGTTCTGGATGAAAGTCTAACAAATAATATGAAGACTTATTTGTTTTTCAAATGTTATTTTTCCCAATTCATGACATCCCCAATACACGTCTTTATTATTATTATTATTATTATTATTATTATTATTGGTGTTGTTGTATATCACATCTATATTTATTATTATTATTATTTGTCGTTATTATTATTACTATTTTGTATTTGTCGTTATTATTATTACTATTTTTACTATATGATTATTATAGTTGTAACAATTTGATATTTTATTATAATTGTTAATTTTATTATTTTATTTTATTTTGCATTAATATTATATTATTATATTTTTGTTATTATTATAATCATTATTATTATTATTTTATTTTGCATCAATGTAATATTATTATTATTAACATTACTAATATCATTATTACTGTATTATATTAGTATTACTAATATATATATGATATAATATTAGTATTACTAATATAATTACTGTATTATATTAGTATTTATTTTGTTATCATTATTATTTATTGTTACCGTAGTTACTATTGTTATTATCATTTTATTTGTATATTTTTATTTTTCCTCATTATTATAATTATCATTTTGTTTTATTATTATCGTGACTTACTACGATAATTATTGTATTTATTTCATTTTGTATCATTCTTTTATTATTATTATTATTATTAATATTAATATTAATATTAATATTATTACTGATAGCCAAAGACAAATCAGAGATGTAGGTCAACATAAATGCAATTTAAACGAAGTGATGAAACACCATCACTAACTCATGAATCATTTTTATTTCAGTACCATGTCTGAAGATCATTCTGAGCAAAGGTCTGGGGATCGGCATCATCCTGGGATCAGTGATGGGTAAAACTCCTCACTCCATCTTTATTATTGTCTTCATTTGGAAACCTTAGAAGGTCTTGATCTAACATTAATAATTAATATTATGTTTCAGTGAGTTTAGAT
The DNA here is from genome assembly GCF_009762535.1 of Notolabrus celidotus. Lineage (NCBI taxonomy): Eukaryota > Metazoa > Chordata > Actinopteri > Labriformes > Labridae > Notolabrus > Notolabrus celidotus. The sequence continues at coordinate 21,027,042 of NC_048294.1, read as the reverse complement.
CATAAAAAATATAAAATGTATTTATTTTATTGTAATTTTTATCATGTTGTTTCATGTAAGCACATTTAATATTCTTTATGCTGCATATATAGAGAGCCAGGTCTTTAACAAACAGGGATAGACATGAGGTAGTCAGGGAACTTTCACTGAGTGCAGTGCTTAGTGCTGTTGCCTCACAGAAACACCTTTCTGTGAGGAGTTTGCATGTTCTCCCTGTGCATGTTTGAACTCTCTCTGTTACTGATAGGCAAATAATACTGCAGACAGTGACTTGTGTGTGTGTGTGTGTGTGTGTGTGTGTGTGTGTGTGTGTGTGTGTGTGTGTGTGTGTGTGTGTGTGTGTGTGTGTGTGTGTTTTCCAGTGAAGCTGCCTCAGATCTTGAAGCTGGTTGGAGCAAAGAGCGCTGAAGGTCTGAGCTTTAACTCGGTGCTGCTGGAGCTGCTCGCCATCACAGGAACCATGGCGTACAGCATCGCCAACAAGTTCCCCTTCAGGTCTGACACACACACACACACACACACACACACACACACACACACACACACACACACACACACTGAGACTGTTGTAATCTCTGTGTTCAGTTGGGTCAAAGTTGTGTAACTTGTTGTGAAACTTGTGCTGTCTGTTCCCTCAGTGCGTGGGGAGAGGCGCTCTTCCTCATGCTGCAGACCGTCACCATCGGCTTCCTCATTCAGCACTATGGAGGGCGAACAAAGGGAGGTGAGAGAGTTCCCCTCCAGATATTAAACCAACAAACATGTCCATTATTGATTAACCTGATGATTCATATTATTTCAAATGCTGACATTAAAGAACAGTGAAGTCATTTTAGTCTATACAGTTTTAAAAGGTTTAAAAATACCCATCACTGTGCACCCCATGTACAGAGGCCAGTCCTCTTCAGTGCTGCAGCTGCTGGTTCATCTCCCCATACTGACTGTTTGCATGTTCACCCACACAAAGAGACTCTAATCACAGTTTTCCAAGACCCAAAGTGAGCTCTCCAAACTCATTTTTTATCTCAAATTAACATTAAAAGTTCCAATAATTTCACCTAAAATATGAAAAAAGCTGAAAATCATCAGTTTTCAGAAGCTGGAATCAACATGTGTGTTATTATGAGTGGTTTATTTTTTAGGGATACAAACGGCATACACTGAAACTGAAAGCAGCCGTCTGAATATAAGATTTAAACAGGAAGTTAAAAAGGTAAATGGGAAAGGTATGTTAACAAGTAGGGCTGAATGATTAATCGAATTCAAATCGCAAAGGCTGCGATGTCAATCATTTGCCTTTATCATAACATAAGTCTAGCCTATGAGAAAGAACAATTCAATTTGATATAGTTTATCATAATACAGATTGATTTATTACTTGTGTTAGTTGAAAAATACATGTGAAGAGGACCTTGAAAAAATAATCGCATATTAAATCGCAATCGCAATATTAAGGAAAATAGAAGCAATTAGATTATTTTCCAAAATCGTTCAGCCCTATAAGATAAAAAAATGACTTTGCCGTTACAGATATGCAGAAAATCCGACTCGATTGCAGCTTTGTTGATGAATCAACCAGGATTTGGCGGCTCTCTTAAAGCATTTTTCAACCACAGGAACTTTACCCCTGAACTACGTGCATTTCGACCGGAGGAGCCAGGGTCTAAATTTAGTTCAGGGGTAGATAATCTCCCCCCTGAAAAGTCCCTGCTAGGGGGGTAGTACTTTTCAAAGGTACCGGGACATTCGTGGGGCAGGGTCTGCAATGCTGAACGGTAGAAGAAGCTGTGATTCTCTTGATTTAGCAGCTTGTAACAGTAGTCTTCTCTAAGCCCACCACAAATGCGTCTCTCATGGTGTAACGGTTTTAAAAGTGACCCTGTAAACTGGAGACCTTCAGCTGAACGTGTCAGTGTTTGTGGAGTTTACACAGCTGTTGAAACACAGAGGGAGTTCCTGGGAATGCAAACTAGTTTAGTTTTTATTAAGATTTCAAAATATCCTCATCAGATATTTAATGATCGTCTAAAGACGTTTATGAGGGATGCATCCGGCTGAAAGTCTCCAGTTAACAGGGTCGCTGTTTAAACCAAAACACAGTCCGATCTCTGCCACGGCCTCTGGAGTTAAAAAGGATTTTAAAGCCGTGTTGAAACGTCTTTACTACTCGCGCTTATCTCCTCTCACGTGTTGATTCAGTGAATCCATCTGTGATGAAATATAGCACCATCTAAAACAGCGCCAGCTGAGTCTCTTCATGCTAACAGGCTAACTGTTGTGTTGCTCATAATGATACCTGCCTGTCCGTCTGCTTCTATGGTGTCATCTGTGATGAATGGCATTCATCTTTGTTTTACTGGTCTGGTGGTGTCGTGCATTTACTTTTTTTTTTTCTCCATACGTCACACGGTTTGCACAATCTACCCGGGACTTCAGCCCGCGGTCGAAACGCAGACAACAATGGGGGCACAGGAACCTTTTAGTTCTGGGGAAATAAGTTCTGGGGGCTAAAAGACCCCAGAAATCTTGGTCGAAATGCACTTTTAAAGGTACAGTAAACACAGTACCTTTAAAACAGCTCATATTGGCCTTGATTGTCTAATTTCTTTGCCTTTAAAATGTAACACTGCTGTTACCTGTAATGCTGACATATTGCGGGTCTGTTGCAGGTAACTTTTTATGTCAGACAGGAAGCTTCAAGCCAAGCAGATACTTTTTCTGATACGGTTTAGTTTGAAATATAATCACTAATCTTTGGGACTTCATTTATTTCAGATGAAAATTAAAAAAGATCAATTCATAAAGTTAATGGATGAGATGTAACCATATCTAGTGTCATCACAGTTGCTTCAGTTGACATGTTTAAGAGTTCATATTATTGAAGGTGAGGTGAAGCTTTAAACTCAGCAAACACAGCGCCATCTGTTGGCTGGTGAGTTGTTTGTCTTGAAGGTGTTAGATACATTGTACTCTGTGACCTGCAGCTGTGCAACAATCAGGATGCCTTCAGGTGCACCGTTATGACTTGTTTCCTATAAAGTCTATAAATGACCGTCACTGTGTGTTCTGTCTCCAGGTCTGCTGTTCATGGTCGTGTATTTTGCTCTGCTGCTCCTCGTGCTCTCTCCCGTCACTCCCCCGTCCGTGGTCACCTCCATGCAGGCCTCCAACATGCCCGCCATCATCATCGGCAGGGTAACTCATACAAATATTATTATTCATATCATGTTTGATGGCTGTAAGTAGTCAGTAATCACTGTTATTAAGACTCAGTCCTGTGTACTTATAAATCAGAGAGCAGCACAGGATCAACTCAAAGTGTGTGTTTGTCTCAGCTGATCCAGGCGGCCTCCAACTTCCGAAACGGGCACACCGGTCAGCTCTCGGCCATCTCTGTGTTCCTGCTGTTTGCTGGATCCCTCGCTCGCATCTTCACCTCACTACAGGTAACTGTGTGTGTGTGTGTGAGTGTGTGTGTGTGTGTGTGTGGGTGTGTGTGTGTCATGCACATACCTAAGAAACAATCAGCTTATTCCCTTTTTTGTCCATTTATCACTCATATTTAAGATGAACAGAAGGTACTTTTTCTGAAAGAAAGGATGAGCTCTTCAGTGAAGAAACCCACCCCATTATGCCCTCCACTGATGAGTTCAGTAGCCCACCACATGGCCCCTAATGTCCCCCAAAGCCTGAGATTGAAAGGACAGATGAGCAGTGAGCGCCAGCACCTCAAGTGGGCTCCTCCCTTCACTGATGTTTCCTTTAGTTAAGCCACGACACCTTGGAGAGCTTAACCAGTTAAAGGCTGGCGTCCCAGAGCAACTCCCCTCCATGCCAGCTCCCACTGTCCATCATATCCACTTGTAGAAGACCCCAATTTAATAACCCAACCCATACAGTACTGCCACGTACAACCGACCCAGGCTCCGTACAGGCAAGCTCCAGGTAGTGACAACATAGATACTACCTCCTCTAGCACCTGGACCCTTGCAGCCCCCACCACCCAACACACAACAAGAAGAGACTGTAGCTATATACAAAGAAGACTTTCTGTAATGTCACAAAAATACAAGAACCGTGACCACCAACGCCATTTTTTTTGCGCTGTCAGCGTCTATTTTCTACTAAAGCTAAATGTGATTCAGCGTTTCCAGTGCTCAGAGTCAGATGATTTCTGTCTCAGCGCTCTCAGTTGAAAACAGTTCAACTTTGGGAACACCGCAATGTAACTTCCTGATCACCGTCCAATCAGAAACAACAAGTGGCGGGACTCCTAAAATCAACTTTTTAACAATAATGGCGGAGGTCCATATGGAGGAGAAAAGTTATCACACTTGTTTTTTCAAGGTTTAATTTCCGAGTTTAGAGCTGCTGATGCTCTGACGGGATTTCTATCAATAGTTTTTACAGTTTCGTGTTAAAATTACATCAAATAAAAGCAAGTGTGAACATACAGAGCATTTCAAAACCTAACGGTCAGACTTAGGGAAGCAGAAGTGTCACAGGATTACATCCATAACCTAGCAATAGTAAACGTTGGCGAGAAGCGCTCTGAAGTTGAGGTTTTGGACGCTGACATCACAAAAACACGACTTAACTTTTTGCACCAATAAGTCATTTAAAATCAGAATGATGCTAAATGAACCATGAGCCTGTATTCACATGTCTTAAGTACATTACTTTGAGTTGTATCATCTTCTTTCAGGAAACTGGAGACACCCTGATGGCCCTCACGTACGTCATATCGTCGGCCTGTAACGGCATCATCACTCTGCAGGTTCTCTACTACTGGAACAGCTCTCCAGAGGGCAAGAAGAAGAAGAAGAAGAAGGAGTAGATAAAAACAAAGGACTGTAATTGTAGAGCAACACTTTTTCTGTCCATATCAAACTTCAGATTCTCAAAGAGGCGTCTGTGCAATGTGAGAGAATCAATGAAATGCATGTAGAGAGACTGAGCCTGCTGGACAAACACAATGTGAACATCAGCTGTTTTTTGTTGCTGGGTCCAGTTTTCTGTTCTTACATTCCTCCTGATCCAGAGTTTTCTTAGTTTAAACATCTGGGAGCAGTTTTGTGCACTGACATGCTGAGTTTCCTCGTCCAGGTGCTCCACCTATCATTCTGATGATTTTTTTCTAAATGGTTTTAAACTGTTTGACCGCTGAGATTTGTTGTTTCATTTCACATAAACATGATTCCACATGAAAGTTTCCTGTCGTTACATTTTCTTTTCTGCTCTGTTTCTTTTTCAGGAATTGAGTTCTTTACAGCGATTGAAAAATCAAAAAATATCAAGACTAAACATAAAGCAGAAATGTTTATAGAAGTATAGGCTAATGCACATCAATTGCAATACAATTATTATAAATAAACAACAGGGAAATAGTCAATAATTAAATAAATAAATGCTAAAACTTGGCGAGTTAACCACAAAGACTTCTTTTGGTTCCTTCTTTTAAATGTGACAAAAATAACACTTATTTGCAAATGACAGATTTCTGCAACTTTCTGCAGAATCTTTTATCAAAATCTGACACAAAGAGACCAACATGATTACATTTCTGAGATGAAAACATTGATTTGAGTAAAATTTACACCAAAAAATAGACTACCAAAAACTATGGTTGAGGGCATCCATTGCTTTGTTTTGAAACCTGAAGTGTGGCACTTTTGGCTCATCAATGATGTTTTCTTGCACCCAGAAATGAGCATATTTGAATGAGAGGGTCAGCTTTCTGGTCTCTGTGACTCCAAATGGGACCATCATTTACTGAGGAACATCATGCTGTACTAAAGAAGGCTTGAAACTACAAATTGAGACCATAAACTCATGAGGAGAATGTTTATTAGTGGGACAATTTTCTCAGATACATTGTCACCCCCTGCTGGACATTGAAAAAACTGCATGTTAAATATATCTATTTGTATAGTGCTAATTCGTTACAAAGAAATGTTTTCTTTATATAAATATAAATATATAAATATGTTAGATATAAATACATCAAGATAAAACATTAAGTTGGAGTCATTGTTTTGGACTATTAGTGCCCTTTAAATTCAATGAAGTCTCTTAATCTTGTACTAATAAAGCAGTGTTGATATCCCGTTGCCTTCTTTTGACATTATAAGTCATTATTCGACATTAATTTGATGTTTTTAGAGTCTAAATCATGTCTTTTTATCAGCTTGGATTTGTGTGTAACAGGGGGCCCCCTGCTGGAGCCCCTGCAGACCTGAGGGGTGAACCCCGTTGTTGCACTTTGGGGGTCTGAACTCTCCTCTCATACTGGTCTGATTCCTATGAAACTACGCCAAAACACGTCAAAATATGTCTTTTTTCACGGTAAACACGGGTAAAAGTGCAATAAAACCATGTGGAACAATTGAGAGAATCTGTAAATTTCTTGTTTCTCTCTGTGTTTTAGTGTCTGTGGAGCTTCAGATGGACCAAAGATGCCTCAATTAATCCGAATAAACAGCCTGTTGGAGCCAAAACTTAACATGCCCGGTTACTCACACAAGTCAAGAGGTAACAAATCATTTTTATTTATAACACCTTTCATACATTCAAGCATGCAGCCCAAGGTGGAAAGGGATATGAAATACTTATTAATAAAAACATGACGATCAAATGAATAAAAACAAATCAGAGAAGTATCGGAAAAATAAAAATTAAATCAGATAAATACCAGAAAAATACATTAAAATATATATATATATTGAGAAAGAATTAAAAAAAATCAATAAAAAAAACATCATACTAAAATAAAAAGAATAAATAAAATCAATAAAATAAAATCAATATAATAACATAAGATGAAGACCAGAAAAATACATACAAAAATAAAATATAACAATGAATAATAAAATGAAATTAATACAAATCGTGTAATAAAAGATAGAATAAAATCAATAAAAAATCATTTTAATAAAATCAAATATAATAAAATCTAATCAAATAAATACCACAAAAATAAAACATGATATGAGAAGATAGAATAAAATAAAATACATACAAATAACTATGATACAATCAATAAAATCTAATCAGATAAACACCAGAAACATAAATATAAAAATGAAATATAATGCAATAAGATATATAAAATAAAATACATCATAATAATTATCAAAAAATCAATACAATTACATAAAATCATTATAATAATATAAAATTAGATGCATACCAGAAAAGAAATATAAAGATAACATAATATAATAAGATGGAGTAGATAAAATGATTAAACATTTTCTTATAACAATGGTCATAATGTTAATAATGCATTCCAGGGCACAAATTAGTCCTAGTTAAAAGCCAGATTAAAAAGGTAAGTCTTAAGTTTACGTTTAAAAACATCCAGAGAGATCGCTGCTTTAATGTTCAGAGAAAGAGAGTTCAGAGTTTAGGGGCATAAAAATAGAAAGCTCTCTCTCTTAGTGAGGGACACATGATGAACATTTAAAAGGGAAGCATCCGGGGACCTCAGTGATCAAGCTGGAACATAAAATTACAGGAGATCTGTGATGTATGGAGGAGCGAGGCTGTTAAGAGCTTTGAAAACAAGGAAGTAGTATAAGGAGGCTACACACCCGTTACACAAACAAGTTTTGATTTATGGAGAAGATTAAAAGTTCACTATTAGGGGTTTCTTACATGACACATATGAACTTTTAAACACATTGGCATTACACAGTCCTTTTTCTTTTACAAATAAGAACCTGATAATTGAGAGCAAGCACAGAAGTTTCAATCTTTAGTCTAAATGAAACTGAAAACACCTGAAAGTTGTTGAATAAACGTTATTATGTTTATAATTCTCTCTACAAATGTTCAGGTGACAAGATCGAACATATAAAAGTCTTAAAGTTGTCATGCGAGTGCACACACCTAGTCACTCCTCCCACGTATGCACCTTTTCACCTTCAGAGAGCCTCTCCCTTACCTGTACACACACATATGCATCCCACCCATCGCACCTCATTACACTCACCTGTCAGTCAGCTTTCAGGTCTTAGCAAACACTTCCCTCTCTTAGCAGCAGCAGCAGGTCTGAAGCTGCTGACAGACCTGCGTGCCGTCACGGTGGTCTGACCGAAGACTGGCTCAGATTTAAATCTTACAGAGTTAAAGTTTCTAACAGAGTACCTGAAATACAGCAGCTCCCGGTGATCTAGGTAAAGTTTTAATGTGGAAATGCTCCTGAAAAGAAGCTGTGCTCAAATCAGAAGTTGTTTTTGCACATTTCCTCCCTCCTCTATCGTAGGATGTGTTTTGTTCTCCTCTCAGACTAAACATGGATCCTTATCACACCTTTAGAACCAGTCTACCTGGCTCTGTGCGTGTGTGTGGCCTCTCGGTCCCACCCTGGCTTTGCATGCCAGCAGCTGCACGGCATGACGCTGACTCACACACACACACACACACACACACACACACACACACACACACACACACACACACACACACACACACACACACACACACACACACACACAGTCCATCTCGTGTTCAGCGTGATGTTCATTACAACTGAAGAGGAAAACAACCAGAACAGCAGCCACCCACATGTTCGCCTGCATGCCAGCGAACAGACGCCCAGACACACACCTTTAGAGGAGGGAGTGTTGTTTCTATAAGGGACTCATGTACACAAAGACTCACATCTGAGAGTGTTTTCAACAGCTTCTACCTCTGTGATGGTTTTAATCTTTGTGTGTACGAACATCTTAACTCTATTATGTTACTCATTATTCTTTGAACTACATGGAGTTTAACACGGGAAAATTGACTTACCGTACTCTATGTTCTATTATTAACAAAGACCCAACATCAAGACAGGATCAGATCCAGTCCCATCTTACAGACAGGACTCAGTCTGATCTCATCTTAATCCACCATGAGCAGAGCACTTTGCAGCATTTAGCAAGTTACAGTGGCAAGGACAAACTTCCTTTAACAGGCAGAAACCTCCAGCAGGACCAGACTCATGTTAGACACACATCTGCTGAGACCGTGTTGGAGAGAGGGATAGAGGGAGATGAAGAGAGAAAGAGATGATAGTGGTGAGAGGGATAGTAGTAGTTGTAGCAGCTGGAGTCTGGCACATCCACCGCAGCAGGCCGTCTACGGCAGAGATCCAGAGGAACCAACGAGACAAGGGAGCTCAGGGACTCCAGAAAGGTCTATGGTTAGTAACTTTAATGGGACAGGAAGAGTTAAAGTAAGTGACGGGCAAACAGAGGTAAAGACAGGATCCCAGTGTGTCAGTCTAAGCTTTTAGCAGCATAACTAAGAGCTGGTCCAAACCTGAGCTGGCTCTAACTTTAAATCCTGGTTTATACTTCTGCGTCACCCCTACGCAGCAGGGGCACTACAAACGTACTTGATTGTCGATGTGTCCGTGACGTGCAGCCATTCTCCCCCGACATGCTTGAGGGCAGTGTGGTTCCTCTGGTAGTCTGGTCGTCTGCTTCCGGCCCCGCTGCGATCTCTGTTTACTTTTCCACAGTGATTCAGAGCGTGTTATGTTCATCTACAGCTGATACATGTTGCTGCATTTAGCAAACCGACATTATTACATGAAGAATAGAGAGGAGACGTCAGAGAAGTGCTGTAAAAGCGGGAAATACAATGGCGCCGAGCGGACCGATCACAGGGTGATCTGTGTCGATTCAACGTGTAGTTACATTTTGGAGGAGGTGCGCGTCATCTATGTGTGTAGGTACGGGAGCTACGCCTTCGAAATCGACGCAGAAGTATAAATCAGGCTTAAGCCTATAGCAGCATCACTAAGAGCAGGTCCAAGCCTGATCCAGCTCTAACTATAAGCTTTATCAAATAGGAAAGTTTGAAGCCTACTCTTAAAAGTAGAGAGGGCGTCTGCCTCCTGGACCCTGACTGGTAAATGATTCCAAAGGAGAGGGGCCTGATAACTGAAGGCTCTACCTCCCATACTACTTTTAGAGACTTTAGGTACGATGAGCAGGCCTGCATGTTTGGAGTGTAGTGTTCTAGAGGGGTAATGGGGCACTATGAGCTCTTTAAGATACGAAGGTGTCTGACCATTAAGAGCTTTGTAGGTCAGAAGAAGGATTTTAATTTTTTTGCCTTTTTATGATTTTTATCTTGATTTCAAGCTTCAGGAGGGAGAGTGTGTGTTTGTGTTGAGGTTTCTCTGCATCAGGTTCTCCATCAAAGTTTAAATCTGTAGCGGTTTTTATGTCCGTGTTTGAAGCGCTGCTGTCCGTGAGCTGTGTTCCTGAACTCATTCCTGTCTTTTTGTGCTAATTTAATTCCTGATTCCTCCTCTTACTTGTTGGAATGTTCATTGAAGAAAAGAGACAACAGCAGCGTCTGAATGAGAGTCTGACCCGCAGAGAGAGCGAGGGAATAAATTAAGTTTAAACAAGACAAGAATCAAACCTGCAGAAACACTGAGGCAATGATTTCCACCGAGTGTCACCAAATTAATATTCACTCTGAAATACAAGCAGCACCTGATACACACACACACACAGACACACACACATACACACACACACACACACACACACACACACACACACACACACACACACACACACACACACACACACACACTCGGCTCTTTGTGCAGACTTTAAGTCACTCCTCTCCTCCATGGAAACCACTTGTTGAAGCCTCACTGCTCGTTGCTAAGTGACAGGATGTATTGGACCAGAAAATCCTTTCATTGACACCCCCCCTCCTCCCCCTCCTCCCCCTCCTCCCCCTCCTCCTTTACCTCCCATCTCTCTCCCCCCATCTCCCCCCTGCCCTCGGACCGCAGCCAAAACAACCCACACATACATGCTCCAACTTCTGCTGCTGTACACGGAGAGACGGTTTGTTTGGTGCTCGGCCAGAAACGCAAATTGTGGTTAAAGGCTGTTCTAACTTTTTACACGTTAAAGAAGTTTGTTTGTCTGCTTTCAACACAACTTTATTTACAACGCCGCTAACGGATGCTCCTGTTTCCCAGAACAAGACAACAAAGCTTGGATAAAAAATATTAGAAACACACAAAACGATGTAAAACTCTTCAAAAAAGCTGCAAAAGTATCGGTTCAGTGTAATAAATCAGACGGGGGACTAAAATGACAGAAAAATATAGATTACAATTTAAAAACTACATTGACATTTTTAAGGATTATTTCTGAGTCCAAAAGAGACGTGTTTGCAAATATTTTAAACAAATATTTCAACAAAACCTGCAAAAACAAGTTTTTCATATTTTCGACTTCTAACTTTTTGAAAACATTTTAAATACGCAAAATTTTCCTGCAACTTTGACTCACTTTGATGAACTTTCCAACTTCTCTCAGCTTCTCTATGAGTCTTAAAGCTGCAGATCAGGAAGTTAAGGGATTCTTGAGCGGTCCTGGAAAGTTCCTGGGCTACTTCTGGAGATTGAATCCCCATGAGGAAGAGGACTTTGATGAAATAACGTCTTATGTTCTGCTTTAAGGAACATATAAGAACTTAAAGGATGATTCTGCGTGTTTTATTCATGCATCCTCAAGTCTAACATTAAAGACAAACTTGGTGATGGTCTCTTCCTCTCCTGCTGCATATCGCCATTTTCATTTATCTCTTTGTGATGTGAAAATCTCTGAGCAGGAAACTTTCTCCAGACTTTTCAGAGGCTCTTCAGGAGGTCCTGGAATTCTCCTGGAGCTTTAATTCATCTCAGGATGAGGAGGAGGAAGAGGAGGAGGAGGAGGAGGAATTATTCACCCCAGTAGTTGATTGATAAACTTTATAATGTTGCAAAACTGTGAGCAACAACGCCATGAAGAAACAGAGATCTGATTGAAATGACACTCTGATGAAGCTGTCAGAGAGCTCTTAAAGGACCAGATCATGATGCTGCAGGTTTTATTTTCATAACACTCGTCCTGTGCAGCTTTTTATTCACACATTTATGTTTCCTCTGCAGCAGGTCGTCATTTATCTCTCATGATAATAAATCTGATGGGAGGAAGTGCAGGTTTTATATCCTTCATGCACATATTTTCCGAAGACAAAATGGAAAAGTTACTCTCGCAGTGATTTGATGCCTTAAGTCAAACTTTCTCCAGAATCGGCCTCGTGTTTCTGATTCGTGCTCTAATCTCTCTGCTTCATGTCGTCACTGAGTCCCCTTCATCGCTGAGTTATCACAAAACTTGTTGAGATTTAATTCCCCTGAGGAAGAGGCAGAGGAAGACTTCTCTGTGTTTTATTCTCTGGTGTGTCCCTCACAGTGATCAGGAGTTTGTGTTTCTGTGTGAGCGAGCAGCAGCAGTAATTTAACATGTTTTATTCATTCAGTCATTCACTTTTTCTTTTCTTTTTCTCCTGGCCACAACTAATTTCCATTCACTTCTTTGTCATGTGAGAATCTCTAAGCTGAAAACTTTCTCCAGACTTCCAGGTAGTCCTTGAGGAGGTCCTGGAATCCTTGAGAGGAGAGTTAGACTTTCACAATCCCTGCAAATCTCTGCAAATAAATACGCGTTTTCTAATGAAGTAAAACTGCTTAAATGAAATTAAACTTATCCTGAAGAGGTCCTGGTTTCCCCCCCTGTGCATCTGTTCTCCCCCCCCCTCTCTCCCCCTCCTCTCAGTGACCGATTAGCCGGTGCGGGCTTCTCTCACATTTCCATGAGAAAGCCGGCGGTCGGTGAAAGGGTTAAGCCCGAGGACGAAGCCCCCAGAAAGCAGCCCTAATTTTCTGCCCGGCGGGGGGGAGGGGGAAGTGGGGAGAGGGAACAAAGCGGCCCGGGGGAGGAGCGGAGACTCCGGCTTTACTATATGCACCTGCGGCCTGAAAAGAAGCGGACAATGCGCCTCCGACACGGCCAATTACGAGCGGCCATCCACCCGCTTTCTGTGCGGGGAGACGAGCGGGGGAGGAGGGGGGAGTGAAAGGGAGGGGGAGGAGGGGAGAGGAGAAAGTGAATTTTTAAAGAGGGGAGAGATAAGAAAGTAAATAATCGAGCTTTAAATCATTCCAGCCTCTAAAGACCCCCCCTCCTCCTCCTCTCCATCCCTCCATCCTCCCTCCATAATGCGCTCTGTTCGGTGTGAAACAGCCCGAGCTCCGGGACGGGAGGCCGGCGTGAAGGTGAGGAGAGGTCGGCGTGATGACGGAAGGTCAAACTGACTTTATACTGTCATCAGGGTGGGTGACGTCATGAAGAAACAGCTGATTATTATTTTAACCAGCTGAGGAGGAGGAGGGGGATCAGACGAGCTTAGATATCAAATCAATGAGGGAGAATACTTCATGTCTCAAAACTGAGAGATTGGTGCAACTTCTTAAAGGGACATTCCACTGTTCCCTCATGTTTCATTCATGCGTAAAAGTGAAACGTCTGGACAATCAGCCTGTTAAGTTTCACCATCTTTGCTTGTTATTCCTTCTCTTTTAAGTTGTAAATGATTCCCTTCACTTAACACTTCTGGAAGTGGTGTAATTATTATTTTTATGAAGCCTTACATACTTTCGTACATGCAGCCTACACTTTGCACTACTCTAGCAATCAAACTACAACAAAACATGGCTTCAGAATCCATGCAGCTGTTAAAGCATTTAGCAGAAATAAGCAAAATAAAGTAGAGCATGTTAAATATGTCCTTCTTTGATGAACTAATCTGTCTCTTCTTGTTGGTTTTATTGAGTTTGGTACCATTATGTAAGAAGTATGCATGACTTGTTGCATCCTGTGCAGATCTACTTTCAGCGTTTACTGTCACAACATAAAACTCTGCAGCATGTGCTCATGTTTTTTTGTGGCGTGCATTTAAACTCTACAATCGAGGGGCAGCACGTGAAAAGTTGTGGAGATAAACATCAACTGCAGCTCGACATCAGCACTTAAAAGTGGCCTTTATAGTGCCAAGAACTTGCAAGAAGTGTCAACTTAATTTCTTACGCCTGCAAATAATCGTGCAGTCTGATCGAGGGCTGATTATTTTTGGTGCATTTTATCCTTTAAATGATTAATTTTTCTTTAAAATAAGAGAAAATGTGCACCAGTGTTTCTCAAACCCTCTGAGATTTAATCAAACATACAAAGATGTCCAGTTTATGGTCACAGAGAAGGAAAGAAATTATATTATCCTCATTTAACAAACCAGAGGAGGAGACTTAAGACTAAGAATAATTAAAATGAATAGCTGATTGATCACCGTCAGAGGTTTAAAAGGTCTCAGATTTTAAACATCATGCATGTGAAGTGAAACATGCAGAGCTGAAGCACCCACTGTGGAATAATCACGTAGCATCACATGTCCAGTACTGAAAAAGGATTTGTACTTTTTATTAATATCGTCATGAACTCCATAACAAAGATTTTTTTAATCGAAAACAGGACTCAGAGACTCTTAGTATAAGAGCCTAAAATGTGTACAGTATTTACACGGATGCTTCATACAGTCACTCTAGTACATGGCAGCATTTACAGACAAGAATTCATCCTAAAAATAGAGATACAAAAGTCAGTATAAAAGTTTAGTCCTCAAATGTAAACATTCACACGTTACTTTAATAAAAAAGAATCCCTTTTTTAAAAATAAGACCGAGTCCAGTGCATGTTTGGTTAGTATAAAATGCTTCAAAGTCGAGAGGAAGTTCAGGTGTTTTCAAACCTGGGATGCTTTTTACAAGTTTAGGAACGACTGATTCATCCTGCAGCAGGAAACAGGCTGCAACGTTGGTGCATCAAAGTGCGTCCACTAACAGTTTTTCTTTTTGTCCCTGACATACTCAGGTTGTTCAGCTTTTCAGTCAGGCATTAAGATCCTTAGTTTAAGAAAAATACAGCATTTACATCGCCATCATCAAGCCCACCAGGCTCCACTGACAAAGACACATTTTAACTCTCAGATCACAGGAGTTGTAGGTTGACTGCTGCCTCCATGAGCAGGTTAGTTTGGGAAGTTTTGATCCATTACAACTAAAGACACGACAGCACAAAAGCTTAACCAATCAGCTGCAGTGAGGCCAGATGAATAGTCTTTTTGGTGAGTGGAATTTGGTGGCTTTAAGGAGAACGATGCAACAGCTGTTACATCTTGCTGCATCTCTGACACTTATAATAAAAACCTGAGGCTGTCAGGGACCAAAACAAGAACTGTTAATGGATGCACTTTGAGGTCAGTGCAGCCATTACTGCTGCAGAATGAAGCCCTAAAATAAGGCCCAGGTTCAAAAACAGCAGACTTCCTCTTCAGAGTCTGACTGAGACACATTTAATTATTGTAGGTCCATAGCAGCACTAAAAACCAGACTAACATCAGATCTGTCGGTCTGAGAGAAACAGGATCAAGACTACAGAGCGATGTTACGTCCCACAGGTGAAATCTGAAACAAGACGGAGCTGTTTTCTGCAGCTTTCTCCGTGTGGAAGACTTCCTGGACTCATCTGAAATGTAGCATTTCATATTAAAAACCCTAAAAACAAACGGCATGACTGCCAGAGCAAAACATGTACAACAAAAGGTTTAAATCTAGAACTAAAGATAAGAGAGAAAAGCGGCCGCGTGCTCGGAGCGTCCTGTGGATGCAGCTGATTGTCCGACAGGTGTTTCATCCAGCAGGTGAGACAGAGAAATACAGAGCAGCACACCAAAGCAAAGGCACAGAATTCAACATGTGCTTCCCCCTCCTGGTCTCAGAGACTGATCCGTCATCCAGGCTGCCGGGTCAGGCTCCATCCGACACAGACCGAATCAGGAGCGCCAGCGTGAGAAGAGTTTGAATGAACCAGTCTTTGAGGCGTTATGAGCTCTAAAGTATCAAAAAGGAAAAAGGGACTAATATGTACAGAATGAACAGACGTGTCTTCACTGCCATCCTTCATGAAGAGAAGTCTGCAGGAGGGCGGAGGGGGCAGAGCCTCAGCTCTGTACATGTGGTGGTAACAGCTTTTGAAAGACATCAAATATTTAGTTGTCACTTTAGAGTAACATCTGGACTCCTGAGCGTCTTTAACTCCGCCTCCCGTCCGTCCAGCTGTGCGTTTCGAGCTCCTCAAGCTCCGCCCCTTCTGTTTGAGTCTCAGATGTGTGTGAGTGGGACGGTCCCGGTGAGGTAATGCTGCTGCACGCTGGTGTAGCCCCTCTGTGCGGCGGTGGGATCCCCAGCCTCCCCGCCTGCTCCAGGGATGTACATGCTGATCATGTCCCTCAGGTCTCCCTGCAGGGGCCCCCGGTGGTGGTTGGGGGCCCCGGTTGGAGGCGAGTGGGAGACTGGTTCTGCCTTCACCATGGGCATGACGGGGCTTGGCTGCTGGGGGCTGTTGCTGTACGACATCGGGCTGTAGAGGAGAGGAGACGAGTTAGAGACCGGATAAAGTCTGAAACAGTGATAAAGACGTCGTTTAGATTTCAACAGATGAATGGACATGTGCTGCAGATATCATCATCCTCACATCGCTCACTCTCTTTGCACATGTGAATGCTGCAGAAAAAGCTGACCTGCAATCTCCTCTCTGCCTCTCTTACCCAAATACACAACATCCTTCTCATCTTAATGCCTCGCACTATTAAAGGCAGCTTTAATATGTCATGCATGATGTTTTCGATCGACATTGTGCAGCCGTTTTGTCAGATCAGATCAGCTCAGCTGATGACTTCCTGTGCCTGATTTTTACCTTCTCTGACTGCATTATCATGCAAACATGTTCGTTCTGCAAATTCATTCTCTGCTTCAACATCTGATGACCGACTTTTATGCAAACAGACAGATCTTTAAATCAAACTATTCAACAGACTCAACTCAAGCTCCATGAAGCAACAACGACTCAAGCTCTGACTTCCTCAACCTGTTGCTGTCGGAGCTTCCTAAAGTCCTGCAGCTTTCCAGTTTGCACAACATCATCTTCACATAAACACATCTACCCACAGAGAACAGAAACTGAACTTCCTCACTTCAATGCTTAAAACCTTCCTGCACATCATTTATTCCACTCATGTAAAAAGTGAAGAGGTCATGATCTGTTATATACAGGTGTAACGTGTGAGGGCAGGTGTTTCACAGGAGTGAAGTTTGAAATCCTTTTATGCCCCGTTAAAGGTCTGGATTAGTTCTGGATTAGAAGTGAGCTCAAACTCTGCCTGAACCGTACGTCAGGAAGTGACTCAGAGGGAGTCCAGCTTCAAAATAACAAGACTAACGAGCGGCTGCGAGTCGAGACAGATTCAGGATCAGATCCAGGATCAGGAGTGAGCGCTGCATGCTAACACAGATCACCTGTAATCCAGTTCACAAACAGTCTTCCTTTAGTCCAACTCTGCTAATCTACGGAGATTAAATCCGGCCTCTTCCCTTCCTCATCCTCAGACTCTCCATCAGGTTTGAGTTGAACCTTCAGGATCATTCAAGACTGAACCTGTCAACTCAGATTAATTCCAATAATCCACACAGGAGGATCTAATCTGAGTTTAGTGTTTTGCATGAACTGTTCAAAGTGTTTTTATAATTGATCTCCTGTTTTATTTTCTTATTTCTGACTTTTCTTGTTTTCATTTGATATTCTCAGGACAAATAAATAAAGTTCTTATTTTAAACTCTTAATCCACACAAAGCTGCAGTTTACAGCTTTAAATTAAAGATTAAAGATAGTTTGAAAGTTAGGAAAACTAAAACAAAGCCCGGACGACAGAAAACGATGGATTACGTTCACCAGAGACCAACGGAAGAGAACCATTTGTCTGATGTATTGTTTTCTGTTTCACAGTTTAGGTTTCATCAGCAGCGCTCTCTCTCTTCACTTAGTCTCAATGTGACTCGACCACTCACTCTGTTTTTCTCACAGCAGCTTTGGGTTGAAAATAGGACTTCCAATGAGTTTTTCACAAGCTTTGGAACTTTTTAATGTTATATAATGTAAAACTTAGAGCAGATTGTATTATTTTAACAAAAGTACCAAAATATCATAAATTAGGACAGCTTTAAGGAGCATCTACGGTCAGATTAGAAGACTTTACAGCTACTTTTTCACATTTAAAGCCCTCTTTTCCTGGTTTTACTATCTTAACTGAGTGAATTTGAGTCTTTCGTCAGTTTTTTATGACAGTAATTGAGGAGTGTGGGGACTTTTGGGTGAAAGTTGGACAAAAGAAACTCTCTGGAGACGTCTCTGAGAGTTCTGAAAACTTTTAGGACTCCAGGATTAAACGATCAATCAGATTTAAGTACTGTTAGCTCCTTTTCTTCTGAACTTGTTGAATGTTTTCTCAGAGCGCGGTCAGTGAGGGAGAGGACGGGCTTCAACAGGTTTGTCCTCCAACATGACTCACAGACGAGTAACTGAAAGACGAGTAAGCGAAAAACAAAGACGCCCGAAATAATGAGGCCGAGAGAGAGAATACACCTCAGCATCATCCGTGTGCACGCACCAACATTCATCAGTGTGTGCATGGAGGACGAAGAGGGAGAGGGGGGGAGTGGGGGAGGCAGGGACCCACAAGTGTTATTGGGGACAATGGTTTAGCAGGAGCAAGGGATTGTGGGTAAGAGGACCACACACAGAGCCGTCCTGCTGCCGTCGAGTCACACTGATCAACATTCCTGACCGGACCCGAGCAGAGTGGAGCGCCGCACGCATAACAAGCAGGAAGCAGAGTGAGGGGAGCTGACCAATCAGAGGAGGCGAGGAGGCTGAGAGGGACGCAGTTCACACACTTTGTCAGGTTTACACCAGGTGAACTAGCCTATGAGTGTGACGAGGATTTCAGACTCAAAATGGAACTTTTTATTCATCTTAAAATATTTATAAATGAGTGAGCGAGTAAAAGAGACTGTGAGAGAGACAGCAGAGTGACACGCATAAATTGTGTGCAGCAAACGCATTCTGAGCTCAATATTTAGAGATTTGAAGCAGCTTTTTAAAAAGTATAATTAAAGCTAAACTCTTAACTTAAAAAGCAGATTATAGATGCAGAAATATGAGATTATAAACTCACTTTCTTAAACAACGATAGCAGAGAGATGTCAGCTGTAGTGTTTGCAGCTCCTTCAAGCGTATAAATCAAGTTTCTTTTACGCATTTTGTGGAAATAAATCAGATTTACATGTTTGTAAGATCACTTTAATGTAGCTGTGTTGTGTCCGTTTTTAGTCAGAATATGTCTTGTTTTTTTCTTTAAAATGCACCACTTTGTGTTTTTATTTGCAGATAGTTGCACACGTATGTCAGACACAAAGTTCTGATTTTAGCCGCCAGTTATTTTCCATTCTACTTTAATGTTTGGCTTCAAACTAATTCTACTTTACCTAATTTAAGTGTCAGTTATTGAATTAATAAGGACACTATTTGTGCATTAATCACAACCAAACATGGATCCAGATTATTGGATTGTAATGCCCCAAAATGAGGCCTAAAGTCAGACCTAGACTTTTGTGCTTTTGGGTTAACATTTCCCTTTGTCTGTAAATAAATAAATGTCTTCATATGATGTGGGTTTTTTTTTCCTCAACTTCATCTGAATTAACTGTTTTATATTCAAGGTTCTATTTCTGTGAACTCCACCTTCAGCCTTTCTTTCTTACTTTCTTTCTTTCTTTCTTCAGGACATCATCATCATCATTATGTGACACTCTTAAGCTCTGAGATGATGTTGTGCATTCAGATGAGAAATAAAAAGTGTGCGTCAGAGGCCGGAGGATCAGGCCTGCAGAGGAACTTGGAGGCCTAAAGAGGCTCTGAAGAAATAATCAGCTGCTAAATGTTCTGTTTAAAAGGAGCAATCAAATAAATTCATACACATCTATAAAAGTCTGTCCCACAGATAAAAGTTTAAATTCAGAGGGACAGATTTTGTTGAAGTTAAAAAGAGAAACTTTAAATCAAACTTAATCCTGATTTATTAAAGTCATCTGACTCTTTCATCAGTCTGCTGCAAATTTAAGTTAAATTACTATTACTTCTGGAGGTAATTTAAACTTCTTTAGGATTTAGTTTTACAGTCCTCTCTGTCGTTGTCCTCTGCCGTGAACTGACGCAGATTTAACACTGAAGAAGTTCCTCACAGACTCTTATTTTGACTTGTAATTGCACCTTTACATTTTACAGCCCTTCCTCTGAGAATTTAAATCCTTCAGAAACAGGAGAAACGTCCTGTAACTCTGGGACTACTTTCTGTGCGCTCACCTGTAAGAGTTGGCTCCGTTCATGTAGGTCTGTGCTGCGGTCATGGCGGGGGGGTACTGCAGGGCGGACAGGTCGTACCGGTGCAGCTGCTGCGTGTAGCCCAGCGCCTCGCCCTGCATGCCGGCGTACCCCCCGGTGGGACCCCAGCCGTAGCTCTCCATCCTGGGGCTGCCTCCCTGCCCCTGCGCCGCCGCCGCCAGCAGGTTCCCGGCGGACAGCGGGTACTTCCCCACCTGCGCGTCCTTCTTCAGGAGCGGCTTGGTCTTGCGGCGCGGCTTGTACTTGTAGTCGGGGTACTCTTTCATGTGCACGGCGCGGAGCCGCTTGGCCTCGTCGATGAACGGCCTCTTCTCCGCGTCCGTGAGCAGCTTCCACTCCGCTCCGAGTCTCTTGCTGATCTCGGAGTTGTGCATTTTGGGGTTTTCTTGCGCCATCTTGCGCCTCTGGCCCCGGGACCACACCATGAAGGCGTTCATGGGCCGCTTCACCTTGTCCATGGGGTCTGCTCCGGGAGGGCACGCTGTCTTGGAACCCGGGTGAGAGTTTCCGTTGGGGCCCATGCTGCCGGTGATGTTCCCGGTGACCGGGGACAGGCCCTGGGTCTGGTGGGGGGGCTGGCCGGTGGGCTTCAGCTCGTGCTCCATCATGCTGTACATGGTGTCAGGAAGACTTTCAGAAGAGTTGAAGCTCCTTTTTGTCGCCGTCCACCTGGCGACGTGTGGCCAGGTTCCCCTACAGGTTCAACCGGGTGATCCAAATTAGCTAATTACGCACGCGACACGCCCGCAGAGAGCAGACCGGGGAACGGCGCGCGTGTGTGTGTGTGACAGCGAGAGAGAGAGAGAGTTAGTTAGTTAGTGGGAGCAGCAGTCATCACTGAGAGTCCTCACTCCTGGTTCTCCGCTCAGACACTTGTTGTTGTCAGACTTCAGGCGCTGTCTGAACTCAGATCCTCTCTCTCACAAACTTCTGCTGTCCGCGTGCACGCAGCCGCGGCCAATCATAGAGCGCGGAGCTGCAGGCTGTGCGCGTGCATTAGCAAATGAAAAGACTCTGGGGGTGCGCGAGACACTTGTTGATGGTGGAGAAGGAGTGAGGGAAGAAATTTAGCAAAAATGTTAAATATCGGATATGATCAGAGAGATGTGAGAGGATTGAAACTCTGAAACGCGCTGTGTCAAAGTTCTCCAGAAACAATGAGAGGGTAAAAATAACTTATCAAAACTAACTTATTATTTTATTTATTTAATTCAGTGGCTTTATTGGTTCTGTCAGGGGAATGATATTACTAAGACACCAAAGATAGTGTCATTTAAAATAAGATATAGAAAAGGTGAAATGTCCACCAGTGAACACATAAAATGAACGATTGACATCAAGCTTCAGAGATAAACATAAATCCACAGACTGCAAAGATACAAGTCAAACATGTGGCATCATAAAAACTCACTAAAGCTTATTTATTAATTCGATTTTGCATTATAAACTGTAAAAGAGGAAAATAGAGCCAATACAAAAGTGCCTTGTACCTGCATTCTTCCTAATGTCCAGCAGGAGGCTACTCCAGAAGTCTCTGAGAAAATGGCCCCATACTTCACAGCTGATTTATTCCCTCAGTAAACATTTTCCTCATGAGTTTACAGTCTCAATCACTAGTTTCAAGTCTTTTTCAACACAGAATTATGTTCATTTAGTAAATTATAATCCCATTTAGAGTCACAGAGAGCAGGAAGCATGGGAAGAGTGACAGGTTGCTAATCTGAAAATGTTGTGTTCAGAGTTTTGTTATACAAAGAGACACTCTGAGTACTCAGCTGTTCAGTCTTAATGATAGGAATATGTGTTAGAATTTCTAGAGTTAGCTGGCTACTTAGTTTCTGCTAACCACTCTTGATGGTCACTTCTGGCTCTGAAACTTGCAGTGAGTCAGTCCCCATGTTAAAATGTTACAGCAGAAATTACCATGTTTACAGCCTGTAACAAAAACAGTTTGGGTCTCTATAGCTCATTCCTCTATTCATGACAACTGTACAGCTGAGCATAAACACCAAATACAACTTGATCACACATTTCATATTAAATCAATCTGCAGAGAGGAGAATGGAACAAAACAGAACACATCAAAGCAGAATACAATGGAATGGAACAAATACAAGCAGAATAGAATGGAACAGAACAGATC
Organism: Notolabrus celidotus; assembly: GCF_009762535.1. Taxonomy (NCBI): domain Eukaryota; kingdom Metazoa; phylum Chordata; class Actinopteri; order Labriformes; family Labridae; genus Notolabrus; species Notolabrus celidotus. The sequence continues at coordinate 21,004,698 of NC_048294.1, read as the reverse complement.
AAAGCAGAATACAATGGAACGGAACAAATACAAGCAGAATACAATGGAACTGAACAGATCAAAGCAGAATACAATGGAACGGAACAGTTCAAAGCAGAATACAATGGAACGGAACAAATACAAGCAGAATAGAATGGAACAGAACAGATCAAAGCAGAATACAATGGAACGGAACAAATACAAGCAGAATACAATGGAACTGAACAGATCAAAGCAGAATAGAATGGAATGCTTCCGATTGATGAAAGCCAAATAACAACAGTGATTAATTCTAGACAGCTAGAGCAACACCAGGGACGACCATATACATATCAAACTAATCTGCGTAAAGGAGTTGGTCACATGTCCCCTCTGCCTGTTGACACTGTGGTAAAAACTCTCTCTATAGCTCATTTCTCTATGCATGAAAACTGTACAGGCTGAATTTATTAAGCTTTCAATAGTTTAGTCATACAAAAATTTGCATAATTGGGGCACGTGGTGAAGTGACGGACAGATGGGCGGGTAGTATAGCTGTTGAGTCTGAAGACTGGGAGTCTGAAGACTGACCTCAACCAAACCTGTTTTTAGAGTGATCGCCAACTCCTTTTCAGAAACCGATGAGTGACGTCATTGGAACTACGTCAGTGTTTTATACAGTCTGTGGTTTTACATCTTTACACCCCTGCTAACTGCAATTAAGCTCACGCTGAATTGTCCTCACTTTTAATTTCTCCGTTGTAAGCAGCACATTAATGTTGTTTGTCACTGTGCTCACCCTGACTTCTTCCAGAAATTTCACAAGGGAGGCTGACTGGACAAAATCTGGTGTTCGCATTTATGCTGCTCACACTGAAAATTCTGAAAATTTCCAGGACCTTTTTGCAAAGTCTAAAAAAAGGTTTTCTGTAATGAGAAAATTTAAGTATAATTTTCCGAAATGAAAATGGGAAGCATTTAGTTACTGCTTTTGGAGGAAAACACGGTGATATTAATCCTCTTCTTGGTTCACCAAAAACTCCTCCCTCCAAAGCTCTGCAATGACTCAGCTTCTTTTTTTAACCTTCAAATTTGAAGTGAAACTGGTTTTATCTTTTGTTCATGTACCTCAGCTTCCAAACTTTGAAGGTTGTCTTTGTTGGTTGCTCTTTTCACTTTGATCGGACAGATATTTTTGTTATATTCTTTCTCCTGACGGAGTAAAGTCAGAGAAGAGGAACGACAGTTTTATTTGTCTTTCTAGCAGCAGATGAGATGCTTATTGTGTCTCTTTATAAAGCCAATCTTTAGAGCCGCCCGACCCTCTTTTCAGATGATTGTGCTGCAGACACGTTTCTAAACACACACACTGATTCAACCACAAAATGACTTCAGAGCCGCAGGAGAATGAGGAGGATCTCTGCTGCTTCACACAAATAAACCTCTTTATCTGCTGTCTTTGTTGACAGCCAAGTTCCCCAAACACAACCAGAAACAAGCTTCACACACGACTGAAGTTTAATGATGCTGATAAATGCTTCCTTTAGGTGTAAGGCCACTCAGCCTGACATGTTCAGTCAAACAGAGCTCCTTCTTCTACCTCTGAAAGAAATTTTACTTGAACTTTAAAAAGTAAGCAAAAAATAAAAACAAGCAAACCTAGCATGATATCACGAGGTGGCGAACTAATGGATCTTAGCTTGTCAAGCTAACGGTTGATTAAATTTGTCGCGTTCATGATATCACTAGACTGTACAAGATAAATGAAGAACATCATACTTTGTTTTATAAAGTGAGAAAATGATTCGATTCTGATTTAAGAAGAATGTTTTTGTATAATTGGGACAAAAATTTGTGAGTATAACAGTTGGAGTTGGAATCACGGAATGACACGGGAGGACAAGGTACAGCACAATGCAACACTACACGCAAGACAACATACGATACATCAGATATGACACGACACGGTACAATAAGATGTGATACGATAGGACATGACACAACACTCCACACACAGGATACAATATGATATGATAAGATACGATAAGACAGGACACACTAGATAGACATGTTACAATATAACACGTATAACCCAACAGGAAAACCCACAACACGTAGGATAACATATGATATAATAAGATACGATACGACACGTTACGATATAATACATAAGAACCCGACATGAAACATACAACACGCAGGATACCATATGATATAATAAAATACGATACGACATCTTAAGATAGTAACGTTACAATATGACACGATATAACACAATAGTAACACGCAGGGTATCATACTATACAACACGATATAATGAGATACTATACAACACACAGGATACAATATACAATACTATAAAATATTATTTAATATCACAAGACAAGACGCAACACACAACATGCAGAATAATAAATGACACGATACAATGAGATGTGATACGATACGACCTGACATAACAGGAAACACGACATGCAGTATACCATACCATACAACACGATACGACACGGCAGAATACGATACCAGTCGTCAAGATACCATACGACAAATTGCGATACCAGACGACAAGATACCATAAGTCAACAACAATAACAGACGACATGATACCATGCATACCATAATATACATCACAGTATAATATGACACACAGGCTATTATGCATACAATAAGAAATGACACAACAAATGCAATTCCATAGGATATGATACAGTCAGTTGTTAATTTTGGCAGATATTTCAGATTAAGTCTTAATCTCTATATATTGCTCTTGTTATTTTATCCAGCTATAATAGTAGAGCTACATCCTTCTGTTTAAATAATCGGTCACTCCTGGCTCCAGAAAAACGTCACAGACGAGGCTTCAGGAAGGGAGCCGACAGAACTATGGGTAACTCCTCTACCAGGTCTGTTGGGTCCACAGATGAAGCCAGGTTTGGTCCGAAGAAAGTCCTCAGGTGAGGCTGGAACACATGAAATTACTCTGTTGGAACAGGTACTTTAAATCACAGAGAACACACTCTGATAATACTTTGGCCTCAAGATGCATCATGGGTAACAAATGGGCCAAATGTAAACAGGAAGAGGACTGAGTGCAGAATAAAGATGACGGCCCTGGTGGTGTGTGTGTGTGTGTGTGTGTGTGTGTGTGTGTGTGTGTGTGTGTGTGTGTGTGTGTGTGAATGTGTGGGTGATGCAGGTGTGTGTTTGACACCATGTGTTTGTGACTAATTGTGAATTGTGCAGCTCCAGTCTCCCGTTTCCATCTCCATGACGACCCAGTGTGGAATCCCCTCCTCCCTCTCCTTACCCCCCCAGCTTTCCTCTTTCAAAAACATCTCCCTAACTCTCTCTCTCTTTCTTTTCTTCATCTGTCCGTCATCCTCAGCCTTCAGCCCGGAGGTTTTCTCTCTCCTCACACACTCTGACGTTACGTTTGTGTGTCACATCGGACACAGGAAAGCCAACATGGCCGTCTGGTCCCTCTGTCGTTCTGTCATCACGGTGAAAAGTTTCTTTTTCCGCTTGTTTTTTAAAGTTAGGAGAGTTAAAGTGAAGACAGTCCTCTCTGTCTCAGCTCTTAACGAAGGGAAGTATCAGATTTTCACCCTCTTTCCTCTCTGTCCATCAGAGTTAGGGTTTTAAGTGAGAGAAACTCCTGAGGTTGTTTCCCTCTCAGTCTCTGCTCATTGTCCCAGAAAAACAGCTTCAGCTTGGATTTCGGGTTACACTAAAAACAGGATGAAAGGTTTTAAAAACATTAAAAGAAAAAGATATTTTGAATGAGAAGAGTTTATGTGACTGAATAGTCAGCTGTACTTTTTGTAGCCAGCGTATGCACATTAGAAATGCAGCAGTATTGCATGTTGGGAGATGTAGGCATTGCAGTCCTAGCTGGAGAGCTCAGTGTGTTTGTCAGTAAAGTAGTAATGAGGGATCAGTCGCTGGTTGGATATCCAACAAACACATGATACTCTCTTTGACTGTCATATTATCTAGTACCTTAACTTTATCAGATTTTGTTCATTCTTTCATTTCCAAGACATACCTTTTTGTGTGTTAAGATCAGTTTTTTTCAGTTTTGAAAAACTGAGAGATATCTTGCAGGTTACAATATCTTGAATACCAATGTGTGGATAAGTCACATGGGTATACAAAACGTGTCTTTGGAGGGCTCCCAGTTACTGCATGAAGCCTCCATTAGGGTGAGTAATAAACGACTGCCAGCCAAGACTTCCTTTTCCATGTGTTGCATTGTTTACAGTTCTATCAGGAAAGCAAGAAGCGACCATGTGTTCAGATCAAAAGAGAAGAAAAAGTCCCCCCTCTAGATATTTCCCTGGAGGAGCACCTGTTCATCTGTTTGTGGTGAGTCTCAGTTTCACTGTAAACAGTAAGTTCCACAGAGGTCTCCCTCTGGCTTCCTTCAGCGGTATGAACCTGAAACGGAAACTGATGTTCATGTGATGTTGTTGTAATTAACGGGTCCTAAGTTTGCTTAAATAAAAACATCATGATGCAGATTAGTCAAAAGTCAAAAGTCAAGCTTTGTCAGGTCTGTCCTCAAGAGGAGAAGAAAACTACTTTTACAATGTTTGTTTGTTGAATGGAGGTGGGATCCATCATTTCTGATGTGTTCAAGGAAGTCAGGAAATCTAAACGCTGATTGTCTTTAGTGACACAGCATCAAGCAGATTTGTGTCTCAGTGTGAATGTTTGATCTAGAACAGATTGTTAGCTGCTCTTCATGCAGATATCTGTTTATAGAGAGAAAGAAATCCTCCTCAGATTAACAACCATGGGAGCAGGGATGTCAATATACTGGATTGTGTTCCTCCTGCTTTTGCTCTCCATACAGACAAAGCCTGCTGACACCTGATTGGTTAACACTACTCAGACTACGAAAAGAAAGAAGAACACCTGAAACCCAAAACATTAATTTTGGTAAAAAATGAAAAAAAAAAAAGGTACCTCTTGAACACGAATCATGACACCTCGAGCTGCTTAAGACTGTCTACACCTTCAACATTGAGGGAGATGAATGACCTGACCCTGCAGAGGGAGGTTTGGTCAGCCATAAAAGACATTTACAGCAGGAGGTGGAGGACGAGGAGAGGATAATAAAGACCTTCATCACCCCAGAAACAGACCCTGAATCTGCTGTGGTCAGTAAGAGGTCCACTTAAGGTCCAAACAGTGAGGATGAGTAAGAGTTTCTGAATCTGTGACTTTACCCAGATCAAAAAAACATAGCTTGGACCCTACACATATAAACTATAAAGACAGATTATTGACACCCAAGTTTGCAGCGTTGCACACAGTTTAGCCTCTTTAAGCTCAACATTTAGGTTACAAGCTAAGTTCAGAACTTAAGAAAAGCTTTTTTTCTTCATTTAAGTTTGCAAGATGGAATTAGAAATCAACATAACCACTGAATATTCACACTTTAAGATCTGTCAAGGCAACCAACATTTACCTGCCAGACGATTTCTGATGTTACTGTGATTTAACAACAGTAAACAGATGTTACTGTGATTTAACAACAGTAAACAGATGTTACTGTGATTTAACAACAGTAAACAGATGTTACTGTGATTTAACAACAGTAAAAAGATGTTACTGTGATTTAACAACAGTAAAAAGATGTTACTGTGATTTAACAACAGTAAACAGATGTTACTGTGATTTAACAACAGTAAACAGATGTTACTGTGATTTAACAACAGTAAACAGATGTTACTGTGATTTAACAACAGTAAACAGATGTTACTGTGATTTAACAACAGTAAACAGATGTTACTGTGATTTAACAACAGTAAACAGATGTTACTGTGATTTAACAACAGTAAAAAGATGTTACTGTGATTTAACAACAGTAAAAAGATGTTACTGTGATTTAACAACAGTAAACAGATGTTACTGTGATTTAACAACAGTAAACAGATGTTACTGTGATTTAACAACAGTAAAAAGATGTTACTGTGATTTAACAACAGTAAAAAGATGTTACTGTGATTTAACAACAGTAAACAGATGTTACTGTGATTTAACAACAGTAAAAAGATGTTACTGTGATTTAACAACAGTAAAAAGATGTTACTGTGATTTAACAACAGTAAACAGATGTTACTGTGATTTAACAACAGTAAACAGATGTTACTGTGATTTAACAACAGTAAACAGATGTTACTGTGATTTAATGACAGTAAACAGATGTTACTGTGATTTAATGACAATGAACAGGTGTCACTGTGATTCAATGAGAATATAATGATAATACTTAGTTATGACAATAAACAGATGTGACTGAGCTTGAATGACAGTTAACAGGTCTTATTGTGATTTCGTGACAATTAACAGATTACTGGGATTTAATGACATTAAACAGGTGTTACTGTGATTAAGTGATATTAAACCAATGTTATTGTGATTTAGTAACAATAAACAGATGTAACAATGATTTAATGACAATAAACAGATGTTACTGTTCTTTAATGACGTTAAAAAGAGGTTACTGTTCTAATTACAGTGAACACGTTATTGTGATTTAATGACAATAAACAGATGTTGCTGTTCTTAAATGACAATGAACAAATGCGACTGAGATTTAATGACAGAAAACAAGTGTTATTGTGATTAAATGACAATGAACAGGTTACTGTGATTTAATGACAATAAACATATTACTGTTATTTAATGACAAACAAATGCTACTGTGATTGAATGATAATAAACAGGATCAAAGCATGCTGAATAGTAAAATGTCATTCATGATTCATCAGGTCGGTCTGCAAAACGACAAGAAAAAACTTTTACTATTGGGGTTTGCTTTAATCTTTTCTGATTGAAATCTTTAAATAGCTTTTTTTTCAGACACAAATTTTGTCAACAAAATGTAACAATGCCACAGCTTAAGGCCAATTCAAACACTTCATAAAAAAAAAATTGTGTAGTGCGAGAAAATCATGAAAAACAGTGAGCTGCTCTTAAAAACACAGCGTCACACACATTAACATGTTTGTATCAACCTATGCACATACAATTGGCTTTTCATGGAGGTTTGAGTTCATCAGCTCTCATAAATCCTTCTAAACTACCAGCCTGATTCATCCACTCCATGACCTATGTGCTGTGTGACAGACAACTGTAAGGTGCTGGGGAGGTGGTGGAGACCAAAACAGAGGATAAGGAGAAATATTCTCAATTTAAATTCAACAGGTGGACACAATGATGACTCTTGGCTGCTCTGAGGTGTCTGAAAGTATAAAGGAGGCTGATCATTATAGCAGCCTGACAGGCACTCGTAGCTGTAAATATCTGGTGGCGAGGAAATTATTTAATGCAGCTTTAACCTAATTATGCCGTGATATCTCCTGCTGACTCAAATGTGGACTCAGTCAGCATGTCAGAGCATCAAGTCACATGACTTCTTTTAGCGTCAAAGAGGCCTGACAATGACATTTCCATTATAGCTGCTCAGTCACAATAAGCACAAAGTAATGAGAGGATCCAAATGTTATGGAACTCAGTGAGGTAAAAACAGCGTGATGGAAAGGAGGGAAAATGTGAATGAACAGAAATTAAGTGGGATGAAATCAAGGAGTAAGAAGGGCAGCAGGGTGGGGGGGTTCGGGGGATGGGGGGGTAGATTATAGGGTGAGAAAGAAGCAGAGAAGACGAACGAATGAAAGCCACAAAATGAAGGAAGAAAGGGAGAGCGAGATGGAGAGGCAGAACAAGGGAGGAGGAGGGACGAGAGGATGAAGGGATGGATGATGAAGGGTGGGCTGTTGGGGGGGTGCAGGAGGGTGGTTTTAGGTGACAGGCCTCATTGAATAGACCTCTTTTCTCCCCTCTGCTGGCTTCTCTTCTCATGCAAAGCAGCCCGTTCAGCCTCCCAGCCATCCGTCACACAACAGAAAGAGCATGGCAGGCCCTTTACGAGCCCCACACTCGCATAATCCCCCCCCACCCCAGCCCCGCCATCTCTCAATCCCACAATCCAGCACCCATCAGGGGGTGCAAGGGGGGCAGGAGTGTGCGTGAGTGTGGGGCAGAGGGGGGATGGGCACGGGGGCATCTTGGCCTCAGAGAAAGTGCCTTTAGAAGAAGACGGGCCACCTAGGCTGAGAGGGGACAAAAAGCTGAGACGTCACATGTTTTCAGGCTGCAGGGACGTCACACAGGGACAGTTAACCTGTGTGTGTATGTGTGTGTGTGTGTGTGTGTGTGTGTGTGTGTGTGTCTGTCATTTCAGGCAGCAACCGGTTGATGACAACTAGTTGAAGCTCTACTTCTGTTATGTGTCAGTGTGGAGAATCCCACATATTAACAAAAGAAAAAGTGGACGGAATCGCCGTAACGTAATCCATTTGTCTACTCCCTTTAACAAGTTTAGCGTTTTTGTCATGGCATTTTGTTTGTATTTTTTTGTGATATAATAAGTAACAAAATTTTAGCAAGTACTTGTAGCTGCAGAGGATCAAGGGTCAGCAAATGTTAAATTATTAATCTTCAGGGTTTAAAATGGAGCGAACACTGAAGTATCAAAAAATGCAGTTCCTTGAGTGCCCACTAGAGGCTGTCCCCAAAAGTGAGTCAGTCCCCATGTAACATGTCCTAATTAAGTAAGTTACATGAATAGGCTGTGATGTAGGTAGAGCTTGAAATATTCTACATGTCTATAGTTACTCATCTGCCATGCTTTTCCTGGTCCAGGTCACAATCATTGGATAAGAGAAAGGAGCCACTACCAAAAAGTGTCCAGCCAGCAGGTGGCAGCAAAAGGACTTTGTTCTTTAATTGAGACCTTAGGGTCAAGGCATGCATTGTCGCGGTAATTACCAGTCAATCACATGGGAGTTAGTTGTTGAACTTGAGGAAAATGTTTTAGGCTTGTGTCATAGAGGGATAGTTTAATAAATTAAAGGAAAAAAAACTCTGAAAATAATGCAGCCAGACATCACAATGCTGTTTATTCAGCTTTGCAAAGACAGGTAAATGCCTTTTATTTCATTTAATTTAGTGCATTGGTGTGATATCTGTTGTTACACCTTATATGGAGCATGTAGGCTATACTTTGAATTTGGTTATAGCCCCCCCTGGAGAAACATGCACCAGCTGCAACTACCCTTCAGTGGATTTATGTTTCAACAGACTCCACTGAGTCTGTCTGAGAGTTTACTTTGTCAGTTTTTACTGTTTAAAATGCTCCAGTGATACTGAACAATGTAGTGTCACTGATAAAAAAAAAACACTTCCTCATGTTGATCTTGCAGATATTTTTCTAATGAAAGACTGTGATCTCACTGAAGTGCTGTGTGAGCAAACAAGCCATAACAGCAGTGCAAAAGAGCAATGTCTCCCTCTAGCAGACAGGCTGTGTTACTGAATTTACCTCAGAGTCAATATTTATCCAGCCTCAAGCTTCAGAGAGACAGAACCTGTTTGACAAGGACACAGGAACATTTCACATTAATAACCCTGATAATGTAGGCAAAAAAAAGGTCCTCCTGACAGGATCACCTGTACCTGCTGCTTTTAAATAACAACACACAATCTCCTGTCATTTCTATGACATTCAGAAGTGCTTCTCCAGCAGAAATGTTCAGATAAATCAACCATTTACTGAATTATCTCCAAGTGTTTTGGTGTGAACCTAATGATGTAAATAGGAGTCTTTGAAGGCTTGGATGGATGGTTTTTGCTTATATTTCTTATAACACAGAGCACTTTAGGCTATATTCAGATGATACTGCTTTTGTGGCGTGGAACCGGAATGGAAAGGAATCTGAATACAGGGATCTGAAAAAAGCCTTCAGTGACTGGAGTCACAAAAACTGCCTGCTACTGAACTCCTCAAAGACAAAGGAAATGGTAGTAGATTTCCGAAGATCCAGGCTCCGCCATAAGCTAGTTAACATTCGAGGGGTGGACATCAAGGTGGTGCAAACCTACAAATATCTAGGTGTACACCTGGATAACAAGTTGGACTGGTTAACACCAATAAACTCTACAGGAAGGGGCAGAGCTGCCTGTTTTTCTTAAGGAGGCTCAGATTCTTAGACATCTGCAGTTAGATGCTGAAGAAGTTTTATCAGTCTGTGTGTTATTCTATGCTGCAGTCTGCTGGGGAAGCAGTATAAAACACAAGGATGCGAGGTGACTGGACAAACTAGGGAAAAGAGCAGGCACTGTGATTGGATCCAGGTTGGAATCCCTGGGGGCTGTGATGGAGAGATGCACAGAGGAGAAGAAGCTAGAGGCCATACTAAATTACACAGATCATCCACTTCACAACTTCAAACAGCAGCAGTGGACGGCTCATCTCTCTGCACTGCAGGACTGAGAGATACAGAAAATCATTCATCCCTGCAGCCATTAGGCTTCATAACTCTCTAGCCATTAGGGGATGGGCTGACAGACACCTGAATTATTTGTTTTATATGATTTTCATAATTTTATCTGCCAGACACCTGTATTTCCCTTCAGGGATTAATAAAGAACATTCTATTCTATTCTATTGCCATTGTTTGAGAACATAACGTTTTTTAAGTAAGTTTTTATTGATTTTATCACACAAAACACAAAACAATACAAATGATACATGAATGATAAAGTATTTCCAGTCATTCATTCTCAAAAATAAGCATAACACAGGCAAAACAAAATGAAAATAGTTTAAATTGTATTGAATTTATAATAATCAGTCACGGATAGAGGACTAAATGGCGCCAACTGAATAAGATATGCACTGTACAATAATTAGCTGCATGCTCATTTTAGTGGAAAAAGAAGTGGTGATGAGAATTATGTTGTATTCTTACCGCGCTTGCAACAACAATCCAATCACAAGCGCGCTCGCGGAGGACAAGCAGCCAATCACAGGCGAGGGCGGGAGTAACAGCGTGCTGCGTAGTTAATATAGAACAGTGGTTGACAGCTGACGTTCGGCTCGGTTAGAAGTATGAGATCTCCATGAGTCGTCATCTATGGTCGTTTTATCAAACTCCTGATACGGCACAAGTTCTTTACGGTGAAATATTTACTGACAGAAACAGAGGCGACGTGACTGAATGCTAAGTTTAGAGTGAAGGACACGAGATACATGCCAGAGAGTTCTGGGTTTTTATCCACACTGCTGCTTTTACTGACGAATAAACAGCGTTAAAGTTTATTTTATTTTCTGGTTATGATACACGAACAAGTTCACCCATTTCTAAACGATGAGGCAGTAAAACAAAAACGCACACCAATTGTTGGACCAAACTGCACCATTAAACCAGTGCTTCATATTTGCTGGTCATTATTTAGCCTTTCCACACAGGATTTGGCCACAGGTTGTCATGCTATTAACAATTCAGAGGCCAGTTTACACTGTTAAAAAGGAGAAACCTTTATTTTTTTAAAGACCATTAAAATAAATACTATACAGAAGCCAATGTAGAAAACTTGATACACTGTTTCTGTCTCAAAAAGGTTAACAAGTCCGTAAATTCATTTTAAAAAATAGCACTGACTATACACCCCAAAACATGACAGATCTCCTACACCAGACACCCCATGATGACAGGCATTTTAACACGAGCGCTTATAAAGGGAGGGGCAGGGAGGGTCTATATATTTAATCTATAGTTTGGTCCTTTCGTATGGCAGCCACCCCCTCCCTGACATTTTTGGGGAGGTAGGTTAGTCACCACCACCGAGTCAAAAAAAAAAAAAAAAAAGAAAAAAACTTCCAATATTGTTGAAAAATAAAAATTAACAAAAAGAGTTAGAGGTGAAAACGCAACCAGGTCATCGGGGTCCGGAGGCAAAGTCTCCCCCAACTCACCGTCAGCTTGCCCCCAAACATCCTCAGCCACCGGTCGGTCTTCAACTGAACGCTACTGCACAAGTCAAGCAGTATGTACAATAGCCATAAAAAATATATATATATAATATGAAACAGCAGTAAAAGGATCAAAATGGTAAACAACTCATTCATGATGGGTTTTTACTATACAGGTCTTTTTATTGAGTATGCCCCGTGTACTCTAGCCCCAAAACCGCTCTTCAACATGGTCATATGTTCAAGGCTGTTTGTAAAGTACACTGAAGGTTGTTTGAATACTGATCGGTCAAATGCAGCACGTCTTGTTTGATTATTCTGAGTCCAAACTGAGCTGCAGTCTAAACCTCTCATCCAGCAGTGGTGCAGCACCCTGTGACGCGATGCAGCTACAAATCACAGCCACATTTCACAAAAGTTTCTCTGATTACATGCACAACGCTAACACAACTGAGCTGAGTTTTAATTTAAATGTTAAGCTAACAGCCAGAGCTAGAATCCTTCAAATCACTGTGAACCTCACGGGGTGTTTTTATGTGCTTTTGGAAATGCGGTTCTGTTTTGCACTGGATGGGCCCGTCTATGAACTCTGTTTAAAAGTTCTTAGAGTGGAAATGTTCAAATTATGGAGCTGCAGGGAGAATTTAGGTGCTGATGTGGGGTGGAAAGCACATGAAGCAGGTCAGTAATTCATCCTTCGAACATGGCGGAAACTATGTCAAAGAACAGGAAGAGTGGTGGCTGTGTTCATCCTTTCCTTTCTGATGGAGGGGTAAAGTTGAGGCTGAATTTAGCAAAAGAAGTTCTTAGAATCAGATCATATAAGAAACAAAGTTTGACTTCTAAAATAAGCAGGGTGGGGAGGACAGAGGGCGTAATGCGAGGGCTCTTCTAAATCAGATCGGCCACGTTCATGGGCATCTCCTCGACGGTGGTGTTGTAGAAAGTCTCGATGTCCCTCAGGGTTCGCTTGTCGTCCTCAGTCACCATGTTGATGGCTACTCCCTTTCTGCCGAAACGACCGCCCCGACCAATCCTGAGGAGACACAAAGAGTTAACTCAGCAGAGAGTTGAGGTTCCGGACAGGGACGCTCATTTTGATAACAGACGTAAGTAAAGACAACGCCAGGAAAACAGGCTTCAAAAAAGAGAGAGAGGGAGCCAGAGCTGTCGTCTCTGTTAAAAAAAGGGAGGCCAAAAACAGACTTCAAAATCAAGCTCTTCAAGAGACCACAGACAAAAACACTGATCATGCCTCAAAATAATAAAGTTCACTGTTTATTACACCAATTATAAACTTGATGTAATACTACAACATAAATACAACAGTTACAAATGTAACTCCTATGACCACACTGCCCCTAGTGGTGATTCAGAAATTCATTGAACAGATTACCAACATCTGACAGCCTGATACATACCACCCTATTTACCATTTAACCTCCGTTTTCATTAGCATCGCTCTCTCTCTCTCTCTCTCTCTCTCTCTCTCCACTTCATCTCTATACAACTTGACCACTAATATCTCTTTTGCTTTGGGTTGAAAATATGACTTTCAATCTAAATCTGTCTTTTTCATAAGCTTCAGTCCTTGTTGAGATTATTTAAAGTAAGAACAAACGCAGACTGGGTCATTTTAACAAAAGTAGTATCAAACTACAGTCGTGCGGTTAGTCGTACCCGCCGATATATAAATTCTACAGTGACAAAATTACCAGTCAGGGCACTGGCAGGCCCAAAACTCTTGTGTTCTGCAAGCTCAATAAACCCGTTTTGTTGATTGAGTCTGGATTTGTTTCTCAAGGAGGAAAATAATTGGCTCAAGTTGTCTATGTAGCAACAACAAAGCTAACATTCAGGAATCTTTGACCCCAATGTGTTCCACAAAGTACCAGATTCCCCTTTTCAGTTTTAGAGAGCAGAAAACATATTGTGAACTCTTACCTGTGGATGTAGTTTTCCCTGTTGGTGGGCAGGTCGTAGTTGATGACTAGGGACACCTGCTGGACATCAATACCTCTGGCCTGAGGAGGAAAGTAACCATCAGTCACACAGCTCACATCATAGGAGCACAAAGAGACCATGACAAGTGAATTGTGATCTTTTATCTGTCCACATTTCAGTCCAAACACAAACTTCAAATTAAAAGTCCCCTCCAAAACAAACGTAAACATTAGGTGATAAGATAAAGTGTAATCCGCCAATTAGTTGTGATTCCGAGACTTCAGACCCGGGCACGGTGGAGGGCAGACAGATTCTTTACCAAGGAACATTCAGTCCTTCACCAACACAGCAGCTGGGAGGAGAGGGAACCCTGGACCGCATAGAGACAGATGTTTTCGGTGTCCAAATATGATCTAACAACTAGAATAAAGCAGAGGTGTACGTACGAGCAGGTCAGTGGTGATGAGGACTCGACTGGAGCCGGAACGGAACTCCCTCATAATCAGGTCTCTCTCTTTCTGCTCCATGTCTCCATGCTGAAACACAAGAATACAACTTAACCGTCAACAAGTGCATCTTTAGTGGCTAAATGTCCAGCCCGACAGGTAAGTACAGAGTTTGAGAAGCAGAGGTTTGGGCAACGTCTTTGGAGGAAAAAAAACTGTGACCCTGAGGAAACAGACTGGCTGTTCCTAACTTCTTCCAGCCCTCGATAAGCAGAGAGGACAGGTTGGAGCTTCTTACCAGAGCAGAGACTGTGAAGTCTCTGGCATGCATCTTCTCTGTGAGCCAGTCCACTTTCCTCCTCGTGTTGATGAAGATGACAGCCTGTGTGATGGTCAGAGTCTCGTACAGATCACACAGCGTGTCCAGCTTCCATTCCTGAGGAACGACAACCAGGTTAGACAAACTCAACAATACCGACCTTTAACCATCTCAAGGTCATCAAACACAAAACTGAGCTGTTAGATATCTGCGTACCTCCTTCTCCACGTTGATGTAGAACTGACGGATACCCTCCAGGGTCAGCTCCTCCTTCTTCACCAGGATCCTCACAGGTTCACGCATGAACTTCTTTGTGACCTCCAACACGTCAGCCGGCATGGTGGCTGACAGAAGGACAACCTGGAGGAGCACAAAAGGAAGAGAGTTAAAACGAACTCTACGTCTTATGAAAGGTGCTTCAATTTAAGCTAGCTGTCGGAGAAACTTGTGTACATCTTACCTGTGCGCTGCTGATCAGTTTCCTAAAGATGTCGTAGATTTGGTCCTTGAACCCTCTGCTGAGCATCTCATCGGCCTCGTCCAGCACAAAGATCTTAATGTTCTTAGAAGCTGCGAGGAAAACGTGATACAGAGTCAGACTAAATAAACTAAACGTCCATTATCATACATCATGTCCCAGTTTATGAATTTGACATCCTGTCTTGCTTTAGTCTCTATTGTTTGCTGTATTCAGAAGTAGTGAGGTATGATCACGTCTCTGGACCCCCGCTGCACCAACGACTCGAGCCAACAGAACGCCGACCTGAGCGCCGGCACAGCAGGAGTTAACAGAGTCAGCTGACACGCATGGGTTTCATCATTACACAGCATGCTCTAAAGAAAGTGGACTAAACTCTGGGCTGTTCTGTGGTGTGACAAACTGATCATATGTTTACAAGCGTTTTATTTGTCTGTTTGGCACAGTTGCAGCCAAAAGTCAAAGAAAGATTAAATCAAAACACATTAAATAAAAAATAAAAAAACTAAGTCAACCTTAATTAATTTAATTCATGATTTGTGGTACATTTGTGACTTACACAGGGTTCCACGGGTCAACATGTCATACACGCGGCCAGGTGTTCCCACTACGATGTGAGGGACTTCCGCCTGCAACTTCTGGACCTCATTGCGGATGCTGGTCCCTCCGATGCAGGCGTAGCAGATGGCCCCCATGTAGTCACCCAAAGCCAGCACCACCTTCTGGATCTACAGGAAACAGGCAATAAAAAGGACAAAAATGTTATTCGGATGAATCATTTCATAAAAAAGGTGTTAGGGGGGCAAAGCTGAGGTAAAACCACTTAAGTTCTTACAGTATTCTTGTGTTTCATCAGACTTTAAATCAGCTGCAGTAGTAGAGACCATGTCCACTGACAGTTTTTTTTTTCATTAGTGCCCACAACCTGGAATTTGTTCCCTTAAAAAACTCAAGTGTGGCTAGATTCCTCCAATAAGGACCTCCACCTTTATATGACAAAGCTGATATCAAAAGTCCCGCCCTCCTTGGTTTTGAGTTGTCAATAAAGTGAAATGGACTGACTGAGTTTTTACCTTTCTGTTCAGTTTAGATTCTCCTTAAAACTTTGATTAAAGTATTGATCATGTAAATGGGGACATTAATAACCATATAAACATATCCCCCATTATGATCAAAACCAAGTTAAGGCTCATAATCCATTTTTAATCTGGCTGTTTACGTAAGTGACCTGCTGAGTCACACTCTTTATGAGATGCAGTAAAGGGTGAACGTCCCAAGGTCCAGGAGGAAATTAAATTCTGAGTGTGCACACTGACTAAATTAAAGAGCTGAAATGCATGCTGTATTCAGAAGTAGTGAGGTATGATCACGTCTCTGGGCCCCCGCTGTGCCGACGACTCGAGCCAACAGAACGCCGACCTGAGCGCCAGCACAGCAGGAATGAACAGAGTCAGCTGACACGCATGGGTTTCATCATTACACAGCAAGTAGCTCTGTTTTTATTTTGGGGGGGGTGACACTTTTTATCCTTTAAGTTATATTTTTATTAAAGTGAACCCATGACTACATTTACAAGTGTTAAAGTCTGCACTGCGAGACTGGACTACAACTGCTAGCTTCTTCAGCGCCATCTACTGGGGAAAATGCTGTAGCACAATAAAACACCACTCTACTCATGGAGCACAGAGACTGAAGGGTCTGTAGAGACTGAAGGGTCTGTGCTGGTTCTCTAAATATCTGACAGGAAGTGTACCTGCTGAGCCAGCTCCCTGGTTGGAGCCAGGACCAGAGCCTGGGTTTCTTTCAGCTCCACGTCAATCTGCTGAAGGATGGAGATGGCAAAGGTGGCAGTCTTCCCAGTGCCAGACTGGGCCTGAGCGATCACATCATAACCTACAGAAAGGGTGAAAAGTCAGGCCTTTAATAAACACATCCTCACATTTCACAATAGTCTTTCTTAAAAGGATCAATTCAATCATAATCAAGAGAGTTAAATGTGTTTCAAGCATTGTGGTTAATCTGTGGAATTGATCCCATTCAAGAGACTTCCTTTAATTCCAGTTCAAGGAGGTTCCTGCTACGAGCCATTGAGACCTTTATGAATAAATGATGCCTGGTAGTGCGCATAGAGTAGGATTCTTTGCATAAGTCCTGGAGCTTTCCTTTATGGTTTATACGTTGATGGAAGCAAAACGACACCAACCATGCTCACTGAATGATCCTTGAAGATAAATCAACAGCATGCCTAACAGGCTACACCCACCAATTATTTAACTAAATAGCCCAGAAGTGGTTGATTGTTTTTCTTTCCACAACTATGGCAACTGTTGACAGGGGTGAGGCAAAATATGTATGCATCAATATATCAAAAACCTGCTGAGTAAACAAGGTCTAATCTTTATCATGGATCATGTATCAGGCATCGTTAGTAACCCTGTGATCCCGCCCCTTATTGTAAAGGTGTAACTGTAAGGTGAGTTGATAACGGAGTATAAGTGTGGCTTTTATTGCTGTCTCATCTGTACTGTGACAGTGTCACTACGATGTTGGTAGAAAGAGGAAGTTAACTGCAAGTCAAACAAAGTAAATTTAACTCACCCTTGATACAAGGGATAATGGCTCTCTGCTGGATGGCAGAGGGCTTCTCGAAACCATAGGCATAAATTCCCCTGAGAAGGGTCTCGCGCAGGCTCATCTCATCAAAGCTGTCCACGATCTGATTCCAGTTACTCTGCAGGGTGGAGAAGAGACACAAATTCGATCAAACCATAGAAGATTATGAGATGATGCCTTCATACTAAAATGTCTAGGTTTTTTCTATTTACTTTGTCATTAACCTGTAAGGAAGAATATGTTTATGCTTGACAACATTACAGGAGGGTTTTACTGAGCTGTGCAGGGGCACTAAAACATTGTAAGTGTGTATTCTAAAATATCGACCCCAAATTATGCAGATACATATTTTCACAAGCTTATCTTTGAGGTGTAACCAACAGGGCACCATTAATGTGTGACAGGATTTTGTTGACATAACAATCCAGGGTAGAGTTACTGAGAGTATTTAATGCATCTTGTCCCTCTGCACTCGAGTCAGGCTGTCTAGTCTAACCTGTCCAGCCTGCACGACTGTTTGTACTGATTAATGCACCTTTTAGCAAAATACTACTCCTCCTGAAGAAAGTACAGATTTTAAAAACTACAAGCACACAAACAAGCTTCTCCATCACAGTAACATTAATAAATGTGATCAGATACTCTCCACCCTGATTTTATGATCTAATGACCACAGTTTAAGGAGACTCACCTCAATGATGCCATCTGGCTCCATGCCCTCGGGGCCATTGTCTCTGTGAATGACAAAAGAGAGTCAAGTCAGTGGTTTTGTTCCCAACAGGCATGATTAAGAAAACAATTTGATTGTGACACAAAAAAAGTCAGCATATATTTGAGCATTTCAAGGATCAATCTGGATCTATCCATTACAGTTATGACTCAATCTGCGTCTTCACGCTCCCTGAGTCATTAAAATATTCTTGCAGGTACATTTATCAACAAAAAGTGAAAGATATTCAAATTTATTTAATGTTGTTTTGTGTAATTCCCAGTACATTGCATTATCTGGGCTCTATGATTGACCAAAGATCCGTTTCTGTCGTGTTTTCTCTTTGCCTGTGGGCAAACGCCTTTTCAGGAGTCCGCCATTTCTACCACATTTATCCAAGATGGTCGTTTCTCCATCTGGGGCTCAGAGCAGGCGAGGCGACGAGGACAGCAGTTCGAGCTCGGCGCGTCCATTCTACACCGCCTGACACAATATTTCACTTCTAAATCACTAAACTTCAGTGTTATGTGTCACAAATGGTCGATGTAAAGACTATTTGATGAAGAGAAAATGGCGATAGTAAGAATGAAAATGCCAAGCTGACTACGTTAGCATCGGCCTGCTAGCCCGTTAGCGCTACGCAGCCAACAGGCCCAGCGCCTCTTTCTGTGCCCCTTTAACGCGTTTTGCCAAGTCAGCGAAACATTTTAACGGCGAGACCACAATTACAAGATGGGGCTCTGTCTTTTGGGGGGTAATATTGCGCAGAAAGAAAGAGGGAACGCTTACAGTATGGGCCCAACTCATACGCGTAGTCGCGTTGGTCCCTTGTTCTACGTTAATGGGCCCTTTAAAATTACCCATCACCCCAAAATGAGTTACATCCTTAACTTTACAGGAACCATTGTTCTCTAAATATTACAGAAATAGCATAAAAAGGGGAAGAGAAGCTGATGCCGCCTGCTCTGGTCGCTTCGCCAGGTATCACAGCGTGCTTTGAGCAGAGAATCGAACGCGTGCAATACACAATGTACAGGAGCGACTTGTCGCGTCAGTTCGCTTAGGAGGACCGCACCGTTAGAGCGCGCGCCGCGGCCTACTCTACCGGCATTGTCCGAGCCGCTCACCACGACCATGTGCGCCAGCCCCAATTCCACACGAGAACACATACGACAGGTTAACAGCGACTCATCCGAAACTGTACTTACACCGTATTGTGACATGAGTGGACCACGTATTTACAACCAAGCTCGAAGTTTAATTTTGGGCTTTACAATAAAAGATATCTTTAAAAGAGAGAAGGGAGGCCTCCATCAGAGGCGCGTTCACGTGCTACTGGAGGCGCCGGTCGGAATCTTTCACTTCATTCGGGAAAGCTTATTTATGCCAACCGCGACTTATAAAACATCAATACATTCTGGATAACATGAGCGCTTCGGTGATTTAATATAACAACACCTTTTACTCGATTTCAAAAAAGAGAATTATCCTGCTAACATTAGCCTGAAGCTAGCTGTCGGTGAGCCCTTATAGTAGTACAGAAACGCTACGTTAGCATGCTTCCTCAACATCTTCATCCTTAACTGGCATCCTTAATTACTCATGTATCGACATCAACAAACAGATTTAGCTCAAAACAGTGTATAACCGTAGAAATATACAAATATTCCCTCACCTATTTTCAAAGTCAGCCGACATTATTCCAAAGAAAGAAACTGCGGCAGAAATGTCTTATATACGTTGACAACACACAAAGAGGCTTTCTCATTGCAACACACCGCCGTCCGTTAGCTCGGGTCCCGCCCACGGACGACTCTGATTGGCTGGTTGGGACGTGACATAAAAAGAGGCGGGTCATAGCGATCAGAGCTGTGTTCGATTGTTCTCCAATGCTCGTGCCAAGAGGGCGGAGTTAACCATGTAGGAGCAGAATGTCTAAGAAGCGGCGGAGCTCCTTTCAGTCGGGAGAGGCTGGTGTATGTTTCTCAGGGTTCACATTCTCACTTCAGCCATTTGTCAACGCGGACAAAAGAGCAAAGAAACGTGTTTCTATTTTATTTTAAGTCATATTAAATGTTGCCCCGTATATTTCAGTGAATCAAAACATGGAAAATTACAGCATTGACACATCCATTAGCCCGTTATGTGAGCACATAGTGAAACTGGATGAGTCATACTGTAGTCATCTGGAGCTCCATGTGGGAAGCATGTAATGTCAGTGATAAGTGTGTCAGACAATGTGAATCACAATCCATGAATCATAAGTTGTAAAGTGGGATATGTAGAGCACCTGCAAGAGGTACACTGGGTGTTTATGTCCACTATGTTTACATTAGCAAGCGACAAAACATACACCTGCTTCTGAGATGCATTTCATACACTCTTTAATATAACATAGAAATCCCATAAGGTTGGGCTTTCTTAAGTACTAGCCTTGTTATGGCTTAATTTGAAGGATAAAGATCAGACATACTGACATCAACACGTACCTAGACACAATCATTGAGTCAAAATCAAAAAGCCAAGAATGAAGTCAAAGTGTTGTAACTACTGCAAAAATTTAGGAAATGGACAGAATATTAAACTTTAGGCCAAAATTTGAGCTGTTGTAAATAAAAATAAAATTTCTGAAAGTTATTTTTAAGCTAAAACTTTCTCCTTATGTTCTAATTTTTCTTACCTGGCAACCACTCATCCTAAAATTCATACTTGATCAATATGATGCATACTCAGTGATGTGATATTTTAGAAGTCCCCTCAAAAATGAATTTTCAGCAACACTGTGGAGGCCAAAAACACAACGTAATCACCGTGTTGTTCATGTCAACCTTCCAAATGTCTTCTCCACAGAGCTAATTTTAACGGTATGACATATTTTGGGATGTTTGATGCACAAAAAACGAATCATCTCTCTTAAAGTTAATAAAAAACAGCTGTGATGTACATGTACAGAGTAAAAAGTACAATATTTCAATCCAGATAGATGCTGGATGCTCAGTCAGGATCTCTGATGAAACGCAGAGTCAATTGTTTGCTGCGTATTTTTATTTTTAGCAACCATAACGCATTGTAGAAGATATATAAAACTGTCAACTCTGTTGCATCAACTCCTGTTTGAAAAAAAAGAAAAGGAAAAAACACACAGCTATCAACAAGTTTTGTCTTCTGTTATAAAAAGAAGAGGAGGGTACTGTAGCTGGATCTGTCTGTCTTCCATGGTCCTCACTGAAATGGCTCTTAAAGAAACACTAACCAGAGGATCTCTTTCTGTTCTTCCTCTAAAACAACACAAAGCAGTAGTCCTCCTTTTTAACACCATTTGTTTAAAGCAAGAAGCATATCAACACGTTTACTGACAGAGATAAACACAGAAAAGATAAATGCAATGTAAAGAAACCCTTTCTCTGAGCCGATGACTCGTTCTGGGTTTGTTTGGGCGTTGATGCAGATCCAGTCTCCCACGTGGAGGTGTTCAGTTTGTATGACGAGGAAGAGCAATGAAGGCAGGGGGGCAATATGTTCCAAATATCCCTCTGAAAAATGCACTTAAACATGGTCGCCTCCTCTAAGTTCTCTTTCAGCATCACTTCTTCATCCAAACACCGTGAGGAAAAAGAAATATTATACATTGGAAACGTCACGTCCCGATACAGTGGCGAATATGTGCTCACTACATAGAAAGCATCCTCAATGTAACACTGGCTGTAGCAGGGGGAGTGTTTATCCTCATTTCAAAGAATAAAGCTGAGCTCAGACCAGAAACTAGAAACTTTTGAGCACAAATAAAGTCTGTTTATTCTGATTGAATGAACAAAACATGCAAATTAGAGGAACTGGAACTGCTTCCACATAATTTCTCTGTCAGGTCTGCAAAAGAAAAAGCAGATGACTTATTAGATGCTGATTTATGATAGAGTTTGGTTGAATTACTTCTAATGCAACACCAACAGCTGGTTTCTTGCTCTTAAATCTTCAAAAAGTTGTATCATTTTTGGTCTGAGCACACCTGGACATTGTCTCACTGTTGACATGTTGAGTGGAGCGCAGCGTGATGGATGAAAGGCATCATAGTCCACTGGTGCTCTTTAACCACAAGCTTACACAGACCAGTTAAAATCATCCAGCACCAGCTCAGGCATCTCACGTGAAAGACTTACTTTGGTCCAACCCTTCATCTGGACTCTTTCGATGATCTTCATTCAGACTGAGAAACACGGCTGGACTCGATAGGATGGAAGTTAAGCACATTCCATAGAAAAAAACGGAAGCTAGTCTTGGCCTCTGTCAACCACAAAGGAATAACCGTGACACGGAAATTAAAAAGTTTTAAAAGGGCGGAGAGAGGGAGGCGAAGAGAGACAAAACAAAGTCACCTACAAGAGAAGAAGAAGAAGAAGAATCTCTGGATGTCGGCAGAGAAATATAAAGTTTTTGAAAAGTTCTCCAGTCACTCTTTTGCTCCCCTGTCCTCTCCTTGTTATGTCATTGTCTCTTCGTGTTGTCAGGATCAGGTGGGAGCAGGTGGAGATGGGGGGTAGGTAGTGTAGGGTGGGGGGCGGGGTCACAGGGTGAGCTTGCAGTGACACAGTTCTTTGTACATGTTCCTCCTCAGGCGAGGCATATCCTGCTGCCCGAAGCTGAACTGCTGCCCGAGCGCCAGACACTTACAGTACTGAGGAGAGAGAGTGGCAAGTTAGTGAGCTGCAGGAGGAGGAGGACGTAACCACAACAATGACTCCACAAACATCACACTGACACAGCAGTGAGCAGCAGGTGTGTGTTCCTACACTGCATGTAGAGACTAGAGGTTTAAAAGGATCATTTCAGTGTTTTGCTGCTGCTTTATTGGAGCAGGATAGAAGCAGGTCTTAGCTAAATTACAAGGACAGTTACGACCAAATGCAAGACTCACGGTGGCTGTGTCCTCCTCTTGTATAGTCTATGGATCCTAATCACTCACTGGAGCAGCCTGTCTAATATGAACATAAACTAAGCTGTGCAGATATCTGGCAGACTGATATCTTACACAAACAAACCAACCACAGCGGCTTGTGAGAGCTCAGAGCTCTCTAAGCCGAGCATCTGTAGTCCTGAAATGCTCCCACAGTGGGATGGTTGTGCATTCAGGAGATGGAAAATCAATTAACATAAAGACCTGATGTATTCATGCAGCCATCACAGAGTATAAATAACTTGGATCATATAGATGCAGATATATGGACCTCGGCTAAACTCACCTGTAGCACAAAAGCCCCACAGTCACTGTCGTTGTTTTGACGACCAACGTTCTGAAACACACAATCCACGAGACATGAGAAACACAGTAACGTGTGTGTGTGTGTGACTTACATACCTTCTCCAGAGAAATCACACTTCCCAATCTGACTCAACATGAAATAAAAACATCTCACCATTTTGAAAAATCCCTTCCATCCTGTCAGAAATTCCCGTTGGTCTTTTTTGATGGCTTCTGCTTGCAGGTATTTAAAAATGTGCTGAAACAAACAAAGAGGAAAAGGTTCCTGTGATTAAAGCAGCATTTGAGGAGAACATTGTAGACTCACAGATGGTGTATGATTTACATAAAAGCCTGCTGTATGTCCATCAAGGGCCTCCTGCTTAAAATAATCAAACAAAATGACAAGGATGTCCATTAATCTGTTGCCCCAGTGCATGCTAGCAGGGTTTGTAACACAGCCGCCTCGCTCAGACTGCACCTACCTGACAGCACTCCCCCATGTTGACATAATAGAACTGTTCTTCAAAATAACTCCAGCAGGGATCAATAAACACGTTTAAAGATGAAACATGAGCTGGATGAAGGGGAAGATTAGCATTGAGCATGAGTAGTGCAGGCCAGTCGTACCTTTGGACAGCGTCTGTTCAGAGTTCGCTGGGAGTCAAAGTACGTGATGGCTCGACGAGGAATGTCCACGCTGACCAGAGACCAGTGGACCTCCAGGTGGATCGGGATCAACAACAGATCCTTCTGGAAGATGTCAACCTGATAGGGGGAAAGGAAAGAGGAGAGGACAAAAGAGTGGAGGGAAAGTTAACAGATGGAGAAGGAAAAACTCACAATTCAGATCATAGAGAGGCACAGAGAAGCATAGAGAAGCATAGAGTGGCATAGAGAAGCAGAGTGGCATAGAGCGGCATAAAGAGGCATAGAGCGGCATAGTGCGGCACAGAGAAGCATAGAGCAGCACAGAGAAGCAAATACCGGCAAGGACAAGCATAGAGAGGCACAGAGAAGCATAGGGTGGCATAGAGAATCATAGAGCGGCATAGAGAAGCACAGAGAGGCATAGAGAAGCATAGAGAGGCACAGAGAGGCATAGAGCGGCACAGAGAAGCATAGAGCGGCAAAGAGAAGCATAGAGCGGCAAAGAGAAGCATAGAGCGGCATAGAGAAGCATAGAGAGGCACAGAGAGGCATAGAGTGGCACAGAGAAGCATAGAGCGGCAAAGAGAAGCATAGAGCGGCAAAGAGAAGCATAGAGCGGCATAGAGAAGCATAGAGTGGCATAGAGCGGCCCAGAGAAGCATAGAGAGGCAAAGAGAAGCATAGAGAGGCATAGAGCGGCATAGAGAAGCATAGAGAGGCACAGAGTGGCATAGAGAAGCATAGAGAGGCACAGAGTGGCATATAGCGGCACAGAGAAGCATAGAGCGGCAAAGAGAAGCATAGAGTGGCATAGAGAAGCATAGAGAGGCAAAGAGAAGCATAGAGAGGCATAGAGCGGCATAGAGCGGCACAGAGAGGCACAGAGTGGCACAGAGAAGCATAGAGCAGCACAGAGAAGCAAATACCAGCGCAGACAAGCATAGAGAGGCATAGAAAGGCATAGAGAAGCATAGAGAAGCATAGAGCGGCATAGAGAAGCATAGAGTGGCATAGAGAAGCATAGAGTGGCATAGAGAAGCATAGAGCGGCATAGAGCGGCACAGAGAAGCATAGAGCGGCATAGAGAAGCATAGAGAAGCATAGAGCGGCACAGAGAAGCATAGAGCGGCACAGAGAAGCATAGAGAAGCATAGAGCGGCATAGAGAAGCATAGAGCGGCACAGAGAAGCATAGAGCGGCACAGAGCGGCACAGAGAAGCACAGAGAGGCACAGAGCGGCATAGAGCGGTACAGAGAAGCACAGAGCAGCACAGAGAAGCATAGAGCAGCACAGAGAAGCAAATACCAGCACAGACAAGCATAGAGAGGCATAGAGAGGCATAGAGAAGCATAGAGCGGCATAGAGAAGCATAGAGCGGCATAGAGAAGCAAAGAGCGGTACAGTGATGCATAGAGTGGCACAGTGATGCATAGAGTGGCATAGAGAAGCATAGAGCGGTACAGAGAAGCATAGAGCAGCACAGAGAAGCATAGAGCAGCACAGAGAAGCAAATACCAGCACAGACAAGCATAGAGAGGCATAGAGAAGCATACAGAAGCATAGAGAAGCATAGAGCGGCACAGAGAAGCATAGAGAAGCATGGAGCAGCACAGAGAAGCATAGAGAAGCATAGAGCAGCACAGAGAAGCATAGAGAAGCATAGAGCGGCACAGAGAAGCATAGAGCGGCACAGAGAAGCATAGAGCGGCATAGAGAAGCATAGAGAGGCATAGAGAAGCATAGAGAGGCATAGAGCGGCATAGAGAAGCATAGAGAGGCATAGAGAAACCAGAGAGGCAGAAAGACATAGAGAAGCATATAGAGGCATAGAGAAGCACAGAGAGGCATACAGAAGCATAGAGAAGCATAGGGCAGAATAGAGCAGCATCGAGACACACAGAACAATAGAGCGGTATAGAGAAGCATAGAGCAGCATAGGTAGGCATAGACCTTTTGGTAGAGAAGCATAGAGAAATCTATGCCGCTCTACCAAAAGATTTAAGTTAAAGTAGATGAGAGCATCCATGTGGTAACCAGATTTAGATTGTGTTTCATGATTCAAGTCTAATACACTAGATTTGTTGGAAAAAGTCGTGTTTAAGCAGGTTTCAACATTTCCTTACGTTTTTCGTCCACCGTTTGACTCCGTCATATCCTTTTGTCCTTAGCTTATCATAGAAGAAGCTGTTGAAAAAGTGAACCTGAGGAAGAAAACAGAAGAGGAGATATTCGAGAATGCAATATACTTTTCATGTTTCAAATATACAGCACACATCCATAAACTAAAAACCACAACAGTTCCTGTTCAGAGGTAAAAGCTGTGTTCCATGCAATGTGTGAAGAAGAAACTTTGGAAAGTCTACAAATGTTACTGTAGAAGTACTCCACATGACCAATTCATCATCATTTATGTAAAACATTTCTCTTCATTTTGTTACCTTCTCTGGCACAGAGTCCATCACCAGGTCCCCGTACATGTTCATGATCTGAAGGAAACAACAAAGACAGACGATGTCATATGATCAGGGAACAGTGACTGCAGAGGGAACATGAAAACGAAGAATTCAGATAACTAAAAGATTTAAACGATGAAAGTTAACTTTGCATATGACTGATTTTTAACATGCAGGAGCAACATATAACAACATACATTGTTTATTTATTACAAGGGTTTAGATTTTTAGACATTACGGGCCAATTTTGCACACTGAATATGTTAGAACCTTTCTAACAAACCTTTACTGTCTCATTTGGAAATTACAGTCTGTATTGTTTTTATTTTCAGTGTTAAATGTAGAGTCAAACATAATGCAAAGGATTAATGAAACATCCTCCATGTTATTTTATGATACTATATCCTGCAGCCATGATGTCAATTAGCAGAAAGCCTCCAAAGACCCTTTCTCTGCAAAACTTTGGGTGAGTCATGTCCAGAAGAAGGCTCTGGCCCATTCAGATGAGCTAGTTCCAGAGTCCTGGGGCCTCATGTACAAAGGGGGCGTACGCACAGAAACGTGGTGTACGCTCTTTTTCACAGCAAAGTTCAGATGCATCAAGAGTGAAATGACCATGGAAATGTGCGGTGCTTCACGCCAACTTCACAGCTGGCGTACGCACGGTTCTACAGCTGTTGATCCTTGCGCACGGATTCATACATCTGGATATTTTTGTGCGTACAACGTTTTCTGGATTTGAGCGTACGCCATGTTTCAGTAGGAAATCCACGCAAGTCTTTGTACATTAGGCCCCTGGTGCTGTGTTTGCAGACTCAGAATTATGCCTCACTAAGTTTTGTTTCAGACACACTTTGCCTGTGATGTCGTGTCATAAAACCATGAAAAGGTTCTGCTGAGGTTTTTCCCATACCTGGTCGTTGAGCCAGTTCTGTCCGTACAGCGTTCCCAGGTCATCCATGGTCAGAACGTGACGTTTGTAGTTCACTCTGAACGTTTTAGCGAGAGCTGAACCCGACGAGCGCTGGAAGGACTGTATTAGGTGCTGCACCACTGCTTTCCTGTCATTCAACAAATCAAACTCAGTGAGTTATTTATTTTGTTTTCAGACGTAAAAAAAAATCATCAAACAACTCCTGTCAGCTCTCCACATGGATGCTCTTTTAGCTCCAAGGGAGGCAGGAGTTTAATATAAAGGATTTTTTTACATTATATTTATAACCTGGACAGAGATTAAGTCTGAAACTTGAAATCGGAGCCCAGAAAGAAAAAGAGAGTGAAGTGTGTGTCTGACCTGTGCGGCTGTGAGAAGCTCTCGTTGAAGATGTCCTGAAGTTTCTCCACGATATCGTCCACATGGATGGGGATCAAACTGCCGTACTGCTGTAGAGACTCTTCAAGAATACCTGAGGGCAAGAGAAAGAAAGACAGGAGCACAATAAATAAACCAAATTCGGACTTTGATCTCGGAATATGGACTTTGATCTCCAAATTCAGACTTTGATCTTGGAATTTTGACTTAGAATGTGGAGATCAAAGTTAGAATTCCGAGATCAAAGTCAAAATTCTGAGATCAAAGTTAGAATCCCGAGATCAGACTTTGATCTCGAAATTTGGACTTTATTCTCAGAATTCTGACTTTATTCTCAGAATTCTGACGAAGGCAGAATTTACAAAGAATTATAGTAGTGAATTAATTTTGTATTTTTTTAACTGGCCTAAAGTTAGAAAATATTGCCATTGGCCTTCATCCTCTTCTTGATCCTAATGCCCCTTGACACCAAGCCTGAAGATAGAGGGGTATAAATGGGCATCAGGAGCAAGTTCAACACCAGGGTTATCAAGTTGGCACCTCCCCTCACTTCACTGGTATTTCATTAAGTTATGTCTACAACACCTCAGGGAGGCTTAACATTAGAGCTATTGCCCCGGAACTATCACCCCTCTAAACTAGCCCTCACCTCCTGCCATACCAAAAGACCAACATAGAGCAGAGAAGAGAGAAGCAAAGAGAAGAGTGTGTGGAGAAATGCTAGAGAAGTTGAGGTCAGAGAATACAACTTCACTCATAAACAAACTTTGATCACCACCTTTCTGACACCACAACAAAAGCTGGAAATGTAGACTATGATCGAGCTGTGTCATCTAATAATCTTTGTTTGAGAGGTTGTGATGTTTGGTGTAAATTCATTGTCAGCCTTGATTTTATGTGGCAGTCCTTTTACAACATCTGCCACGCTCTGCTAACAACTCTGAAAAAAGCCTGTATGAACTAAAAGGTTCTCTGCAGTCCTACCTGTCACACAGCTCATGTGTTCCTCAGTGAGGGCCAGCTCCAGAGGTTTCATCTCCACCTCCCGTCTCCCCCGGTCCTCCTGCTTGTCTGCAGAGCAGTTGTTTAACCCTTTATCTGACACATGAAAGACAGCAGTTACAAACGTTATCTAATTTTCTGGATTTTTTTAAACAGTTTTAAAGTAAAAGTGTGAGTACCTCTGTCGGATTCTGTGAACCTCTCGTTGTCGCTGTCCTCCTCTTCATCCGTGTACTGTGACTGTCTATACCTTTTTGTCCTCTTCTGTTTGCTGTACATATTGAACCTCTGCATCCTCCGTCCCATCCTGTTCCCCTGGGAGTTGACCCACTGGGCCCGCTGACGCCAGCTCTTCCAGTGCTGGATGAGCCGGATTCCCAGCCCCCTGCGGGTCCTCAGATGCTGCCAGCGTTTGAGCCTTCCCAGGGATCGGTACCGGCTTGGCTGGAACCGCAACAAATCCCTTGCCTCGGCCCGGGAGACCAAGTCCTCTGCTGGGGCGTCTCGGCCTTCCTCCACCTGCTGCTGTGGTCCGTAATGAGGGTGTGAAGGAGGGTCGGACTGAGAGGGAAACTCTGGGACGTCCCACTCCAGCCCCTCGTGGTCTTCTTCATCGTCCACGTCCTCATCCTCTTCCTCTTCATCATCTTCATTGTTATCCCAACCCTTCCCCTGGTAATCATCCTCCCCGTCCAGATTGTTTTCGTCGTCCTCGTCTCCTATCGCCTCAATCCGTCCCATCCCATCCTCATCTTCCTCCTCTTCATCTACATACTCTCCAGTCCACACCTTGTCCTTCTGCCCCAGCCTCAGGTGCATGGGTTTGGGAACGCTGTGACCTGACACCGGGACTATGAGGTCTCCAGGAATCCCACCTGAGCACAGACGAGAGCAGGAGTTCAATATTTGTGTCAGTGAATTTACGACAAAATACGCTGAAACATTTCCTTGAACATGTTTTTGTCAGTAACTGCCAATCATCAAGGGACCAAATCACTCACTGCTTGTTTCATCTATTTTTAGTTTAACTCGTTGTTTGTCAGGTGTGAGTATTTTCTCATTTCTCTGAATCTCTTCAGGTTGGGGACAAAAAAAACACGTTTTAGGACGTCATCTCAGGCAACGGGAAGCACTGACCCTGTTTTTCAACATTTTCAGACTTTAATTAGACCAAACAACTGATCCATACACTGATCAATCAACTGATCATTAGTTTCAGCCTCTTCACCTAACGCTCACACACAGATGGGGAAGAGCTGCCATGCAGGGTGCAGGCTGTGAATGTCAGCATCAGTTCTCTCAGATTTGTTTGTGAAGTTAGTGAACGAGATATTAGATTTATCACAACACCAGAAAGAACATCAAACATATTGATATCTGATTTCACATCATGACAACAATCATTTTGTTACTTTTTCAACCTGCACGCAGGACCCCTAACAAAATATGTTCTCTGAGTAAAGAGTAATAATGAAGAGAAAGTGTGTGAGTGTGCGCTCCCTCTGTTTCGTATTTTGCTCATTTATTGGCTGTCTGCTTCTGTACAGAGGTTTTGATCAGTCCACAGGTCGGGACTGTAAAACATATAATGATCAGGTCACTTCTGTCTCTCTCCTCTGTTCTCAGTCTGCCTGCAACAGACAGAAATGTCACACATATCTAAAAGAGTTCCTGGTTCAATATTCATCTTCATATTCCCTCAGACATACGCAACATCCCTTCTTCATTGTCCCCAGAAGCCATAAAGAAATTGGTCACAGGTCATTCAAATTCAAAGCCCCATCCGATTGGAATAATCTACCCCCTTCTCTTAAATCCATCACCTCCATCCACTGCTTTAAATCAAATCTGTTTTATCATTTAAAAACAAGCTGTTCCTGTTTCTGACGTGTGTTATAGTGCTTTTTTGATGCCTTTCTCTTTGTTGATGCTGTCTTTTGTCAAGGTTTTGTTAAATGACTGGGTGCTGGGTGGGTCCAGGAGGAGTAAGGGTGAGGGAGAACTGTCTGTGTTTGTGTATTTGTTTGTTGTGATTTACTGTTTTGTGTGCATTAATTTGCTTTGTGTCTTTGTTGGGACTCCCTTGAAAACGAGATGCTGCATCTCAAGGGGCTATCCTATAATACATTACAAATTACATGCATCTTTATGAGATACAAAAACGTTGGCATTTACCGACCTGTGAATGATAACAGTTAGGGGTACAGAGGCTGTGACAGAGTGCGGAGCAGAGAGACACACCAACAGCTAGAAAAAGTGCTTCAGCAGCAAATAAATAAAATCTGAACATGAATGTGTTTAAATTAAAATATTCGTGTTTAAAGCTGGGGTTGGTAGTCTCGGAAAACTCATATTTTGAGACTGGAGGTTGCCACTTGGTTTCACCCTGCCTGCTCCACTGCTTTACACTGATCTAGTTTTGTCCCTGTTATGCCTCTTTTTCCGACCTCTGATGCCGGCTCAGTGGCGGGACAATTCTGCGACATCAAAAGTGAGCCGTCAAAGGGGCGGATATATCATGCCTTATTGATGTAAAAAGGGCTTTTAAAAAAAAAACAACCTGCCTTTTGGTGCTGCTTTCTATAAATTGAAGAAGCAGAAGCTTCTAAATCCTTCAAACATTGGACCCAGAGGTAAAGAGTCTCACCTCCTCCGGTGTCGTCCTGCCCCACAGCGGTCAGACCCAGGTCTCCCTGCCAGCGGTTCTGGGTCAGGCTACCGCCACTGTCTCGCATTATCCACGAACAACCCACTACCTGCGCCAGCTCGTCACCTGCAGACAACAAACACAGTCAAAACATCAATTTATCTCCAAAGGATGACACTGCAGCCATTTCACCCTGGAATGTGTCATCATTAAACATTAATGTAAGAATTTGGGATTCTAAATGCTTTTCTATCTGCTGTCATATTATTTGTGTAAACGTGTGTCTGCAATTCACAAAAAATCACAGCACATGGCAACCCGGCAATCATTACTGTCAAGCCCTGTGAGGTATTTAATATCTTATCACAAGCTGTGGGTTGTATCCACTTCAGCACATCTGCAAATAATGCACCAATGTTGGTCGATAAAGTTTATCTCTTAATTCCCATCCATTTTTTTTTTGGTGTGTATGTGGTTTCCGGCACTTCTGGAGCCAACCTCAAGCGGACACTCGATGAACTGCAGTTTTTAACACTTCAACATTGGCTTCAATTCTCGCAGCCTGAGGTTGCTGCTTGTTTTCGACATGTAATTACGTTTTTGATAAGATGCACTTATCCATCAGGCTACCTGTAAAGGCTTCTGCATTGGAAAAAAGCTCTTCAGACCCACAGCGGAAATTAAACGTAGAAGTATAAACGAGGCTTCCATTCTAGAACATAACACATAGAAACAGCTGGATATCAGGTAGAAGGGCACTAATCTAACACATGGGTTCCCAAAGTGTGGGTCAGGATACCCTGGGGGGGTCGCAAGACACAAATGAGGGGTCGTGAAATATCTTCCATAATGGGTTTTCATATCTCCCCGCCGGTTAAAGAGGGGAGAGAAGTGGGGGGCAGTAGAACGCCACTTGGACACAGGCCGGGGTCTGATCAGCCTTTGACAGGTCGCCTGGAGGGTGTCTGTTGCAAGACCCGAAAGACCTGGTGGTTCCAGGAAACAACACTGATGATGTGTCCAAGATTGTGTATCAGAAGATGTTTCTCAAACAAAAATACAAAAATAGTAAATTTTTCCCATTATAGTAAAAAAATATCAACACAAATAGTAGCTAGACTTGAAATAAAACCTTGAAAATATAAAGTGTAATGAGTTTTCTGACTTTCTTTTAGCCAGATGACTCCTAAGTTTAGAGTTAGTGAACAGTTAATTATCAAAAGCATCAGTAGAAGCAGGTTCATTCATAACAGCAAAGGAAACACAGACACGTGCTCATATAGGTAGGCTACTTCTCTGCAGACCAGCTAACTGAAGCCACATTATATCACTTTGAGGGACAGTGGGGGTCGCGAGTCTTCGGCACTTATATTTTGGGGGTCAAGGGCTGAAAGTTTGGGAACCCCTGATCTAACGCATCATTGCCACTACAGCAAACTGAACAGCCATCATCGCAGACGTATTATGATAATCTAATGATTATAACATATTAAAAAGTCTGCTGTGATTAAATACTCACTTCTGATTAAACTTTATCATGTGTTAATTCATTAAAATATCAGATTGCTGATCAGGTCTGAGGTTTTGTATCTGCCAGTGAGAACAAGGTTTATACAGTCTGCATAAAAGAGGATTTATAGACCAGGTTTGATGTGTCTAAACATTAAAATATATCAATCTGCTGTGTTATCTCCAGGACTCCTGTCACCATGTGCACCTGGCAGCACAGCGCTCATCTTATATTAGCTCGCTATCTAGCTTTAGCGACACAATGCTAACTTAAAGCTACGAGAATAACTGCACACATGGAAGAGCTGGCATTAAAAGCAATGCACACTTATTTAACTGTGTGCATTAAAGATGTTATCGGGAAGATGCTGTGAGAGTGAAACACTTCGGTGCAGGATTTAGTCCTTACGATGCTAGAGTTAGCGCGGTTAGCATTAGCACCGTCACAGTTTAACATTTTAAACAAATAAAATTCACAATAAGTACCAACATTTATTTGCCGGTTGCGTTAAAGAATAAAAGCTGCTGCACCACCTCTAATAATCCCTTAAAAGATGTAGATTGTGTGTAATAATCCGTGATGTCCGCGTTAGCCTAGCTGTGTTGTCGTTAGCCTAGCTGTGTTGTCGTTAGCCTACTAAGCGTTAGACAGTTAGCATGTTAGCATCAACACAATAAACCGGCTCACAGGATTTAACTCACAGCTAGGTGTCATACCGGTATGCTTACCGTTAGCCTGGAGCTTTATGTGAATGAGTCCAGCTGTTTCAGACTGAGAGCCGGGCAGCGTTTATCTGTGCGGATATAAAACCAAAACAATGCTAATCACAGCTCATTCAATGAAGACAGGTGTGGAGCAGCCAGGTGTCACCTCCCCAAGAACCCTGCTCTCTGTGAGGTGTTCCGGTTCACAGAGGGAGAAGTTTACTTAACGAGAAGAGCTGGTTTCACTTAGAGATCAGAGTGAAAGCGTCAGGATGAATCGGGTTTGTTGTAATGAGGGTTAAAGCTGCCGAGCCGGATCACCGCAGATTTTTCGCTCTCATGTAAACTACAACAGCCCGTCGCTCAGCAATGACGTCACATTGAGAACTTCTAGGGATAGTATTTTCATGGTTGACCCTGACCCCTCACTTCAGTCCACCTCACTTCAGTCCACTTCAAAACAGTCCCCCTCACTTCAGTTCACCTCACTTCAGTCCACCTCACTTCAGTCCCCCTGAATAAGAAACACTTACTTTGATTAGATGGAGGGAGAGGTTTACATTAATTGTATTGGATTCAGAAAGGGTGACATGATGTATAAACACAAGCACAAACACTGAAAGATTATAAATTGTAATTATTGATAATTGGTATGTATTGATCATACCATACTGTAGCGACTAACTGTACTGTTACTGTTCATCACCTCTTCTTTTAACCCCTCCTGTTATGTTCGTTCCTCTGGAACAGCAATAATGTTAGTGGGTCAATTTGACCTGGGGCATATTCAATTATCCAATTGTGTCAGAACCCCCAAAAAATCCCAATAAACATTTTTTTAATCAAATTTTTAACTCCATTACCAGTGGTGGACAAAGTACACAGCTCTATTACTTAAGTCAAAGTATAGATACTCCAGGTAAAATATTACTCCAATACAAGTGAAAGTTACTCTGTCAAATTATGACTTGAGTTAAAGTACTGAAGTACTTGCTTTTAAAAATACAAAGTATTCAAAGTCCTTTTTAAAATATCTCAAAACTTTGTATTTTCACAAAGCATGAGTGCAGTCAAGAAAACATAGAAGTACATTATGGTATATTATGTTTATTTAGAAACCATTACTTGAAATCTCTAAAACAAATACCATGGAATAAAAACAGAAAATAAGTTACTCAAAGCACAGACAACTTAGTTTGAAATGTTCATCTGGAATTTAACAAATCTTATGTAGCTCAATATGATACGAATCATTCTTCATTTTAAAACCCTAGCACGGACTGAAAACATGGACATGGGTGCTCAGGTGGAGAATTATTGCCATCATTACCACCTCTACATGAACTGAATGAAATTTGCTCTGTGTTTGCTACACGTTCAACCATGGAGACGAACGATATACAGGTATGACTAAACCACTGAGACAAACAGAACTACACAAACACATTTTACTGTCTTTGGGATCAGAAAATTCAGATAAGAGAAGGAAATTCATGAGCTGACTTCAAAGCAAAAGTAGTGAGTAACTAGAGCATTGATATAAATGTAGTGGAGTCAAAAGTACAATAAATGTCTTCTGAATGTAGTGGAGTAAAAGTAATAAGTATCCTCCAAAAATAATACTTGGATACTCAAAAAATTTACTTAAGTTCAGTACTCAAGTACATTTACTCTGTTACTGTTCACCACTGTCCATTAATGACCATTTAAATCAATATTTAGTCCATTGGTGTTCTACAATCCTCACAGATCATGGTTCAATGAGGATAACTCACTCGTTTTTCATGAAAATTCATGTTAAAACTTTTTTTAATGTACATTGAAAAGACCTAAATATATACAATAGTTTTACATGATGAAGACTTTTTATTTTATTTATTTCATATGTTTAATTTTTTTCTTTTTATGAAGTGATCTTGATAAATTAACACAAGACACCTCTTCTGTATGCTGCCCAGATTTTTAAGCTGCATTTAGCTGGTTTGGAAGGCATATATTGCCTAAAATAGACTTTAAAAAGAGTCAATTTTACTTGCAACATAACAGGAGGGTTAACAACACTCTGTAAATGTTGGTGAGATCAGTTTCTGGAGTTTAAAGTGAAATGTTGTTTCATAAGGTTTTTCTTAAATTATTACAAATGTTACATGACCCCAATCCTCTGTCATAAATACTGCTTTGGGTAATTTAGAAATCTTGTGATCTTGTAGCTCTTCAGCAGAGGGCACTCTAACTCCTTCATTTAAATCATATCAACACTGTAGCACGAGGCAGAGCTGAGCTGTCGCTGAGTGATACTTTATATTCTACTCCCCTGTAACATTTCACCTTTAATGTAAATGTCACAGAGGCGTGGACCAAGTCTTCCAAGGGTCACTGTTAAATATCAGAGCCTGTGTGTGTGTGTGTGTGTGTGTGTGTGTGTGTGTGTGTGTGTGTGTGTGTGTGCGTGCGTGCGTGTGTGTGTGTTTACACATTGTGCCTCTCATGTTTTATTATATTGTTGTTGATTTGGGATAGCAGCCTTCAGAGAGCCTTTCCAGAGTCGTTGCAGAAACCCTCACATCATTCCAGATCAAAATCCATTACATAGTATCAGAATAGGGGGGGCAGGGTGGAACCATTACACCTTAAACATACTGTATGTGTGAAACTTTGTGTTGCTGCCATGCATGTTGTTTAAGGACAGAAAACACAATCAGTGAATGAAAACTCCACACGCTGTCTGATGGCATTCGAATCTTTAGTCATTTTCAAACTTTACAAATAACGTAACGACATAAACGTGACATAAAAACCACAGATACGAGTTCTCCTGTGAACACACTGTACCCCATTCACAGACCGACACATCCTGCTTTTATGGCAACACAAGATAACTGCAAACTCTCACACATAAAACTAAAACCTCTCAGAGATGATGCTGTCACAGATCATCTGAAGAGAAGACGAAGAGCTGTCAGTGCAAAAACGAGAAGGAAGCATCCTGTGAGGTTAATTAAGGCTAAGGAGATTTGATCATGCAGGACGTTCACATATTCACCCTTCGTCTCATTTGCATAATGTCTTTAATGTCTGAAGTTATCGAAGGTGTCTGAATATTCACAATAACAGGAAATGTTCCTGCTTCTACGTCAACACAGTATAAGTGGACGTATCTGTGAGGCTGCTTTATCAATAAATATTAAACTAAGTCAAACTTTAAATAAATGCTATAAGTTAGTAAAAAGTTGCTGCATGGCTTCTCTCCTCGACTTTGTATCCTGTTCATATCTTCATCTGCTCTGCTCCAACGTAAACATTTCAACATCACAAACAACCAGAATCAGACCACATCACGTTCCCCTCTCTCTCATCTCTGAGGATTCAAACTTTCATCTCTGCAATAAAAAGAGGCAGAGAAAACACAAGAGCGGGAAAACGTAATGAAACGGACATTTACGCAGCAGGTGAAGTAAATCTGTGCAGGACGGGGCGGACAGACTTTGCTCTCTCTGCAGTTGTTGATAAGTAAGGCATCTTTGGTGATGAATTGCATGTTCAAAAAGTTGAGTTTCACATCAAGGTGAAGCTACGTTAGTCGCTGTTCAACATCAACTGCAGAGACTTAAAGGATGATTTCTGTATTTTGAAGCTGAATGGTCAAAAAGAAACGGTTGGGTATTTTCACCCAGCACTTGAGAAATGTAAACATTACCATCATGACATGTTTGTAACTTTAGAGGAACGTTTGGGCCTCATTGTAGAATTATTCTGTAATGATATATGATACAAAAAGGTTTGAATTTCACAGAGTCGATCCGAGTCAAACTGTATCAGTGACTCAGGCTGTAACGGCTGAGTTAAAACAAGGTGAGTACATCCACTAAAAGGTCTTGTTTTTGTCTCTGACAGGCTCAGGTGTTTGTTCATATTGTGACTTAAGTGATTTAAAAGTTTGTTTAGGATCAAATTAAATATCTTTGTAATAAATAATAACCAAAAATAGGGGTAGCTTCCCTCAGTGTCTTCCGGTGTGTGCGTAGAGTGATGTAAGAGCTCTCTCTCTGCAGGGTCCTTTCTTTAATATTGTCAGTCAGGATTATTGAATATTGGAAAAATAGTTTAATAATAAAAAATTGTATACTTCTTGTGATTATCATCTCATCAGTAAAATGTATTTTTCTGTAGTTTTTTTTACAACAAAAAACTTCTATTAAAGCACAATAATATTCCAAATAAGATAAGAAAGCATAAGTGGCAGTTGTCGGTGAAACAGGTTCAGCTCTGTGAGGCTCAGAACTGGAGAAAACATTCTCCAACAGTTAAAAAAAAAAGTTCTGGAGGAACTTCTACGAAATCATAAATGAAAAATGAAGCTATGTGCAAACTTTATAAGTAAAAGAAGAATATCTGGATCTTACTCATACGTATATCATATCTAAGCAGAATATCAACAACTGTGCACGGTCATTAAATGTCTCTCTCCTTTAATCTTTTGTTGTTTTTAGTCCTCCAACATTGTTTTATCTCTTTGCAGTCTTAACCTTTTAATCTTCCTTTCCTAATCTTTTTGTTTTTATCTCTTAAACGTTTAGTCATTGTCTTCCTCACATTTCTCTTTTATTGTCTTTTAGTTTCTTTGCTATTTGTGAAGCACTTTGTAACCCTGTTTTGAAAAGTGCTATATAAATAAATAAAGATTAGTATAATGTTTAATCTCTTTATTTTACTTCTTGACCAATGTTTAGTTTAATCCACATAGTCAGCCCTGTTCTCGTCTGTCTTCATGTTGTTGTTTTTTTTTTCATTTTGTTGTCTGTCGTTTTATCACCCTACTTTCTTTTGCACCACTTGGCACCTTCTCTTTGAGAAACGCTGTTTTGTTCAGCTCTAAACGAGATATCCTGATGAACGAAAATAAAGTTTGAGTGGAGTTTAGGTAGAGAGGTAGAGGTGGAGCAGCAACTCC
The DNA here is from genome assembly GCF_009762535.1 of Notolabrus celidotus. Lineage (NCBI taxonomy): Eukaryota > Metazoa > Chordata > Actinopteri > Labriformes > Labridae > Notolabrus > Notolabrus celidotus. The sequence continues at coordinate 20,965,937 of NC_048294.1, read as the reverse complement.
TGCAGTAAGAATATCTGTTTCTCTCGTTGTAGTTTGGTGTGTGTGTAGAGAGATGTAACAGCTGTTTCCTCCTCTTCCTCATAAAGCTCTCTCTCTGTAACACTGTCTGAATCTTAAAGTAACAACCTGAGCCTGTCAGGGACAAAAACAAAAACTGTTAGAGGACTCACTTTGACCTATGAAGGATTATGTTGCAGCCTGTTGACCTGCTGCAGGATGAAGAATCCTACAGGAGCAACTCTAAAACTTAATGTACCTCTTCATCATTTAGCCTGAGAGACTAAACATGATCTCTTGACCTCGCTTGATTTGTACCAAACACCTTCAGCCTCTCACTTCCTCTTTGACACTCTGATCATTCACACTCAGTAACAAAGTCTCTGTAAAACACACAAACTGCAAAGCAACCAGTTCAAATAAAGACGCTCTCTCTGAGGATCTGCTGATCCCGCTGAGTTCAGATTCTGACTGGAGTGATGTCATCTCTAGAAAAGCACATCCACCTGGTGCTGCTGCAGCATCTCCTCTCCTCCTCAGGAGTGTTGATGGTCCATGCACATAAATCTCACAGCAGAGGAAAGATCGTCCCTCCTCCTCCACAGGATGTTTGAGGCAGATTGTCGTGGCTGCAGGTTTATTTGGCTCACTGCATCAGACACTTCTCTTTCTGCTGTTTGGCATACTTTCTCCTGCGCTGCTCGAGACCTCGCTCCAGACGCTCGTCTTCCTCCAGAGCTCTGAGTACAAGGAGAGAGGAGAGAGGAGAGAGGAGAGAGGAGAGAGGAGAGAGGAGAGAGGAGAGAGGAGAGAGGAGAGAGGAGTCACATGTGTGTAAACAGAGAACATGAGAACTCATCTTCATCATTTTATCTCTACAAATACAGCATGGGTTGTGTGTCTCTTAGGGGCCAAATAGGCAAGAAATGGTGGCACAGGCAGAGGAACGATGCATTCAGTGGGTGTGGGAATAATTAGAAAAGGTTTCACTGTTGTAAAACTCACTTGAAAGCTTCCTCAAGTCAAAACAATAACCAGGGAAATCAGAGATCATGAAAAAAACTGTTTCAAAAACTGTTCTCACTAAAGTGAATCCATAAAAGAAAATGAAGGCCATGAAACAATATAATCTTGATCTTTTATCAACACTTATAAGAGAAATGTGTTTCATATTTTCATTTTGACACACTCTCACACTTCAGGCATGCATGAAGACTCCAGCTGCAGAAACTGTGACGTTATACTGCCACCTAGTGGAGAAAAGGAAAGTCAGTTGAAGAAGTAGAGCTCATGAGTTTCATCTCACCCTCTCTCCTTGGCGTCGATGTTGTGCACCAGTTCGTCTCTCTGGTTCACCAGTGACACCAGCTCCTGCAGCAGCAGCTGCTCTCTGACTTTATGAGCCTGAGTCTTCTGCCACTCTGACACACAGAGACAGAAGAGAGAGAGAGACGTGAGTGAGGAGGTGAAGCAAAGATCAGAAAATGTGAAATCATTCCTCTTAATTATTTATTTCATGCAGTTAAACAGCAACATCAGCACACACTGAACCGTCCTGCAGCCCACTCATCCTGAGTTATCTGAAAAGAAGAACTCCTGTTTGTAGTATTCTGCTTAATCTAGAAGGCTCTTCCCTCAGTCAAGACCTAAGAGCTCTGAAAGCTTTGTTTATGTTCACTGATCAACAAACAACAACAAGATAACAAGATGAACTGTAACTGAGCGAAGGGAGGCAGAGAGGAGGAAAACAGAAACCTAGCAAACATGGATTTAATAATGACGGATTGAAGAGGGTTAAAAAAAGGGGTGTGTAGATGTTTTTGACATTCAGGCGGAAAGGAAGACATTTTTCATGTGCAATGGTAAGCATATGCATCAATCAATTAATTAAGTAATCAATTTATTTATTTTAGTTATTTTTTTACTTGTTCCTTCTCTTACCCCCTCAGTTTTGAAATGAAAACTTTCCAATTGCTACTATCATATTATTATTATTATATATTATTATTATTATTATTATTATTTTTATTGTTATTATTATTATTATTATTAACTCGACAGTAGTCATCTGAACTTTGTTGAAATGCTTTCAACTCTCTACCAGTATACTTTCTATTAGTTTTTCCGTTGTTCTGTGTTATGTGTTGTGTATAACTTTGTTAACTGTCCTTTTGCACATTTGTCAATCACGAAAATTACAAATAAAAAATAAAATAAAATATAAAATAAAAAGGTATGCCTATGCATAATTTACAAATGCAAAAATAAATGTGAAAAACTATTATATGCAATAATGGTTTCACAAGAAATGTAAATGTGCAATAATAGATGTGTAAAAATTATTAATGTAAATGATGAACATGTTCAATAAATGACGTTCAAAATGATAATAATAAATCATTTTCAATCAATATCAATAATAAAAGAACAATATTTTTAGGTGCATAATTTGTGTGCAAAAATGTCTCATGGGCAATAAAATGCAAACAATTCAAGTTCCAAAAAAAGTGCACGTTGTTATGTGCAATAACTGAAGTGCAAAATGTCTCATGTGCAGCAATGTGAACATTTGTATGTAAAAAGTGGTGCACACAATTTAATGTACAATAAAAAATATAAAGACACTTTGTGTGCATTAATAGATGTAAACATTTCTCATGTGCATTGACTGATGTGTAAAATGTTTCAATGTGCAATAATAGATTTTACGTAAATAATGAGCACCGTGCAGAGTTTTAATGTTCGATAAATGAGGTTCAAAAATCCCCTTGTGGAATAAAGAAGTGCAGATTTTTCATTTGCAACACAAAATAGAAATTCTCATGTGCAAAAATAAAATAGCAAACTTTTTATGTGCACTATTTTTGTGCACAATTTCTGATGTGCACTGAAAAAAGGAAAATTTAATGGGCAAAAAAAAAGTGTGACAATTTTAATGTTGAAACTGATGCACATTTTTCATGTTCAGTAGAAGGTATGCAGAATTGTACGGGCATTTATAGATGTAAAAGTGTTTCTTGTGCACTAACTGATATGCAAAATTACAGTTTTAGGAATACTGTATGTGCAATAAATGACGTGAAAAAAATAATACACAACTATTTTTTATATGCAGTTAAAGAAGTTAAATTGTGTATGAGCAATAAATCTCAGGAACATATATTATATTTGATCGTTCAGTTGTTTCATACCTCATCCTAAAAGATGATTTGTATGTTTTAAAAGTGAGAGCTGATGTTACTCATGTGAAAGCAGATATGCTGCAGTTTATTAAAACAGGCTATAAACTTTTAGACGTGTGGGTCAAAGTTCTTCTTCTTTTGGGTGTTTTAGTTCCTGCTTTGGGGATCTGGTTTCCTCTAACCTCAGATTTTTAGCTGTTACATGATATTTGCATGCAGAATAATAACTTTATAGAGCTGTTTCTGTTGTTAAATTTAAGTGTTGTGACAGGAAACGTAATCATTTTAGTTTCTAAACCACGTCTATTAATGTCAGTGGGTGTGTGTTGCACTCTTCCTCTGCAGACCGACTCATGGGTGTAATGTTTCTGCAGGTTCACATGAAGGATTTGAATCCCCGGCACTTAGAAAGGAGGTCATAAACACACTGTGAGAGTTTGAGGGAGTCTGTGTTTGACTGTGTTACAGAGAGTTGTTCTGCAGTTTATATTTAGAAATAAAGTCTTACCATCAATCGCCATCATGTCCCTCAGCTCTTTGTTCAAAAGCTCAAATCTTCTCTCCAGGTCCTGCTCCTCCAGCCTGTCAGTCACAGCAGAGAGACGCATTAAATCTGAGTCTGCGGCAGGAGATTTATAGTATTTCACAGTTCTTTAAGAAAGAGGAGGTGCAGCTGGGAGAAGCAGCCGACCATGAACTCATTTTGTTTTTGTCAAACTGCTTCATCAGAGTCAGAAATGAGTCCAAATTTAGTTTCTTGACTCTCTTCTCTTAGAGATCCTGCACAGGGATTTCTCAAAAGATCACAGACTCTCTTTATTTAAAGCTAACGTACACAAAATAAAATAATAAATCTGTAAAGGTGAACAGTTTGTGTGTGCGCGTGTTGTGGTCTCACAGCAGCTGCAGATGGTCCTGCCTCCGGATTAAAGCGTTCTTCTTGTTGACCAGCATGAACCACTCCTGGATTAGACGCTCCTCCTCCACCTTATCACTGCCTGCAACATGAAATCACATCAGTGTGAGTCTGCTGCGGGTACAAGTCTGTTTCTTTCACAGTAACAAATATATGATGTGTACAAGCTTTATGACGGACTGTCAGCGCTGATAGAACTTCTTACTGCACGATCCTCTAACCCTCTAAAAGTAAAAGTCAAATTACGAATGAGTCCCTAAATATATCTAATCAAAAGAAGACCTCCCGCTCAGAATCAGCTTTATCAGAATCAGCTTTATTCGCCAAGTATGCTTGAACACACAAGGAATTTGACTTTAGTAAACTGTGCTCTCTTTGTACAAGGCATAAGAATAGGAATAAGAATAAGAACTACAATAAAAAATAAAATAAAAATATAATAACAATAACCTTAGCTATAAATACAAAGAAACAACAAATAGGCATAACTAATATGTACAGGCTAAAATAATATGATAAAGTGCAGTGGTGAGTTGCAGAGGTAGTTTTACATTATAAAATAGTAGTTAAATAATACAAAAAAAGAAATATGGAATTCTGCTTGAGAATTGTTGCATTGTGTATCTACATGTATATTTACAGAGAGTATTTATCTGACAGGTATGACACTGTTATGGTTTAGTGTTCATCAGAGTGACAGCCTGGGGGAAGAAACTGTTCTTATGGCGGGTTGTTTTGGCGCACAGTGATCTGTAGCGCCTGCCAGAGGGGACTGTGGAAGCATTTATACTAGAATTTAAAATCCTTCTTCTGACCTACAAAGCTTTTAATGGTCAGACACCTTCATATCTTGAAGAGCTCATAGTGCCTTATTACCCCTCTAGAACACTACACTCCCAACATGCAGGCCTGCTCATCGTACCTAACCTTCAGTTATCAGACACCTCTCCTTTGGAATCATCTACCAGTCAGGGTCCAAGAGGCAGACATCCTCTCTACTTTTAAGAGTAGGCTTCAAACTTTCCTTTTTGATAAAGCTTATAGTTAGAGCTGGATCAGGCTTGGACCAGCTCTTAGTTATGCTGCTATAGGCTTAGACTGCCGGGGGAACTGACACACTGGGATCCTGTCTTTCCCTCTCTCCCCTCTCTCTGCCTGTCACTCACTTTAACTCTCCCTGTCCCATTAAAGTCACTAACCATAGACCTTTCTGGAGTCCCTGAGCTCCCTTGTCTCGTAGGTTCCTCTGGATCTCTGCCGTAGACGGCCTGCTGCTGTGGACGTGCCAGATTCCAGCTGCTACAACTACTACTATCCGTCTCACCACTATCATCTCTCTCACTCTTCATCTCCCTCTATCCCTCTCTCCAGCACGGTCTCAGCAGATGTGTGTCTAACATGAGTCTGGTCCTGCTGGAGGTTTCTGCCTGTTAAAGGAAGTTTGTCCTTGCCACTGTAATTTGCTAAATGCTGCAAAGTGCTCTGTTCATGGTGGACTAAGATGAGATCAGACTGAGTCCTGTCTGTAAGAAGGGACTGGATCTTATCCTGTCTTGATGTTGGGTCTTTGTTAATAATAGAACACAGAGTATGGTATACACCTGCTCTGTTTGTAAAGAGTCTTCAGATAACACTTGTTGGGATTTGGCGTTTTAGAAATAAAAAGTGATTGATTGATTGAGGTGTAAGAGCACGACCAGAACATGTGTCAGGTTGCTCCAGAGGCCTCTGCTTCCTCCATCAGACTCTGAATGAGTCACCTGTTTCCAGCAGCTGTCGGAGCTTCCTCTCCACCACACCGGCTCTGTTATCAACGTGGTTTTGTTCAGACTCCAGAGCTTCCATCTGGTTCAGCACGTACTGGCTGGCATCCTGGAAACACAACATTCACTCAGTCAAACACAAATCCAGATAATCAGACCTGATGTTAAACACATGAGGGATGACTGACCTGGCCTTCAGGTCGACCCTCCTCAGCCACAGCCTCTGTTCCCTCTGTCAGACGGATAAAGACACTTTTACAAAGATTTTCAACAGGAAAAAATCTTCCTTACTCTAAAATAAAACTGAAACAAACAAACAAGCTGGATCCAAGTGTTGGCAGGGAGGATAACAGTTGTAACTGTTTGGTGAAAGACTCACCTGTCTCTGACTTCCTTCGAGGACTGCCACCCTCTTCTGTCCCTGCTACGACCTGCAGATAAAAACATGCTCAAATATCAGAGACCGAAGGTGAAGGCACCGGCTAATAAAGAAAAATGAATAAAGGATCATACCATGGATATCTCTCCTTCATCTAGTGATCCACTTCTTCGCTGTGACCTCCTCTTCTTCACCAGATCAGCATCTTTGACATGAGAGAAACCTGACTTGGACAGGAAATGAGTCCTTGGCGGTGCCACCGGAGTCCCCCCTGCTCCGCCGCCCTGTAGGCGTTTGGTTCTGGGAGGAGGAACAACGTCAGTGCCGGGTTTGCTCTCCTCTGAAGCGCCAGCCGTCCCGTTAGTCTCCAGACTAATCCCCTCCTCCTGCAGCCTCTGGGTGCAGTAACGGACTGTGGCCTCGGGGTCCTCGGGGGTCTCCCGGTCCCCTGCGACAGCGTAGCTGGACTCGCTGCTGTCTTTGTCGATGTGCAGCACACTGAGCTCCTGGCCCGTAAAATGTGTGCGGATCTGGTTGAGGTAGGTCATCACGATGAGGCGGTCAGGCACGGCCAGCATGACCATGTCTGAAGGCTCGATGAGACGGGATATACCGAGTTCAGCAAAACCATCAAAGGCCTGAAAAAAGAGAGATCAGAGAAAGATTTATGAACAAACATATCAAATATGTTTACATTAAAGTCATTCATCTTTAGGGATTAAAATGGAAGTTACAGTATTTCTAATCCTTGGGTTTATTTTTACGTGTCCTGTGGTCTAAATAACTGAGGTATAAAAAGTTTTAGAACTTTCATGTCACGGTTCTCAACTGGGACCTAAAAATGAGTCTTAAAGCCATTTTCAGAAGGTCTAAGGAGGTTGTCTGAAGAAAAGGTTGCTGCTGGGCATTTATTTTGAAGGACCTGCATGTTCTATGACGCTGTGTGCTTGTAAGTTAGAAGTTATTCCATACTCTGGCACAGTGGGTGGTGGTACTGCATCCTAATGCTGGAGGTTACGCACCATCAAATGACAAGTTTTAGGTATCTAGGTTGTGATTCTCATTGAGGAGCTGCTGCTGGATCCCATGGCTAGACTAGGCGAGTACCCCCTGTTCTGTGTCTGCAACATAATCCCTGATGAGTCAAAGTGTGTTCCTAAAAGTTCCTGTTTTTGTCCCTTGCAGGCTCAGGTTGTGTCCTCCCAGGCATTTGCCCTTTACATTGATCCTGCAACAGTGTGTGATTTCACGTTGTGTTTCAGAAGCATGAGAGCATCAAATACACACACACTGAGACATGCACACACCGTGTTGTTCCTCCCTGCTGGCTCAGTCAAGTCATTTAAACCCCCGAGTATCTAAAAATAGGGCTCAAGTTTAAACACACAGGAATCAAGTCGAGGCTTCGAACAACAAAACCTTGATGGAGGGTTAGTGGAAGATTCTATAAACAGTGGTCTAGCTCGTCTTTTTGAACATGCAACTTGTGGTCACCACTGTGCCTGTCAGTGCAAGACCAGCTAGTAAGTGGGTGGACTCAAGTTGGGACTATGTGCCTGCAAAAACGTAGGTGCACTCACTACAGCCAGTTTCACAGAGGCAGACTGAAGACAAAACCATGTAAAACAATATTTTGCCCCCAAAAGGATTACTTCATTTTTTACCTTTCTGTTGTTAGTCTTGATGTCGTACGGGTCCAGCATGTCATAGTTACTGTACATAGAAAAATGAAGACAAAAAATCATGAAGGAGGGTCAGCATGAAGAGCATCATGGTCACATTTTTATCTTAGTCAAACTGTCTCACATCATCTCAGGGTAGAAGTGATGTAAGATGGCACAGAAGGCGTAGCCGTTCCTCCAGGAGGTGCTAAAGTTGGTGATCCTCACTCCCTTGTGACCTTGTGTGACCTCCTGACACCACTGCAGCAGAGAGTGACTGGACGTCACCAAGCTCGGACTCGGTGAGGAGCTCTGTGGAAAGCACAAAGGATAATCATATTGAGGAACGATCGCACAAAAAGTGAAGCTGTTAAACACTCATGGTCTCTTCTCCACTCTGCTGAGCTCCATGGGCGTAAAAGCAGGCGTTAAGCCCCACCCACAGCGGCACACAATGCACCAACCTCGATGACGATGGACCACCAAAACAGTGATGGTGCATTTAACGTACCTCAGAAGAAGCAGCTCCATCCGCAGGTTTCTTCTGAGGAGTTGTTGGTTCAGTTCGATGGAGGCCTCCAGGTTTCCCTGAAGTCTCGTCTGGACTCTCTCCTTTCCTGAAAGACAGAAACACGAGCTGAATCCCAGAACTTCATCAAAACAGCTTCTTCAGGAACACCGTATATCGAAATCACACGTAGGTAAAAAGTTAGAACTACAATGAGATGGGACTTTTATTTTGTAGAGGTATGATGATGTAAACACACTCTATCACAGTTATGAACACACCCTCACACCTTACTGTGATCTGGCTAACCTTACCTTTGTTGTTCCTCTACACAACCAGCAGCTACATCTACTGAAACAAAGCCAAAGTCCAGCTCTTCCTCCATCGTCTCCTTCTTTGAGTCTGTTTCCGTCTGCTCGCCATCTTTATCGTCCTCCACATGCAGCCAGTCATCCGGAGAGGATGCAACAGTGGAAGCTAAGGACCTGTCAACCTCTGCTCCCAGGACTTTCTCCATGTCTGGCTGCTCAGAGATCACCTCCACAGCCTTTTCAAGGTCTGCTGTAACAACAGGTTTATCTGTGAAGGTCCAGCCTTCCATTATTTCATCCATCACCTTTGTCCCATCTTCTGCAGAATCATGTGGAAAATCTTCTTCCCTCATTGCTGCTAGGACTTCCCGCTCTACCTCTGACGCGGCGTCATCTTCTCCTTGGACATAATCACCAACAGAGATCACACTCGAGTCCAGAGATGTTGATCCGTCCTTTGTTTCTGTGGTCATGATACATGTTTCCTCTTTGGCATTCTGAGATGCTTCCATTTCTGGGGGGAAGAAACTGTCCACAGGTGGAGTGCCATCTGAGTAAGTCGCACTGAGGCGTTTCTTTGTCCGAGGTAAAGGCACAAGCAACCCCGACTGTTCATTCTGTTGGACTGGTTCGTGGAAAACATTGCCAGTTGCTAAGGAGGAAGGTGGCGAACCAGAAACGGAAGCATCGTCTGGGAATGAGCCGCTCAGACGTTTCTTTACTCTGGGTTTTGGAACAGGCAGGCTTGATGATTCTGGTTTCCCCTCTTTGACTTGCCCACTCATCTGAATGTTTTTTTTGTTTCTCATTTTCACTGGAGGCGCCTCTTCAGGAGATGTAGACGTTTCATCACTCAGGGGTGTTGAAGAAAGTGGTGATATGATCTTTTTGGGTGTAAAGTCATCTGGGAAAGAACCACTGAGACATTTTCGAACACGAGGCTTCGGGACACGAAGGGTTGCGTCTTTGTTCTCCTCTGGCTCAGCTGTCTCTGATGCATCTTCAGGTTTTGGAGAAGATTTGATGTTCAGCTTATCGACAGGCGTATCACCATTTGTAATTGACTGCTTCTTGTCTTCTTCTTCTGGTGTTTCTGACTCCTTTTCAGAGTAAGCTTTCTGAGGCTTCCGTGAAGGTAATCTCCTGCCACGTTGTGGGAGACGTATCTTCTTGATGATGGAGAGATACGTAGTTTGCTCAGCAGGAAATATCTCTGATTCTGGTGGGTTGGTGATGTCCTCGATTGCTTTTGTTTCTGAGGAAGTACGGAGTTCGGAAAAGGGCTGGACAAAGGTACTTTCTTGGGAACAAGGTGCCTCTTCTGTGTTCTGTGAGCTTACCACTTCTGTGTCTGCCTTTAAAGATGCACTCCCAACCACACTGGTGGTTTGGTCTTCGGTTGCAGCCTGTCCTGAAGGAATAACTTCACTTGCTGTTTGATTTAGTTGGTCAATGTTCTGCAGAGTTTCCGGAGCAAGCAAGACATCTGTGGGTGGAGTAGGCACAGTATTTTTTAAAGCAGAACACATTTGGGTGTTCAAATTCTGTTGGTCTGCAGCTTTTGAAAGAGATGAGTCTCTGCTTGCTCTGCCCTTCTTCCTCACAGGCTTGCATGGAGCAGCTCCTTGTTGAGTATCAGGTGGCAAACTACGATCTCTTCTTCTCACAGGGGGAAGAGGGGTTACATGTGTGGATATACTCATAGAGTCAGCTTCTGTTTTTTGTCTGTGGTCACCTTCGTTTGGTGTCACCGGAGCTCCAGTACTCTCTTGGTTAGAATCATTTTGTAGAGAGATGAGGCCGTCTTCTCTTTGCATGCTGCAAGACGTGGCAGTGGCTGGTTGTGCAGGAACTGTCTCATCTGGTGCATCTTTGCAGACTTTCTTCACCGTGAGACGGTCAGTGTTTTGTTTGCGGTCAGGTGTCAGACTATCCTTCCTTCTGAGCGGTCTTAATGGAACAGTCTGTCTCTCTTGATCACTGGCTTTCTGTGGAGGTTCAGGAACTCTTCTCTTTGCTCTTCTGCCTCGTTTCGGGACAACAATCTCAGCTCGTGGTTCAGCTGGACTGCTGCCCTTCAGGTCTACGGGTTTCTCCATGAGTATCTCTTTGCATGCACTAGCATCTGCCAGTGACTCACTTGGCGTGGGCTGCAGGGATGTGGAAACAATGTCTTCCATGCTTGTTTGTTGGGGGCTTAAGGAACAGAAAGGACAAGCTTCAGAAGTTTGCTTTGTCATAGTTATACCATGCACCATATCTCCAACCAACCATCAATCTGCTCAACCAGAGAGACAGCAACTGAAGCTTCTTGCATATCCAAAACAAACCGTCCACTTTAAAGTCTTCTTGACTTGTGCACATGCTCACTGTCACATAAACGACACAGCAGCACATTGAGGATACAGCAACCTCAGCTCAAAACATGAATGTAACCACTCCATACTTCAGTATCTTACAGCCATCACAAAGAATCAACCACCACGAGTTCCAGAGTAGTTACGCTCAAAAGCAAAACAACGGACAGTGTTATCACCAAAAATGCGGGACATGTACACTGCATCACCATGCAACCACACACTCGCCAACACTCACCCTTCTTCCAGCTGCGAAGACGCTGTCACCGTCTGAACCTCACCCTGCTCTTTCTCAGTCTGCTGCCCTGCCAACACACCTTCAGTGCCCCCTGATTCCTGCACACATTCCTGCCCTGTGAATGCATCCTCTTTTGTTTGCAACTGATCAAGATCAGCCTGTTGTTCCTCCACTTGTTCACCATTATCCTTTGATATATCGGTGATATCTGCCTCCGTCAGCGGCGGCCATTTCTTCATACTTGCACACACCAAAAGCCCCTCATCCTTGTTGGGAGTTGGTGAAGGAGACTCCGATCGATCACCTAGCAAGTCAAACATGTCAGGCTCAGCACTTGCTGGATATTCAGTCATGTGAGTGTCTTCAATCTGGGCCTCCAGTTTCTCTTTGGGAGAAGTGTCGTCTGTGCAGGGTGGGATAAACTCATCTGAAGGAGTCGGTGTCTCGTGTTTTAGATCATCAGCTGGGACAGCCATGGGTTGAGTGTCCACTTTGGCTACGGCAGAAGTAGATGGCCCCAAAATGGATGCTACTGTTTCATAACTGTGAAATACGGAACCATGCAGAAACAATGGTTTTAATGAGTACTGAGGAAACCAGTGAGTATTAGAGTACAATCAAATCCCATGCAAATGCAGCCCAGTTTTACTCTTGACCTATCAAACTCTTGTTGAAAATGGAATGAGATGAAAATGATAAAGCGAATCATGATAAACAGACCCCTATAGTTGATGCACACTGTTGCATGCTTCAAACCTTTAGTTCTCACACTTACCCTTTGTGGAAAACACCCACAATAGCCTTTACCAATCCTGAGGTGTCTTCCTCTTTAGCTGGCAAAGAGGATGCCTGTTTTTCTGTAACTGTTCCCTCTGCCTCCAATACCTCCCAACCTAAGACTCCTACTGGCTCTGAGGTTTGCAGCGGTATCTTCAGTGTTTGGGCTTCCTCTGTTGCTCTTGTTTCTATTTTGGGTTCACTGGGAACCCAAATATAAAGGATTGTAATTTTAACCACAACATTTAAGCAGCAAATCAATAAAAAATGGAATGAACAGCCTTCACAGAGATACAGAAATTTGCAATGTGATGAGTTGTCAAGTTAAGAAAGCTACGGTTTATAAGTCCAAGCAATCAATGTTAGGCAAGCACTACTCTGACCACTCTCACGGCAAGCAATGAAAGAGCACTGGGCTCTTCCACTTACCCATCATCAACACACAGGTCTATGTTTGGCTTTGCTCCATCTTTGAATTCATCCTCTGTCACAAAAGCAAATCAAGTAAGATACAGAAACAGAAACAGGACAAAGAAAGATGAAGACAACCTCGATATTAACTCTGTCTCACCATGTGCAAGTGTTTCGCTGTGGGTGGAGGGAGGACTCTCACATCTTACACCCTCTAGATCTGAATGAGTTGACTTTGCATGAGCTAATTCTTGTGATGCATGTTCCTCGGCAGAACAAGGGAGTGGATTGGTCACTGTTTCTTTCTTAGTTGGGTCCAGTTGTGAGATACTGGGGAACCCAGGACTTCCAGCCCATTGTGGACATGACGAAGCCATTGCTACCATGCTCTCCAGCTCATCCTGTGCATGTTGATGTTTTGCACCAATGTTTCCAAGAAGGGGAATCTTCTCATTCTGCAGTTTCTCTAACAGAGACTTGTTGTGTGTTATCTTAGATTGTAGATTAGCACTTTCATAGCTTAGCATCCTCGCTGATGGAATACCTGGAATGCATGAAAAACACGGTGCAGTTGTGTATAAGCTGACTATGTTTGGTGGTCTGTTTATTACTTGAGCAGAGGGAAAGCCATCTGCTCTGGCTTCTTTTGGGCAGGATGTCACTAATGGCACCATGCTGTTCAGGTTGTAGCAATATGGCTGACCCTGTCCAGCATTTGACGCAAACATTTCTGCCCGTTTCTCTTGATGCTGCATCAAAATTGTTTGCATTTCATCGATCAACCATGTGCTTGGGATAGCTTTTATGGATGCAAATCCTTTGAGACTTGAAGCACTGGGGCAGCAAGGTGCAAAACTTAGCACATTGGGTTCTCTTCTGGATTTTGTTTGAGAAGCAGAGGGGAACCCAGGGATCCTGGAGGTTACTGGGCAAGATGGAGTGAAGGCAAACATTGTTTTCATAGTTGTTAAGTCTTGATCTTTGGAGTAAACCATAAAAAGTGTCTCCTTCAATGGCCTATCACGATAAATCTGGGGATCAAAAAGCCATAGCAGTTTTGGGGCCCCTTCAAATGATGGAGATCCAGGAAGGCTGGATTCTTTTGGGCAAACAGCTACAAGACTCAGCATATTGTATCTGGGGACAGATGGGAAGCCTGAAAGTTTTGATGCTCTTGGACACGAAGGAACCAAAGCATGCATGTTGTGTGGTTTATCTATACTAAGGGGCCAGTCGTAAATTATAAACTCAGTGCTCTTTTGAGGTCTGTGCATCAGTGAACCCAGTTTAGCAGCCCATCCTTCATCATTTGTCCCTTCAATGGACGAAAACCCAGGTATGTCTGAAACTAGAGGGCACAAAGGATGGAGGTTGACAACGTTAGGGCCATAATACGCTAATTTTGGATTTGGAATAGATGGGAATCCAGGGATACTTGAAACTTTGGGACAGGATGGTACACAGGAAACCATATTCCTCATCATCTTTTTGTTGTAGTTTGTTGTGTCAAATATGAGCCCTGACTTCAGTGTCCTCTTCAACAGAGCATCCTTGTTTGTAATCCATACCAGACTCACACCCCCATCTACTGATGGGAATCCTGATATTCTGGAAGCTTGGGAGCATAATGAAAACAGGCTGATAATATTTGGTGCAAAGTAAGGATTTGAATTTGGACAGGAAGGAAATCCTGATGTCTGTGCTTCTTTTGGACAGGATGGTACAAGGGACAACATAGCCTTCCTTACTCTCTTATCTCTTTGACCTCCGTCAGCTAGTGATGCCTGCCTTCCTTGTAGTCTTTGTTCAAACAGCGGCTCCCTGTTAATTGTCCACTCTTTTGTGTTATTTAAAGTCAGAAATCCGGGTATTTGTGACATTTTCGAGCAAAGGCTTGACAGACTAACCATATTTGTCATTATTTTGGGTTCAGGTGCAGAGGTTTGTGGGTAAGAGCTCAAAAGGCTCTTTGTTTCTGATTCAGGATGTGCTTCAGGAGTCTGGAGGATTGAAGGGACGCCTGTTATGGAAGAATGCTTTGGGCAAGTCCCAACCAAAGCCCCCATTAATGTACTATCAGCCTCTTCCCGAGGTGACGCTGTCATTACAGCAGGTTCACTTTGCATTTTCTTCTCCATAAGTGGTTCTTGATGAGACACCCATGATCTGATATCGGCTTCACGTATAGACGGTGAACCTGGTATGTCGGATACACTTGGACAACAAGGACTCAAATCCAGCATATTTGGTCTATAGAGGACTTGACTGCTTTGTGATACTGATGGAAATCCCGGGTTTCTGGCCTCACTTGGGCAACATGGTGCCAGTAAAATCATCTCCTTCTTGTTCTGTCCATCATCCTTTGATGCATAGTACTGTAACATGTCCTTCTTCTTTGATTGCTTCTCCCAGATTGGCTTTGGATCTGTAAGCCTTTGGTTTTCATCTTTTGCTGGTAATATGGAAGGCATGCCAGGAATATTTGTCACAGTGGGACAGTTGTCCAATAAAGAGGACTGTTCGAACCCAGGCTTAGCACTGTACGATACAAACTGCTCACTGGGGAAAGATGACTCTTTATGCACCATTTGTTTCACCAGATCTACGTGTCCTTTCAAACAAACAGTACCCTCAACTTCATCATCCTCTGATAGCTTATCCCAAGTAGACTCGCTGTCTGTGACCGGCGGGCATTCATTTGTTTGTTTAGTTGAAGCAGTGAATTTAAATGTGCCATCACTTGTCGGGTATACTTGCTGATCCGGGCGATCTGGGATTCCAATGTCAGTCTTAACCTTTGTTCCATCATCATCTGACAGAGCAGAGAGTAGACCTGCAAAGATGGCACTGGGACCAAATAGAGTAGGGACTTCATTTGAAGTTTCCATTTTCTCCTTGGAAGAGCTTCTCTCTAATGACACCTTTGGAAGCTCCTCCCATTGTATGGTCTTGTCTGCAGGACATTTAATTGGAGTCGCCTTTGGTAGCTCCTCCCACAGTATGGCCCTGTCTGTGGGGTATTTTTGTAACTGCTGCTCAGTGTTATTCATTTGGGTGTGGGACGGGAGTTCTGCTGCCTCAGGGCTTGGTGGCTTAAGTGAAACCACGTTTTCATCTCTAAAAAGGAGGTAAATACAAAGTTACACACAACTACTTAAGGGAAATTACAAATGCACATTTTGATGCACATTTTCCATAATTACCACTGCAAGTCCACAAAAGTCTCAGTATGGACAAAGCATGTGCAATATTTCTTGGTCAATCAGTTAGAAGGTGAGTGCTTCACCAAAGATTAAAACATGCAATGTGAATTCATGCAATTTCAACAATTTCACACTTGATGCTGAAGTCAGTATAAGAACAACCCTACGCTAATACCAATAAGTACAATACTGCAAACAAGACATCATGCTGTAGTATTTCTCTAAGTTGGCTTTACAACAGCAGTCAAAATAGTCCGAGTTTTCCAAATATATCCCCTTCCATACTCAGGGGTAAAATAATATACAAAAATCATTGTATATCATTGTCCCATTACCAAACTTCTCTTCAAGTATATTTTATTTTTGGATTTCCAGACTGCTGTTGTTTACTTAGTAACACCAGCACAACAATTCAACCATGAACAAGAAATCACACCACCTCATCAAGAGGACATTAGGATCAATACAAACATGCAACACACATCACAACCAACAGCTCAGATTGATAAGCGCAGAAGCCAGGTGGTATGTCACATTTACCCACTCCTAGAATATCTAACTAATCCTTGATCCCCTTTGTCACAGCACATATTATTAACGTTTGAACCATGATTCTCCAGTGACCACAGCACACTCCACCTCTAAGTTAGCACATCCTCTCTCATTCACTGGTATCTATAATTCTGGAGAATCATTTTGACCCAAGTGGCAAAGGCACTGACCAGGCACAAGAGATAAAACCAACCACAAACATCTCAAAGCAACACCAAGTATGACAAATTAGTCACACAATGGTGCTTGGATAGAGCGAATGCATTGTTTTAGAAATGTATCAATGAGCAAACCAAGGCAACCCACCTCTTCCTAACACTCAAGATAAGTGGCATGTCAGGGGTGGAGTGCCACAATCGGCACTGCAAGTTTCTGAAAACAGAGTCAAAAAGCAGTTGTTTTAAAAACCTTCCATCTGACACTGCAGAGATCTTAAACTCTGCAACTCACTCACCCTTCTGCTAGGGTTGCTGTTTCCTCAGCTGGTTTCCACAAGACCTTTCCAACTTTAGGCATCTCCAGAGGTAAGCAAACATCAGTGTTTGCTTTCTGTAAGTTAAGATTTGTTGGACTTGCTTCATTTGATGGCTGGTCCAATTGGTTTACAGAGTTTAATGATGGTAACCCTTTGGCAAAGGCCTTGACCTGACTGGTTTCTTGTACATCTCCTCGCACATCCTGGCTCTGGATTTTTAAATCCATTGATCTCTCTCTAACAGCCTCATTATAAAAGGCATCTTCTGGGTTTCCTCTTTCCTTTTCAACTGTTTTTGCTCCAGACGTCAGAGAGGGACAAGATATGTTTGACCAAACCTGTCCAGAATGGTGTAATGATGGAGCCCCATGAACAGATGCTTTCTCTGGGCAAGATGGTACAATATTTACCATATTGGCAATCCCATCTACGTTGGATGGTGTAACAGATATGAAGCCAAATGCCTTCCTGATATCTTTCTGAGGAGGAACATGCTTTGTGAATACCACTGGCCAGCCCTCATCTTTAGAATCAGGATCACACACTCTTGAAGGAAAACCAATGATACGTGATTGTTGTGGGCAACAAAGCATCAACTCTTCCATGATTGGATGTTTTTCTTTTAGAGCAACAATTTCTTGGGGTCGTGCAGCCGATGGAAACCCAGGGTTCAGGGCTTGTCTTGGACACGATGGAAGCATACTCAACATTATTTCTTTCTCCCTATATGACATCCCCTGAACAGAGAAACCTTGAAGAATAACTCCATACCTTGGGTGAAATGCCTTTTCCCAAATTGCATTCATAACCCTCTTCCATCCACCATGTTTTTTTACCCTATGCTTTGAAGGTATACCTGGAATTTTACTGTGTTTGGGGGAGCTAGCCAAAGAGTTGAACATGCTGGGCGCCTCTTTCGATAAAGCCTTCACTGGTCTCTGTTCTATCTTTGAGGGGATTCCAGGAATATTGGACTGCTTGGGACAGGGCGGCAACATTGAAATCATAATTCTAACCACTGCCCTGTCTCTTACATACGTCTTCACCACACTATGTATTACTGGCAGTTTTGCTGGGTTTCTTAACCACATTTGACCATCTTTCCAATCATCCCCAATCCAATCTGACTCGTTGTGTAATCTAGAGGGAACTCCACGAACCCTGGAACTTTCTGGACAAGTAGGCAGCAAATTCATCATACTTGGTACATCTTCCTGCGTCTGACATGACTCTAATGGGAAGCCATGTAAACATGCCGTGTGAGGGCAGTGGGGCAGTATGGTCTTGTGTCTAAGGGGAGTTCCAGGAGCTCTTGATTCCTTGATACAACTTGGCAACCCATGTATCTTTGATGGGACTGTAACTAATGAGGTCGTAAAGAAAGAAGGGAACCCGGGTACACTAGCTTTATCAGGACAGGACAGTAAAATCGCATTCATCATTTCAGCAGAGTTCTTGTCCAATGATGGCACTGTATGTAGAGCCGGCACTCTCCTTCTTATGAATGGGCTCTCACACTGCAAACTTTTAGAAGCAAGCCATTCATTGCAAGGTTTCAGTCCACTCTTTGACAGTAAACCAGGGACTTTGCTATGCCTTGGACAGGAGGGAACTATATTTACCATACTGGGCTCTTGTTGTGGAGCAGAGGGCATGCCGAAAACTTTGGCTTTTTGTGGGCAGCTTCTTAACATACATACATTACTCCTTAAGATTTCTGCATCATTCTGTAACCCCTGAGCAATGGAGGCTTGTGTTTTCTTTTCTGGTTTCTCGTTGATGAACCTTCTCAAGGCATGCCAAGCTTTATGCTGCTCATTGTTTTGATCACGGGATGGCATACCAGGTGTTTGGGTCTGTTTGGGACACATAGGCATGAGACTTACAACGCTGGGTAACAGCCTCTGTGGTTTTGTGGGAACCCCCCAAAGGCAAGTTTTCACAGGACATGAGGGCACCATTGCCACTGAACACAACACTTCTCTTTCAGAGGAAAAACTAGGATTAGGCATCCTCCAGAGACAAGATGGTATCACATCTAGCATATGTTTTATACGTTCTTTGCCCCGATAGGATCTTTCAGCTGGTCTATCCATGACTGATTCCCCCCTAAAATGCCAGCGGTCATTATCTGCTTTGACTCTTTGTTTAAATGGCATTCCTGCAATCATTGTCTGTTTGGGGCACATTGGGAGAAGGCTTACCATACTAGGAGTATTTGAAGCCTCCTGCAGTGGCACAGAGGGAAACCCTTGCACCCTGAGATTTCTAGAACATGTCGGCAACATGGCCACCATTGCCTTAATCATATTAGGATCACTGGCGACTTGATCCTTAACACATGACAAGTCCAAAACAAACTCTTTTATCTGTAGTGGTTTCTTCCACAGAGAGCCTCTGTCCCAAACACTCATGTCATATCCAGGCACTGATTCAGAGGAAGCTAATCCAGGGATTTTACAAACTCTGGGGCATGTGGGTAAAAGGTTAGCCATACTTGGCACACGTTTCAACGCAGATGGGAATCCAGGGATACTGGCAGACCTGGGGCAGGATGGAGTTAAGTTCACCATTTTTGCAACTCCTGCACTACCCATATGAAGGTAAGTTGCACAAAGTAAAGGATATCTGTTGCTGAGTACCTTTGGGAACAATAAACTCCATTTAGCGGGCCAGTCTAAAAGCTGTGATTGATCTAAAGATGGAACACCAGGAATAGTGGAATATTGTGGGAAACTTGTCAGAAACTCAGTCATACTCTGCACTCTCACTGCTCTTTCAATCTGAGCTTCAGGATTTACAGTGGAGGGGAAATGAGGACCAGATCTTCCTCTTGGAGACAACTGACCAACTTGCATCTCAGATACATAAACACACTCTTCTTCTTTACTGACTGCAGAGTTTGGTAACACAAGTTCCTGCTTAACACTCCCATCTCTTTCACAAAGCTGTCTCTCATCCACAGACTGACTCCCATTTCTAGTTCTCTCTGCCTCCGCACAATGCTCTTGATCCAAGCCATCCAGTACAAAACTTTTCATGGCAGGCGATTCATCTTCCACTTCAGAGTCTTCACCTCCATTTGATAAATTGTTGGACGTGGCCTGCTCTGCTGAGGAAAACCCAAATTGAGAGTCCAAACTTGAAGGTGCTAGGTCAGAGGCAGTTGAGCTGCTGATGACAGTGAGTATTGGAACAGTAGGGAACATTTCTTCAGTGTTTTCTTGCGGCTTCTCCAAGTGTGAATTTTTCAAAATAGACTGTTGACAACATAGAGCTTCCGATGTTTTGTTGGTCAACACTGACGAAACTGCAGAATTGACATCTCTGGGATGAGATGACACTGAGGTAACCATGCTTTCATTTCTAAAGGGGTAGACCAAAGATTGATGTTAGAACAAAAAGACTCAAGTACTTTTCTTAAAGATACTTGAGCCAAATCCACATTAATCATCATGATTCACTTTAGTATTACAACCTCACTTCCAAGGAAGTTGGGACACTTTGTAAAATGTTGATGAAAATAGATGGTTTGCAGGTCAGTTAAACCTTATATTTAATTTAAATAGTAAAAAAAACTACATATTAACTGTTGAAACTGGAAAAATTTTAAATGGGAAAAGACTGAAAACTGAAAAATACTGGATGGAGGTGAGGCAGAACTGCATTATAAACAGACATGACTCTGTAGTGGAAGTAACTGCATGAGCCTGAAATCACTCCCTGAAACCATTGTCTGTGAACACAGTTCATCTCTGTATCCAAAAATGCAGGTTAAAACTGAACCATGCAAAGAGGAAACCATATAGAAACATGATCAAGAAACACCGGAGACTTCTCTGGACCTGAGCCAGTTTAAGATGGACTGAGGGGAAGTGGAAAACTGTCCTGTGGTCTGATGAATCAAAATCTGACATTCCGCTCTAAAGAGGAGAGAGACCACCCGGCTTGTTATCAGTTCGCAGTTCAAAGCCAGCATCCCTGATGGTATGGGGATCATAAGAGTCCATTGCATGGGTAGCTTCCACATCTGTGAAGGCTCCATTAATGCTGAACAATATATACAGGTTTACGAGCAACATACGCTGCCATCCAGACAATGACTTCTTCAGGAAGACCTTACATATTTCAGCAAGACAACGCCAAACCACATTCTGCATGTATTACAACAGCATGGCTCTGTAGTAGAAGAGTCCAGGTGCTAAACTGGCCTGCCTGCAGTCCTGATGATTAGCAAACCAGCAAATTCTGTTTTCATTAACATTTGACAAAGTGGCCCATATTTTTTTTGTTATTTGGTTGTACAAGTGTAATCATTGTTGTGAATTTGGCTGTATTGACCACACTGAACTCACCCATCAGTCACAGCCTCTTTGTTTTGGCTGACCTCCATCCTTGCTATTGGTTTTGTGTCAGAAATTGCAGCAGGTTTCGGAGAGTCTATCAAAGGTTCCTGGAGTAATCTAGGTGTAGGCTGAAGTTTGACAGGGGACACTGGAGTATGCTGAACAGCTTCTGGCTGGGAAAGTGGATTCCCTAACTGAATGGACATCTTGGACGAATGACTTCTTGATTTAAGTAAGAGCTCCTTGGCTGAGGCAGACATGTGATCTTGAAGATCAGGGTTTTGATTGGGTGGAGAAGTGCTTGGAGGAACTGTTGGCTGGACGTTTGGGAATGTCCTTGATGGCCTTGGTTCCGTTTGATCTGCTGGTGTTTTAGGCATCTCAAAATATTTAAGGCCTGGGGCTAAAGGGGTTTTGGAGTTTTGGGGCAAAAGTGAGGCCATGCTCTCGGGTCTGAGGGACAAACAAATGAAGATCAGTTATGACCGAAGGTGAGTCTCCAGTGCAGTTAGGCTGTGTCCACCAAAACTTTTTATTTTAGGAGGCCAGTTGACCATTTCCATCTAGGCCTCCTTTCTCGGCTTAACTAGGATAAAATTCTCCCCTCATCTCTGTCACTTTTTATTTGGCTGTCAAAACGAAAATACCACCAAGACCATCTTACAGGAACATTATATAACATGCTAAATATCATCAATTAATGCAAAATGATATCATCATCGTTGAGTATCCCAGTCGTGCCGGTCCTTCCTCCCTCGTCTGTGCTTTAGCCTTCCCTTGATTTAGAACAAGAAGAGTAAGCTCTCTAACTTCTTTATAACATTTTTACTTCTGCAGATGTTGAGATGCCTCTCAAAAAAAGGACTGCTCCTCCCATCGTTACAGGGTGTTTCAGCAGGACAATGTTTTGGTGGACACAGGTCCTAATGCAGCCCATATTCATATTCAGGCCTGATTCACAGATTTAATCAACCAAAGCTTTACAGCACACAAGCCAATCAGCAACGTGACATGGAACAAACATCTCTTATCAATACAAATGGTGTCTGACACCATACAGAGCAATCAACCAAACAAGCATTATGTAATAATCAACAGTAGTAACGTCCAGGTGTTGCCAAGCAGCAGCCTTTAAACTCGACAACCACACAGTCAGATCAGGCACAGCAACACAACTTTAAATAAGTTGGTCCAAAGTTAAAAAAACAAACAAACTTTCAAATCTGGAGATCTTATATTTCATTCACAGCTCCAGAAGCATCGTGGTAACACGTTTCTGCATCGCCACAACATGAAGACAAGGTTACAGGCATGGGAGGCTGAACTCCAGAGGGCAGCAGGGTATCGCTTTACAAGGTTTAACTTTGTGGAGAACTTGGATTCACATTTTTCAAAATTTCAAAATCTAAACATTTTGAGATCCTTCCCCTCTATCTGTAATGAACAATCTCCCGCTGTGAGCAACATTTGTAAAAGGTCAACTCTGCAAAAATTCAGACAGACTGTCCTGAAATTTTCCAGAAATTTTCCAGAGTCTTTTCGTGAAAAGGGGGATTTACTTTCATTCTTTCACTCTATTCTGAACGAACTAACATATAGCCAATATGAGCTTGTGTCCTTAAAAGAGCTGGATGTGATTACTGAATGCATACTAAGAAATTCTAGCTTCACTGTGCACAATGTTGTCTGTCTGGTGTTTAAGATTAAAAGGATGTTGACTGACAAGAGAGCACAGAGCCAGACCGCAGCGGATGGGAGACAGACCGGACACTGATCTGGTGGAAGTCTGAAGTAACAAATAGTTTGGAAGCCAGACGCCAACCCTCTTCAAGAAACTAACTTTCAAACCTGTGATTCAGACACCTGATGCATCCAGCACTCATGCAGTGAGTAACAGACTCTCTGAAAGAAGTGACACCTGCTGTCCAGTTTTAAAGACATCGGAACGACCCTGAAAACTCCACTTCTTCACAAGTCTCTGAGCACTTTGCACCACAAACCAACAGCCAGTCCATTAAGAGTGTTAGCGTGGATTATTCCTTCACAGCCACGCCACAGCAATCACTAAAAACCACAAAACCCACAAACAGAGCGACTTCTCTATCAACTCACCCCACTGACGCTCTGACGACCTCAAATCCAAAGTGAGCCTCTCGTTTCCGATCTGAGGCCCTGACTGGATCTGACCTCCAGCCTCCAGGTGGTCTCAGATCAGCGGCTGAATAAGAACAAATACAAAGTTAGCTTTGTGTTTGTTGCATATTTGTAACTACACAGTTCTGCTGCCCTGGGTGTTTATTCATGCTTACCTGTTAGCGTCGTACTCTGGTTGTCCTCTTCACTCAGCGTGCTCAGCTGTCTCTTAAACTCTGAAACAAGAAAAGAGAAATGAAGAGATTAAAGAGAATACTATTCTAATGTCTGCTCTGGGACTGTTGCTCCTTTTGGATCCTGTACCTGCATCTGTGTCACAGGGGAAGGCTGAGGCAGTGTGGGGAACATGAGGCTGAGAGGGAGGAAGAGGAGGAGCTGAGGGCCCACAGGGAGCAGGAGGAGGACTGAGAGGAGGGTGAGAGGAGGTCTCTACTGTAGGGGGAACCTGGGGTCTCCAGGAGGGAACAAAGTCAGACCTTCCCTCAGCGGATAGAGAGAAGGACGCTGACGGAGAGGAAACGTAAAGAGAGAGAGAGAGAGGAAGGTGAAATATAAAAGATCCAAAACCAAAATCAGACAGCTGGAAATTTGGGTGTTAAACAATAAAGAGAGGAGAGGGAGAGCGGGTAGCACGATAAAGGTGTCAGTAAAGAGCAGCAGATGCATCACACTGCAGGATGAGAGGGATGTGTTGCACACAGGAGAGGGACTTCAGCCCCTTATAGGACCCTACGCAGCAGTGGTCGACGCGGACACAAGCACTACATACTTGTGCGTCGATGTGTCCGTGTCGCTCTGCAGTACTCCACCGAGACGCTTGAGGGCAATGTGGTCTTTCTGATAGTCGGGTCAATTGTTTTCTGCCCCGCTACTTTTTCCATTTACTTTTTCACAGCGATTCAGAGCGTGTTATGTTCATGTAGAACTGATACATGTTGCTTTTTATCATACAGCAATGATTATAGGGAAGAAAAGAGAGGAGACGTCGGGGGAGATCAAATACACGGCCGATGTGCGGGTATCCCGGAAATACAATGCCGCCTATCGAACCAATCACAGGCCTTGCGGTCTCAGTTGATTCAATTCTTACATTACAGTTACATTTTGGAGGAGGTGTACATCAGGCTATCCAACCCCAGGCTAGGCCTCTGCGTAGGTACAGGGGCTACGCAGACCTTCGCACACAGGCATTGATTCAACGCAGAGGTATAAACAACGCTTAAGTCTGAGTAGCCCTTTTCAGGAGCAGAGGCCTACGCACTTAGCCTGATGTGTAACCTGTAGCTTGTCCAAAATGTAATTAGACATTGAAACAACGCATACCGCAAGCCCTGTGATTGGTCTGCTAGGCAGCATTGTATTTCCTGCATTTACAGCATTGTGTATTTAATCTCCTCCGATGTCTCCTCCTCGATGTATCAGCTGTAAAATAACATACAACGTTCTGAAATGCTGTGAAAAAGTGAACAGAAAATGTAGTGGGACCAAGCGGCAACCTCCGGTCTAAAAATATGAGTTAATGCGGAAGTGTTAAAAGCTGCAGTTCATCGAGGATCCGCTTGAGGCTGGTTCCGGAAGTACCGGAAGTCACATACACATGAATGGGAAAAAGACGATCTTTGCAGCATTAATAAACATGTTTACAGCCTGGTACAAAAGATGAGTGTAGTCTGGATAGCTCATTTCTCGATGTCCTCTCACTGTGAGGGGGGTGAATTTTTTCTAACGCGGCAATTTCGAAGATATTGAGATTACTAGTCTTCCAATGAGAGGCACTTCCAATGTTGGCTAGGAGGCTCAAAGCCCGCCCCTTTACGTCACACTGGCTCGACTGAAGCAATATGGCTGCTACTGCCGATTGGCTTCAAAACAGCGTTCAGAAACAGATGGGTGACATCACGGATACTACGTCCATATTTTATACAGTCTATGAGTGGGACCAGAAACAGGCGACCCGACTATCAGTGAGACCACACTGCCTTCAAGAGTTTCGGAGGAGTATTGCAGAGCGATATTGCTGGGTTTCTTCATCCTGCAGCAGGTAAACAAGCTGCAATGTAATCCTTCATGGATCAAATTCAAAATGATCTTTCTCCAGAGTCTTCTTCGTCGTATGAATGCTATATTTAATCCTAGGATAAATCAAGAGCATGTTGGTGCTTTAAATGTTCATGCAGGAGGAGAGGCTGAAGGGTGAGAGAGGAGTGCAGCAGGTTTAAGAGGAGAGGGTGTCAGGTTGGAGTTACAGGTTAAAGGTGGAGCAGCGTCACATGGCGTCTCTATTCTCTGCTTTTTCTGCAGCACTGCAGGCTGAGTGGGATCAGAGAGGTGCAGGAACTTTGGAGAGAGCGCCGGCTGGGCTAACGGGGCCTGAGATTTAGGAGGCCTCCATTCACTCTGCCAGGAGGCTGAGGAGGATGAGGAGGGAGAGACACAGGTGAGGGAGCAGTAACAGGAGAAAGACAGGATCAAACTCCTCCTCAGGACGCGGTACCTGTCTCAGGAGCAGACGGCAAACTGGTGGGACGGGTGAGGGCGCAGCCTGACTCCACCAAGGAGGAGGGGCGGGGTTTGTGCTGTCTGAGAGCAGGAGGAGGCGGAGGTATAAGAGGGAAGGAGCTGAGAGGAGCTGAAGATGAGGAGGAGGAGGAGACAGAGGAAGAGGGGGGGACACCCTGTGCGCCCCAGGCTGAGAGGAGAAGATGGAGAGAATAAATCAAATCAAGAAAAAAAGAAACATCAACTAAAACTGCAACAGAGCGACAGACTGACTGTTAACACTGCAGACGTAGTTGTACCTGACTGTGAGGAATCAGACACGGTGGGAGGATGGAGAGATGGGTCAGAGGGTGCAGAGGACAGAGAGGAGGTGGAGAGCGCTTTAGAAGAAGGAGGAGTGAAGGTGGAGAAAACTGTGGCTTCCAAAGCTTCAGCTGGAGAGGAGTCACAGTGGAAGCTGTGAGGCCTCCGAGGAGCTGAAGAGAGGACACAGAAGAAAACGAGAAGAGGAAGGAAAAGAGAGGGGAGGTGTGGTAAAGGAGAGCGGGAAGGAAAAACAACAAACAGAAAGATAGAGGGAGAAACTGAACATATAGAACGTCCACAGACACACCAACCTCGTCTTATTTCAGCTCTGGACTTTATCAAGCTGTATGCAAACAACCTCAGGAGACTCTTTACTTTGCTCTTGTTGTTGTTGTTTACATGAAGGAAACATCGTTTGCATAAGAATACATCAAGCAAATTTGAGTTTTTGAGTCAGAATTCTGACTTTAATTTGAGTATTCTGGAATTCTGAGAAAATAATTAGAATTCTGACTTTAATCTCGAAATTCTTAGAGGAAAGTAAGGGTTCCGGAATTCTAGGAGGAAAGTAAGGGTTCCAGAATTCTTAGATGAAAGTAAGGGTTCCAGAATTCTTAGAGGAACGTAAGGGTTCCAGAATTCTTAGAGGAACGTAAGGGTTCCAGAATTCTGATAAAGGGAAAATTCCGGAATTCTGATAAAGTGAGATTTCGGAATTCTGACTTTCATCTCATAATCCTGAGAAAAAAGTCAGAATTATTTTTTCCTTAGAATTCTGACTCTTGTCACATAATTCTCACTTCAATGTCAGAATTGAAAAATATGGCAGATATTTTTTTTATGGCCTAACCTCCAAAAATCATTATTCAGTGTCACTTACCCTCTTTTGTACGTTACGGACTTATAGACTGTACAAAACACAAACTTGATCTCAGTGACACCACCTGTTGGTTTCTGTTCAGGCGTTTTAAAGTCCAGAGATGGTCGTCACCTGATTGGAAACTCCCGTTAACTTCAGATAAGTTTAGAAACAAGAAAAGAGGTGGAGTCAAGCTGAGCCCCCTAGCAAATGACTACAGTGTGCCTGCCTAGCTTTCAATCAACTCAGCCACACCCTTTATTATGCAAAGTTATGCATAACTCTTGTCTAAGAGGATGCATTCTAAAAAAAAATCATCCCCATACAGTGTAGAAATAATGAATGAGCTATAACCAGGCGGTTAACGTGTTTATTTCTACTGTAACAACAGGTGTTAATGAGGCATTTTTTTGCAGCCAGCCTGGAGGACGCTCAAATAACTGCAACTTCTGGGGCATCAGCATCGGCCTCGTTTTTCAACAATAAGGGTTACAGCTTGGTCACTGCAGTTGCAACCTGAAAGCTCTATCTACTGTTCTATATCTTATTAAAGACGTAAAAGTACCTAAAAACACCTGAAAGTAAGCTACTTCTTTACCATCACACTTCTTTTCTGAACTGCCCCCTAGTGGCCACCAGAGTAACAGCTTATTAAAGACACTTGAATGTTGGTTACTCTTTAAGGCACTAAGGCTACGTCTGTAACTTATGAACAATCCACGTGTTTAAGTCGTTTCCAGTGTCAAACTTTGGTTAAATTATTTTCAAGTTGGTCACTAAAATCTAAAAACTAAGAGCACGTTTTGAAATATGAAAATCGAGCTGGTTCAACAGGTTACTATAATCCTGGTTACCAGACAGAGGGGCATGAGGTCAACATTTCTGATCCTGATGAAAAAATCTGTCCCTACAGAGACACAAGACCACAGCTGCTGGGTAATACCTGATCCAGCACCAGGCTGGAAGATTTTGGGGAGAGCAGGGGGGTGAGCCCGAGTGAAGGCAGGGAGCGAGTAGGCGTAGATGGAGGGACGAGCCTGCTGGGTGGAGAGTAAAGATGGAGGGACTGAGAGAGCCGGGGGTTCAGGCAGAGGAGGACGAGATGAATCTGAGATGGAGGAGGAAAAACCAGAGGATGTTTTCCAGTCCATCTCTGATGTTACTGGATGAAAGAATGGATGGAGATGGAGAGAGAGAGGAGGAAAGAGAGGGGGAGATTGAAGAAGAAGAAGAGTAAGAGGAGGAAGTGATGGAGGCAGTAAAATGTAGAATGAGGATGAAATTTAAAATGTAGGAATGAGTTTTTGCAGCTTGTATGAGGAGAGAGATGAGCAGTGTTGGGATCTTTATGAGACAGGAACTGGCCCAACAGAGCCGGAGTGAGGGTGAGGAAAGAGGATTATTTTTAATGCAAAGTGAAAGTTTAATAATGAAACTAAATGCTGACAGTGAGAAAGTCACACAAGCTGAGACTCTGCTACTCTGTTTGTGTCTTTAGGCTACACTGAGATCGGGATGGAGAGTATGTGGAGGAACAGAGAGTTACCTGAGGGGCCTGAGTCAACTGCAGGCCTCCAGGCCAGATCATGCAGTCTGGATGCAGAAGAAGCTGACGTAGAGAGAAAGAGGAACAGCAGATATGAAGATTAGATGAAAAGGGAAGTGAGGTTATGAAAAGGTGACAGAAGAGGAAGAAACAGGGCGAGAGAAACGGGTCAAAGGGGAATGAAAGGTGAGGAGGGCAGGGCACTGGACTCATCTGTAGAATCAATCAAAGGACGGCCTTTTTTCTACATTTGTAGTATCGCAAAAAATCAGACACATCCTGTCTCAGAGCGATGCAGAAAAACTAGTCCATGTATTTTGTACCTCCAGGTTAGATTAATGTAATTCCCTTTTATCAGGCTGCCCTAAAGACTCCTCAGCTACAGCTCGAGTACTGACTAGAAGTAGGAAGAGAGAGCACATCTCTCCCATGTTAGCTTCTCTACACTGGCATCGTACCTAATGTCTCTAAAAGTAGTATGGGAGGTAGAACCTTCAGTTATCAGACACCTCTCCTTTGGAATCATCTACCAGTCAGGGTCCAGGAGGCAGACACCCTCTCTACTTTTAAGAATAGGCTTTGAACTTTCCTTTTTGTCAAAGCTTATAGTTAGAGCTGGATCAGGCTTGGACCAGCTCTTAGTTATTCTGCTATAGGCTTAGACTGACACACTGGGATCCTGTCTTTTCCTCTCTCTCCTCTGTATGCCTGTCTCTTAATTTAACTCTCCCTGTCCCATTAAAGTTACTAGCCATAGACCTTTCTTGAGTCCCTGAGCTCCCTTGTCTCGTAGGTTCCTCTCGATCATTGGACGTGCCAGACACCAGCTGCTGCAACTATTAATATCAGTCTCATCATCATCATTGCTTCAAATGTAACCATAAGTCTGAGTAAACTGTTGTTGTTGTTGTTGTTGTTGTTGTTGTTGTTGTTGTTGTTACACAAGAGGGTTTCCCAAATACACAAGCCTCAGGTGCAGGGTCTGAATGTTTTTTGCAGCACCTGAGTCTCGTGAACAGACGAAAACTGTTCTGAGGCACATTTTGTCCTCGATGGTCCCACTGCTGTGATGTTTTGATTGTAAAGCTTTAAATTGATCAGAAAATACTCTCTTACCTGTAACATGAGGAGTCTGTCCGGTTCCAAAGCTCGGCCTCTTCTCCTCTCCTCCCTCTTCATCACTGTCGTTAAAGTCGTCCAGGTTTCCGATGTCGCTCATTTTCATACTCATGAGACTCGCCAAACTCTGCATGTCCTCGTCCCTATAAAAACAGGAATCAGGTTGAACCTCTCAGATTTATCACGGAGTCACACAAACACACAGCTGCGTTGATGACTCACGTGGCTTTTCCCTCCTTGAGGAAGACACAGGAGAGGTTGAGCTTCAGCGTGGCTTCCACCACTTTGACGGAGAGTGGTTTGAGCTTCAGGGTGATGTCGTACTGAGCCGGCGTCGCGCTTGCAAACTTCTTCATGTTCACGTCAACTGACGCCAAAACCTTCCTGCGACCTTTCGTTTCCTGATGTGGAAAATAACAGACGTTAAAATCTTTATTCAGGTCAGTCTGCAAATAGTGCCAAGAAAACTACTCTACGAAGTAAGGAGCATCTCAGCACTGAAAGGCTACACATCAACCCCCACACTCCTTCCACCTTTTATTGTCCCTTACTTCGGGTTTTCGTGTTGTGATCACTTTTCATATTTTGTGCAATAAACTGTCTCTAACAGGCTGCAGCAGATGTCTAATCACAGTGAGTCTTGGTCTTTTCGAGGTCTCTGCGTCACAGCTCTAATTTCATGCTCCAATAGAAAAATCAACTTGCATGAAAGCACAAATGTCCCCTCCACATGTTTGAGTTGCAGTTATTTGCATTGTTTTTTTTATAATGCTTATTATTATATTATTATTATCGTCATTATTATTATCATTACTATTTATCATTATTATTATTAGCATCATTATTATTAGCATCATTATTATTAGCATTATTATCTTAATATAATTATCATTATTAATATTATTATTACTAATGTTATTATCATTATTATTCTTTTCATTACTGTCATTATTATTATTATTGTTATCATTATTACCATTATTACTGTTTATTTATTTATTACAATTATATAATTATGAATAATATTTATTATTATTAATATTATTAATATTATATAGTTTATTTGATAGGGATAACGCAAATTACTCAATGCAGCTTCAGTCTATTACAGCTGTAGTAGCCAATGTTTCCAAGATTAAAGCTACTGCTCGTTTCCAACTCCTGTCTTAGTGTCTTTGTTGGTCTTTTGTCTTACAAATAAAAAAAATACTAATAAATAAAAAAAAAGTACATACAATTTCCGGTGTTGAACTTAACAAACATTTAAAATCAGTTTCAGGTTTGTGAATTCAATACAATTCTTAAACAGTCTCATCTCTGTGATTTTTTTACACATTATTGTTAAGGCTTGGTTATTCAGAGAAGCAGCAGGATGAATCACAGTGAAGGGATCTTAGCTCCACACGGAGACACAACAGGACATACGTGAAAACATCACTGCAGCCATTTATAGCTGTGCTGCTTTAATTAGTACATAATTAATTTGAAGAAATTCAGATTGCTTTGCTGTCTTACTAATC
Source organism: Notolabrus celidotus (assembly GCF_009762535.1). Classification (NCBI taxonomy): domain Eukaryota; kingdom Metazoa; phylum Chordata; class Actinopteri; order Labriformes; family Labridae; genus Notolabrus; species Notolabrus celidotus. The sequence continues at coordinate 20,934,858 of NC_048294.1, read as the reverse complement.
TTTTCAACACGAAAGACAAATTTGAGGGTAGAATCCAGAACTTCACCTAAAAATGTATTCTCCATGTATTTTTTACAGTGTTTTATGATTGTATTGTTTCGTTGATGGAAGAGCTCACCGATCTGTCTTTATCATGTTTAAAGTGAGCTTGTTTTGATAAGGACACTTACATAAGACGTTCATATGTGATGATTGTCTCTCACTTACTTTACTTTTTATTTCTAAAGTCATCCTGCAGAGTAAAAAATGACTCTGCCTTCAGTGTCAACACACAGTGAATACTTTACAAGTCTGAACAGAATAAATAAGACTGATGCCAGTAAACTAATTAGGTGATCTCAGTGTGTAGAGGCTTTTAGGACGGGCTTGGTTTAAACATCTTTACAATATCACAGAATCAGCAGACTCACATTTTCAATGACAAACGTCCAGTCCTTGTCTTCAAACTCCTCCGCTGTCGGCTCCTGTTGAAGGACGAACAAGAAGCTGATGCTTCAGGTGTGTTTTTACGATCAGACAACAAGAAGCTGTGAAGAGGCTCGACTTCATACCTTGAAGAGTGTGACGGTGATGTCTAAACTCTCTGGAACCTGCCAAACCACCAGACCTCTGTACGGGTTTTTGATCCCCGGCTGCCAGCTGTGGAGCTGAGAGACGACACGACACAAACACAAACACAAACACAAACACAAACACAAACACAAACACAAACAAACACGGGAGTCAGTGTCAAAAGTTTATATCACATTATAAACACAAGGTTATTGATTCAGGAGTGTTTTAGCTCATGCGTACCTTCGTGCTGTGACGTCTGTTCCTCCTGATCCACACCACCCTCAGTTTGTCTGGCTGCCTAAAATCACAGCACAGGTCAGGTTGAGTTATTCCCATGATGGAGTGATGACCACTAGAACAATAAAATCATTCACAGACAAAAAGCCTGCATGGAGGAAGAAGTAACCTCCAAAAGCATCATCAGAGGAGACTCCACAGAGACCTGAACACCTGACATATAAAGAAAGTTGATCCAGGTCACCACACGCTACAAAAGCAGAAGTGCCCCGTCACATGTGAGGCCACATCGGTCTCACACTTCTCACACTCGCTTTGCTCTTCTCAAAAAGTCTGTTTCCTTTCCTTTCCAGTCTCCAGAGAACAAGTCAAAAAGATATATATTCATACAGCTACAAATCCCAACTGATGTGACGGACACTAATTTAGCTAACATGCAACACAACAACAAGTGTGATGAAGTCTATAGAGTTAGTTTTCATCACAACACTGCTTTAATTTCTTTCACATTTTAGACAGACAGAGAAGCTCTCTGTCTGTTTACTGCAGGTGTGGAAGTCTGCAGAAAGACGGTAGACATGTATCCAGAGAGCTCAGTGCTCAAAGGTGTGTATCACATTTCCCTCTGCCTGTTGACACTGTGGTAAAAACATGGGGATTGAATGGGATCGTCGCGAGGTTCTTTTCTCAACACTCACTTCAAGTGGAAAACACAGGCGTATGTGGTGGAGTTTGTTTGTTTGTTTGCTGGCCTCCCAAAGCGCAATGCAAAAATACTTATAAAAGTGCCAAACAGGTGAAAATACTATTAACAAAATGTATTAAAATAACCAACAACTGCGATAACAGCGATAGAATGGAACAGACCAGAACAGAACACATAAAAGAACAACGGAATGGAACACATCAAAGATCAACGGAATGGAACACATCAAAGAACAATGGAACGGAAAACATCAAAGACCAACAGAATGTTGGTGTGGTCTCAGGCAGGTCTTGAGAGTAGGGAAATAATGATAGTTAGCGGGCACAGATTCGAAAGAAGCCTGAGGGGCTACTGGACCCCAACCATCTCTGATATTGTTCAGTTGGAAAGGTATGTTGTTTTATGATTCAATTAGAAAAGGTTATTTACTCGGAAACACAGACGTGAACCTCATGGTGGTATAAACCGAAGGTTAGGGCATTACTATGTTTTACTGTCTCTTGACAATGTGTACACAAATAAATGTGTGGATTTAAAAAAACATGTTTAATAGGTGTACTGAGCCAAACTGATCTCCTCTGAGACCTTAACGTCTTTCCAGGAAGCACAGATGATGTCCTTCTTGAGAATTTTTTTTCAGATTCTGAACAATCTCTGAAATCTGGATGATTTTCAGAGACTTCCATCTGTTCTGTTTTACTCAAGTTTCGTCTTACAGCTGTTTAAGGCTGCATGAACGTATTTGTAATGCTCATGAACTTTGACTGAATCTGAAAGCCCAGTCAGAGGCAGAGCAGAAAACAGCAGCTTGTTTTTCTGAAGGCGAACACAAACTCATCTGTGTGTGAGGTGAGGAGCTGAGCCGGCAGAAAATGAAAATCTTGTGACTCCGTGAGAGAAAGTGAGTGTGTGTGTGTGTGTGTGTGTGTGTGTGTGTGTGTGTGTGTGTGTGTGTGTGTGTGTGTGTGTGTGTGTGTGTGTGTGTGTGTGTGTGTGTGTATGTATTAAAACACTATATGAATGGTGGGAAACTGACCCCACGCTCAGACTCACTTTATCCTGTGAGACTTTAGAGCTGCAGCTTGTTGTGTGAACATTACGAGCACAGCTTCAGGAGTCGTCACATATTCCATCTCTCTAAATCTCCCAGCATGCACCGGGATATGAGGTTCAGTTTCTGATGTAGGCAATAATACGTTTTAATCACAGTAAACAAAAAAATGACAGAGATGCTGCTATTTGTCTTATTGTGTGATGGTGACTAAATAAAGTCGAACACAGGTGAGCTCAGATCTGTATCAGCTGAGAGTGAGAGAACCTGAAGTGAACCTTTTATTGTGATCAACATAAACGGAACCATAATATCTGATCCACTGAGACACAGATGACAGCCTGATATACCTGATACAACTCAACAGGTGTTATAAGACGGATGGCTGTTAACTCTCTACAGTCAAACAGAATCAAAATACAGTTCTTCATGTTCTGCTTTGCTTAGTTTTTTGTTTTGCTTGTTTGTTTGATGCCTTTTTTTGCTTTGCTTGGTTTTATTTTGTTTTTGTTTGTTTTGTTTCAATTCCCTCTGTTTTGGTTTGTTTGTTTGTTTTTTTTGCTTTGTTTTATTTTGGGTTTTTTTTGTTTTACTTTGCTTCATTTCAGTTTGTTTGTTTTGCTTAGCTTTGCTTAGTTTAGCTTTGTTTTTTTTTGTTTTGTTTTTGTTTGTTTTGCTTTTTTCTGTTATTTGTTTGTCTCGTTTCGCTTTGTTTGACTTTTGTTTGTTTGCTTGTTTGTTTATGTTTTGTATTCTTGTTTTGTTTGTGTTTGTCGTTTTCTGCATCTGTTTTCTGTATTTACATTTGCCGCACATTTGTTTATCTGTATCTTGTTATTATTTATTCGCAGTGTTTCCATTGTCGCGCTTGTTTAAAACTTTTGCATGTGTTTATGAATATGCATCATTTACGTGTTTGCAGAACCTATCTCCAAATTAAGATAAATTAGCCTTGTGGGCCACCGTACTCAACCCCCAACCTAGAGACATGAAAAGTTGTATGAAACTAAAATAAAGATTAAAACTAATAAAGGTTTGCGAGCAGAGATGTCTCAGTGTTTACGGTGAAACTTCTCGTGCTGCTGGACTCTTACAACATCCGCTGTGAGCATGGTGAGAAGTGCTTAGAGAGAGGGAGGGAGGGAGGACATAAATAGACGACGTCTGTCTCTCTGTACTTCACACAGGATTAGTAGAAATCCAACACCTGCTGCAGCTCCATTTATCACAGTCATGCTCCTGTGCTGCTGAAACAGGCTGACCTACTAACGGGAGAACGAGTGTTTAAAACTGAGGGACGACTATGACAGAACACGCTGCAGATATCATCCATTAAGAGTGTGTTTAGACCCGTGTCTTCCTCAGACTGAAGGCTGCACGCTGTCAGGGAAGATGTTGATAATAAAATGTTTCAATATTTAAACCAGACGCTCTAAATGTTCTGATTCTTCAGTATCAGAGTTTCTTCCTTATCAGATGAAGGAGACGAGACGACCGGTCGAGCTGATCCACATTTCACACATTCTTTTCATACACTAGCTGAGATGTCACCCATACAGCAGGTCAATGAAACACTTTATTTACATTTCAAAACCCCTAAAGACTCAAACAACGTGTTATAATTACATGTGATTTAATATGTTTGAGACTTCTCTTCCGTTTATCCTTTTAAAAGTTACTTCATCTTTAATATGAGCTGATTCAAACACTTGGTGCTTTCTGGATTATCTTCTCTGGATGAGGCTGCGATGGAGCTAAAGCTGCCAAAGAGTAATCCTCAGATCTGAAGCATCGATATCAAAGAGAAACTTTTGGTTTTAAATTACAAAAACATGAACGAAGGCCAAAAAACTTTGGATACACCTCCAATAGTTATGAAACAGGCAGTAATGTCCGTAGCATAACCCTCGATGGATCAAAGTGTGTCCACTGAAAGTCCTTGTTTTTGTCCCTGATAGGCTCAGAGTGTTGTTCTGACAACATTACAGAGAGGATCCCTAGGGAGTTTCTGTTTTCTGCTCTACCTCTGTTTCATTTTGTTGTTCTTTATTACAAAGATAATATTTTGTTGGATCAAACAAACTTTTAAGACTCCGAAGTCCCACCATGACGCAACAAACTGTGGCAACTGTAAACCAGCAACTCCTGAGTCCTGTGAGGTGGAAATCTTGTTTGTTAATGTAGTTGTGTTTACAAGATGGAGTCAAAGGTACAGAGAGGATCCCTACAGAGAGAAAGCTTTTCAGTTAAGAGGAAGATGGTTTTTATAACCAGAGACAGCTGTTACACCAGACGCTGTTAACAAAAAACGTATGTTTTCCCACAGGGGTTGGTGCTCTACCTCTCCTTTAGCAAACTGTACCTTTTTTATTCTTATTGTTTGTAACAAGGAATATTTTGTTGCATGTCACACACACTTTTAAGAAACCAAATTCACAAGATTACACAGTAAAATTAACTCACTGAGGAAGCTGTAAACTAGCAACTCCCAAGCTGTGTGAGGTAAAAGTACTGTTTTATCAGTGAAGTCTACGTGTTGTATGTAGAATAAAAAAACGATCTAAGTGTCTGACAACTTTAGAGAAAGAATCCCTGCAGAGAGAGAGCTTTACGTTAAAGATGAAGAAGCAGCTGTTATTACTCTCTACACACACCAGACTATACCGATGATAACAGGAGTTTAACCTCACAGGACACAGGAGCTGCTGATCTACCTCTAACTACAGGTTCCTTTAATGTTACTCTGTTACTTTGGTTTTGTTCCTTGTTAATACACGCCTCTTACCTCTTATCCAACAAATGATTCATGAACTATACAAAAGCAATCTTTGTTGAATCAAAAAGACCTGGAAGATGCACAGATTGGTGGTTTTGAAATCGCTGAATCACCCTTTAAGTCAGCATGAAGAAGCTGTTATGTGCAAACATTTGGTGTCAGATTGTTTTTGACACGTATTCATATTTAGGGTTTTTTTTTTCAGCAACTGGACTCCATTCACAAAATCATGAATTCAAGGCCACAGGAGTTGCTGATCTACCTCTGCCTGAACTCTTTAGTTTGTGAGTGTCTTTGGGTGTAATGTGAAACTCATGTAGAACCTGAGCTTTCCATAAAAACAGCTCAGTCATCCATTAACACAAACGACAACAAGTTTGACTCAACACTTAAAGACAGAGTTATAATTTAACAACAGAACTTAGTTCACTTTACGTTGAGAAAATAAATGGTATACACGACAAACATTTCCTCCACCGCTGTGAGAGACCAGAGGGTCACTGAGGTCAGACGTCCCACCAAACCCCATTCAAAAATCTAACAATTTAACATCATAAACAATCCACATTGTTGTATGTATCTTATATTCACAGGCTGCTTTTGATTCCCTTTACATTGTGTGTCATATTACCCCACCTCCCACACCCACACACACACACACACACACACACACACACACACACACGTACACACAATGAATGGGGAGCCTGAGGGGAGAGTCTAACCAGCGTGGAACAAGCTGAGTATGCATGTATCACTCAGTGTTGCTAAACCGCGTGTACGTCACATCTACCTGAGACGTGTTGAAACTGGTCTATCTGAATAAAGTTACCCAAAACTGGGGAACGTGTCTCTGATACAGGCTGAGGCTGGAGGATACTCAGACACACTGACTGCTCTGTGACTAATAATGATGGAATTAAAGGAAGTCCTGCAGAGCCAGGACTGCAGCAGCTCAAACACCGACAGACAGGACTGTTAACTGTGATTAAGATCTGAGCTGAGCACCAGGGTGGAGACCTTTCAGTCCGACTCTGAAGGTTTCTATAAGAGCTGCAGTGACAAAGTGGAGCCAAAACATTCAGAGGTCCCTCTGCTGACCGGCTGCAGTGTAGGTCTTAAACCCTGCCTCCTCCATGTGAACAGATGGGACATGAGTCTAACTCTAAAATCCAAACACAGGTCAAATAAATGTTTCTCAAACGTGGTTTGTGTCTTTATCGTTAGTTCTGACTAGTTAGTTTGAATAAGTTATTTGATGCTTGATTGACAGCTCTGTTGACGAATGAGGCTCCTGCAGCATCGGATTATCAGAGTAGAGGAGGACCGGTGAGAGGAAACGTAACAAACAAGAGTCATTGAACTTTCCATAACCGTGAGTGTCTGCTTCAAACCCACACATGAATCTGTGATTCTGTGGACTGGACCCACCGAGAGGAAGTGGAGACACGACTGTCGTCTATACAGTTAATGGATGAGAGCATTTAACAACCTGTTATTATCTCTACAGTCTGAAAGCCTCACACTCAGTGAACTGCACCTGCAAGAAGGCAGAAGATGCATCATATATCTGCAGCAACTCGTGCATCACCAGGCCAGACTTAGTCCTGGGTGAGTGTCTGTTTTTATGAATCCTGTTGGTACTAAAGTCTGAAGAATAGAAAGAGGCTAACATTGTGATATCTGAAGAAATGTGGCTTCAAATATGGCAAACTCAATCCTCATCTACAAATTCTTCTTTCTGGCGAGATTTCTGCTGGAAGAATTTTATCTGTTTTTTTATTAACCCTTGTCAGGAGCAGTTTCTGCTGACTTTGTACATGTTTTTAGGTCTTGTCCATTTCTTCAGCCTTTCTGGAGAGGTGGGGAAAACTTAATCTCAGAGACTTTAGAAATGTCATTTGAATCTTCTTTCATCTTTTTGTACCTTTGGAAAATACCTGAAGGCCTCAGAAAGAAGGACCCATATCTTTTGAAGATTTTCATGGCTGCAAGTAAGAAAGCAATAACAAGAGGCTCCCACCATTAAACTACTTAAAAACATTATCAACTCAGTTAGCAGTATGGAAGAAATGAATTTATTCTGCTGAACTTTCTTTTCTGAAATCAGATCCCAAAGACCGTAAACTGTTGGTGTCCCTGTGTTTGGTTTGTCTCAGTGGTGTAGCCGTACCTCTGTTGAGCATAGATCAAACGTTCTTCAGATCAGTGCGTTCATTTAGTCGTGGTGATGATGGCTATGACTGAGAAGGATGATGATTCTCTACCTGAGCACCACGGCCATATTTTAAACCCAGGTTTGAGGTGTTTAAATAAAGAATGATTGTTTGTATTGTTGTAAATCTCTGATCTGTTTACCACACAAACTTCATCACAGCCTCCAAAACATCAGCATCTAACCTGAGAAAGCATGTGGAGGTCTGGAGCTAACACACTGCTTTGATTCCAGATGAACATTGTAAACTTGTCTGTGCTTGTAGTAACTTAGTTTATATTTCATGGTAGACTTTTTAGATATGAAATCATGTTTTCTAGATAAACAGAACGGAGCAAAATGTTCACCATGTATTCTTGACTGACCTCATGCTTTGTGAAAATATGTTTAGAGATATCTTAAAAAGTACTTTGAATACTTCAGTATTTTTAAAAGCAAGTACTCCAGGACTTTAACTCAAATAACAACTTGTACTTGTATTGGAGTAATGTTTGACCAGGAGGATCTATACTGACTGAAGTAATGATTAATGACACTTGATTTTTTACTGATTATGATGCAATGTCCTAGTCCTCACCTGTTTAATGTTATTTGTCCATATAAAACAAAAACAAAAGTAAAAGTCTCACAAAAAAATAAACAGGATGCTCTCATGTTGTGTTAATTACACCCTCTAGCTTCAGTATATAAACAGCAGACACGGAAGTGGGTTATTGGGGCGTGCTATCTGATGCAGCATCACCGTATTTTGATTATTGATATCAGTATTAATAAATCATAGGATACATACTATCACTGTAATAATTAAAGCTACAGATTAACTCTTTAATTTTAATTCAAACACATCCCTGATCATGAGGTCTGAGCATCCCTCCTATCAGAGTCTCATCTGCTTGAAGTGTGGGTTTCACTCTTCATTAAAGGCCTCTGTCGTGTTGTAATAACGATGGTATTAAAGCGACTTAATACTTTGTTATATTCCTATAACATATATGTTGTTTCCGGCATTTAATGTTCAGTAAACAGGCACTTATTTATTCCTATAAGGCTGTTTTCTTGTGCGGCGCACTGAGAGTAAAAGGAGGATTTCTCTGGATGAGGTTTGGTGTCACTTTCTCCTCCGCACGCGATAAAACTGTCACAGTCTTCAACACTTACAGGGACACGTTTAGCAGGTTTAACCAAACACAACACAACACTCACTCAGTGTGTCACCTTTATGAAAGTGTTATAAAAGTGTTTACTCACCATTTTTTCGTGCTCTCTATCATCAGCTCCTGAAACGAAGCAGCAAACTGGAACTTCGCTGCTTTCTTTCCCACCCGCTGGAGTCTCTTCCAAACCGAAGTCATGGCTGTCAGATTATAATCTCAGACACACGATGAACCCACATCAACGGCCAGTAATCCCGTCACCGTGTCCCTCCGCGGGGACTTTACCGGAGGTAGTGAAGGGTCCACCTGCCTCGATGACAGCTCCTCATCGGTGTCCGCTCCATACACACATGCTGCTCATTACGCACACACACTGCACATCACACACACACAGTGCACAACAAACACACGCCTCAAACCAGAGAGAGAGAGAGAGAGAGAGAGAGAGAGAGAGAGAGAGAGAGAGAGAGAGAGGGGGGGGGGGGGTCAAACTACACAACATAAACCGGAAAATAGAGGAGGACTTTCAAAATAAAACAGGTGTCACGCTCTAAAGATACTTTTCAACTGCATGAACCTTCCCCAGAAACTAGGGACCTTTTCAGGAACTATGCACATTTCAAAAGTCGGAGCCAGGGTCTACATTTAGTTCCAGGGTTGTTAATCTTCCCATGAAAAGTTCCTGCTCGGGGGTACTTTCCAATGGTCCAGGAACTTTTGGGGGCAGGGCCTGCAGTGCTGAAGGTTTCTGATTGGTGGAATACCCTCAGTGTTTTATTTCACTCTCTGTCCACAATAACATCACACACACCTGTGATTCACTTGGTTTAATAACTCCTGAACATTGGTCTTCTCTGAGCCTGATAGTTTGAATGCGTCTCTGTCAGCTCGCGGTGTTACAGTCTGAGGGGTGACACTGTAAACTGGAGACGTTCAGCTGAACGTGTCAGTGTTTGTGGAGTTTACAACAGCTCAGGAATGCGTCCTAGTTTAGTTTTTATTCAAATGTCCAAATATCCTCATCAGAAATTTTAGGATCATCTAAAGACGTTTGTGAGGTATGCATCCGGCTGAAAGTCTCCAGTTAACAGGGTTGCTCTTTAAACTGAAACACCGGTCCATCTCTGACATGGCTTTTAAAATCTGTCTTCTTGCTTTAAGTCGAGTGTTTCAGGCGTTTTGAATCCTCTTTGTCTCTAGAGCTCGTCTCCTTCCAAGTGATGATTCAGTGAATCCATCTGTAATAAAGCACGGTCAAAAACAGCTCAAGAGGAATCTCCTTCATGCTAACAGACTAACTGTGGTGTCACAGATGACGATGCCGGCCTGTCTGTCTCCATCTATGGTGTCATCTTTGTTGTATGGCCTTCGTCTCTTGCTTCCTGCCCTCTACTGGTCTTGAGGTGTAGGTCAATAACCTTTATTTTTCTCCACGTCACTGGATTGATTTGCTTAATCGTCACAGGACTTCAGGCATTTGTGGAAAAGCAGACAACAATGAGCAACAAAAAACGTTTAGTTCCTTTAAGAGTAGTTAACAGTTCCTGGTACTTCTGGTTGAAAAGCGCCTTTAGCCTGATTTTATTTGCACAGAGCAATATGTTTTATGACATTAATGTTCCTCCTCTGACTTGGCAGAAAGCTGATCACAAATATATCTAAAAACCTGCTTTAAAATCAACCCTTGTTTTCCAAATACAACTTCCAATACAACCCTTGAGTTTTTTATTCTTTTATTGAAACTACAAACAGGGACTTATTCCTCTTGAACATTTTGCTCCACTTGAAGAGACTCACTTCCTGTTTCCTGTAGTTAATCGTGGCTAACTTGACCCAGCTGAGCTGACTCTTGGACAACACTCTAGTCAAGTCACACCTAAAATGACTTCATATTCTGCAGGATGATTTAACAACAAGAAGAATTTCATGTTTCTAAAGTTATGCAACCATAAAAATGAGAGCTGTGAATCTGCGACATATTAAAGAATGCAGGAATAACATCCTGAAGCTGTTTAACTGCTGCTGTATGTCCCTGCGCATAAATATTGCAGTGATTTTTGTACTGAGGCTTGGTTACATAAAGACTGTGCTCTTATATGATCATGAATAATAGAGTTTTTTTCCTGCATGTTTCAGACATCTGTGGGTGACTTGTGACATAAACAGCTGCAGACTTGTGTAAATAATCCCCAAAACAAACCAGTGATTAGTCCGTTCCCATGAATCTGTGTTTACTGAGGAGTAAACAGAAAACAGAAATTACCTGAGAGTCTGTCAGAGAGAGTGTGACCCCGTCATGAGATATAAGGGACTTCTCCAGTTGAGCCCACAGTCTATTTTTAATCAGTCCCTGACACATGGAGCAGCTGGGAAGATAATGTAGCCTCTGAAAGAACTTACACAGATAAACACCCTGAATAATAACAGAGGATTAAAGTTCTCAAATGTTTGTTTTCATAAATAAATACATCAGTATGAGGGCAACACAAAGTCCAACGTCTTTACTTTTTACCACCCTCTCTCTTACCTGAACACGGGTCTATTTTCAAGGGAAACTGAGCTGAACACAACAAATTAAATACTGTAAAAATGTGACCTTGAGTTAGCATGTATCAACAAAGACAACAGGGCCAAGCATGGAGCCCTGAGGGATCCCCTAACCACACAAAACACTTGTACGTTAGTGAATCAGATTAGTATCAGAGCAGGATAAAAAAGGATGACTTTATGTCATCACGGAGGACTCACTGAGACTGGAGTCACCTTTACGGGAGGCATGGGTGACTAATCAGATTTCAGGGGGCCTGTTGCACCCCTGTACACCCCCTGACCCTGGACGTGCCCATGGCCCTGCAGCACACATGTCAAAACAGAACAAATGATACAGACATGCTCATTGCCTGTGAAATACTTTATTCTGATTGGTCCAAACCACTTAACAACAGAGATTCAATCTCGGCTCAAAGAAGACTGGCACATTTGCCTGGTGACACTGTGGTAAAAATGAATGAATGTAGACAAGGTAACGTTTGTGGGGTCAGTGCTTGGTCCTGAAGAAATATAAATCAGAGAAAATTAACGAAGTCCAGTCCTAGAGTACATAAAACATGGACGTCGCCTCTGTGAAGTCATTGAAGTCTGTATGGAGAGCGGAATTCTGAGAAAAAAATGAACTTTCTGGGAAGGAGGTCAGACCTAAAAGAACATCAGTGTCTGTAATCCTCTTTCATAGACCTCCATTCAACAAACAAACATTGTAAAAGTAGTTTTCACAACACAATCCAACTTAACATCCGGCTCCCGTAGTTGGTAGTCTGAGGAGGATTTCTTTCTTTCTATAAACAGACAAAGTCCAATCGTAGAGTACATAACATGGGCATCACCTCAATGAAGTCAATGGGTCGATCCCAAAGCTCTTAACTTCAGTCTCCTCTCTCCTCCGCGAAACCGGAAGAACTAAGTGACCCGTCGTATAAAACTGCCATCCCAAAGCTCGTAACCCTGCTCAGAGGAAGGAGGAGAGAGGACGGAGGACTAGTTAGAGTAGCGATGGGAGAGAATACACAAGAACAGCCTACACAGGAAGTTTGATAACAGCAAAAGATTTACCTTAAAACCGTCACTAAGGAAGCCCCGAAACCAATGATATTACTCACTTTTGGGGTCAGCCTCTAGTGGACACTACAGGAACTGCACTTTTTTGCACTTCTTGAATTGGCTTTACTTTAAAACACTGGAGGTTACCACTTGAGTCCACTGTGAGAATGCATAAATAAAATCTAGATTCTTATATTAAATGACATGTCTCACTGCAGACTCATGTCTTATTAGGGGTTTCACATTGTCACTGTTGATGTGTAATGGATCAGGGTGTGTCATGACTGGACCAGATGTCCTGCCGATTAAAAAAACAGCAGCGTCACATACTCACAGTCTTACAGGCTCTGATAGAACATTCAGCAACAGATGGAGAGTCATTGCTCTGCATTTCATCAGACTTACAGGGCAGTCCCTGGCGTCTCTGTAGTGGGACTGAACCTCCCTGCCTGTCAGTGTCCCTCCATCCTCCTCCTCATCCTCCCTGCAGGTCTCTCTGCAGGCCCACAGGGAAACAGCTGCATTCAGGCGTAAAAATAAAGTGAGTGAGGAAGAGGAGCAGAGGGGGGCTCCACATGGGAACAACAGTTTTTTAAAGTTGGTGTTTTGCCAGAGCTTTTCCTGCTGAGGTCATGTTTATCCGTTAAACTATTCTGGGTCTTAGTGCATTTCCTATGTCCTGTGGTTCAGTGACAGCTCTTAATTTGGAAATGGATGGACTGTCGTATTAAACAGGGGCTTTCCTAAGACCCTGATAGTTCAGAGACATTACGGTCAATTACAGACATACCAGAGAGGCCTCCAAGACGTCCGCTCTCAGGGACTAAAGAGCAGCTTTGTTTTGAGCTAAATTATTTTTTAAGTATGTTAGGGACTTATTTGGATTGGGGGGAGGTGTGGTCATGGTGGTAACTATGAGGTGAGGTCATTCCTAAACAATCCATTTCCTGTCTGCAGGGCAGCAAGTGTGCATCCTGTTTGGAGTTCAGGGCATTCAGTTGAATAAAGTTCACTTAAAAAAATAAAATAAATGGAATTCATTACATAACAAACAAATATAACAAATTGGCGTCAATTTCCTCCTCACGAGCCAGACTTCCATGTTCCTAAATTCCTGTTTGTTTCTCTTTAGTTTCTTTTACAAAAATTTACCAAAAAAAGTTCTGCCATGGAAAGTTTGAGACAACAGATGTCCCTTGGCACCTGTTCAGTGGATCCCAAGGCCCCAGAAACAGAAAATAAATGTTATTGCTTAATGAAAAATGAATGCTAATTTCAAATTTGATGCAAACAACACGTTTTTTAAAAGCTGCGACAGGGACAACAAAACACTGAAAAAGTTGTGTAATGCCAAAAAAACAACATCAAGTTCTATTTTTATTCGAGTTTTACACTGTATCCTAACTTTTCTGGAATTGGGGTTGTAGAATCTGAATGCAGGGGTCTGGCTTTAAGTCTGATAAGTGTTCTAGTTCCTGTTTGTAGTCTGAGTAGTATTGACCAATCAGGTTTCAGCAGGCTTTGTCGTCTGTATGGAGAGCAAAAGCAGGAGGAACACAATCCAGCGTAAAGACATCCTGGCACCCATGGTTGGTAATCTGAGGATTTATTTTTCTCTATAAACAGATATCTGCATAAAGAGCAGCTAACAATCTGTTCTAGATCAAACATTTACACTGAGACACAAATCTGCTTGATGCTGTGTCACTAAATACAATCAGCGTTTAGATTTCCTGACTTCCTGGAATGCATCAGAAATGATGGATCCCACCTCCATTCAACAAACAAACATTGTAAAAGTAGTTTTCTTCTCCTCTTGAGGACAGACCTGAAAAAGCTTTTTACTTTCAGCTACAACTAACCTGTAATTACAGATTCTTATTCAGAAACATGTTGAATCTGGATCTCAGGGTCTGGATTTTAGTCTGAGAAGTGTTCTGGTCTCTGTATGTAGGCTGAATAACAAAATAATTTCCCCCAATGGGGGATAATTCACGTATATCTTATCTTGAATAGTATCGACCAATCAGGTGTCAGCAGACTTTGGTGTCTGCAGGAAAAACACAGTCTGTATGGAGAGCAACAGCAGGTGTTCTAGAATTCTGGGAACAAATGGAACATTCTGTGAAGAAGGTCAGAAGTAAAAAACATCAGTGTCTCTAATCCTCTTTCCTAGACCTCCATTCAACAAACAAACATTGTAAAAGTAGTTTCTTCTCCTCTTGAGGACAGACCTGACAAAGCTTGACTTGAAACATACATTAACACATTATTTCACATGGCTTTTATCCAGCATCAACCAGGACCCCCCAGTTTTATCACCCTGTAGAGAGATCAAATTTAAAGACCTGAGACTGCATTAATAAACTGTGAGATTAACATGTAGAACAAAATGTTATTAGTTTTCTGTACTCCTACACTTAAATGAAATGTAAATCAGCATAAATATATACCTCATGCTCACATAAACTGCAGTTGCTGACTCTTTTTTTCTGATGGCAGTTCACTAAATCACCTGTGAGAATAAGATATTAAAACACAAAGTCAACATGAGACAATCACGTTCTCTTCAGATTACAAACTGTGGAGTAATCAGACTCCCTGTCGGTCCCTCGCCCCAGTTCTATCTCTGACCTTTGTAAAAATAACCGGGCTCAGCCACACACCTGTGAGCTGTCTGTCAGACAGAGAGAGGGCGACAGGCAGCCGCAGCATTCACCACATTATTAATAAGGTCACTGCGCATCATGATGTCCCTGCAGCGTGATGCAACAGACAGTCGCACAGTCACATGTACGACCTTTGAACAGACTTGACACACGATGAAACACCGTGGGATCACATAACGGCAAAAGAAATGATGATATAGATGACATATGGTTTGTTTTCACATTATGTTTGTGAGTACTGTGGGATTAAAACTCGAAAGATCTGAGCTTCAGGTGGTTGTAGGTATTTGATTCAGCTTCTAGTGACATCTATTTACAGATTCAGGGATTACAGAAATTTACAGTTGACACAATATCCAATGTAATGAACCCCCAGGCTTCTGATAACAGTTTATCTAACAGATATCTGCACAGATATTAACCCCGAACACAACCCGAACAAACCGATAATGTGGCTTGATCCAATCTGCCGGTTTAAATCCAATCAGATTACTTCTTTTCTTATCTATTGATAACTATTGATTGATATTTTAACACTAAACAAGGAACCTAGCTTGAGTTAAATATAAATCTGGAGCGATAGTCTGCCAGAAAGCTTGATCTTTAAGTGTTTGTCTGACCTTACAAGATGAATACAGCTCACATTTGAAGGTTGTAGGGAGGACAGAAAGGCATGCTAATGCTAAAGAAGACTGTGAAAGGGTCCTGTTGTTATTGGTCCATAATGAAGGAGCATGCAATGGGGAATGTATGCTGTGGATGAGGGGTTGTGAACAAAAAATGGTGACAAAGAGAATTGCATCGTCTGCATAAAAACAGGTGTGAAAGCACTGCTAAGACAGATTAATGCATTTTATGTAAATTTAAGCAGCAAGAGACCGAGACCAGAGCCCTGTGGAGTCCCCTGTCTTATAAAGATGGCTTGGTTTAGCACTTTCAGCCTCTCTATGAGAAATGCATGAAATTTGACGTTAAAGTAAGATAGTGTAGACTGTTACAAGATACTATACGTTACAGGAGAGAGGCTGCTGCACTGCTGAGCACCATCCTGTCTTCTTCTTCTTCCTAATAGCTGTCCTGACATGTTAATGTGTTTTCTTAATGTGACCTGGTGGGCTGTGTGTTTCAGAGGTAGTTCAGGGACAACAGTTGTGCGTGGTATTTGACATACTGTCTGAGTAGAGTCATGTGTCTGCTGACCGACCATCACAAGGCCGTCCTGACCGTCAGACAGCTCGGCCTCTGTCAGAGTAATGAGACCAGAAACATAGGTAAACACAAGGACAATAAAGACTCTCATCAACAACAACAGGACGACTACCATCCTGACATTTTCTGTTTCTATGTATCAGCCCTGATAAGAACTTTCACCCTGCTTCAGTAGTTTGTTGGTTTTAACATTGATTTCCTTATTTTTCTAACAAAGTAGCTGTTCAGGATACTTTAGAGCAAATGCAATAATAAATCTATTCTTGACATTTTCCCTGTTATAACTGTGTTCCATCAAACAGCCAGAGATTAAAGGACATGGGGATGCACTGGTTGCATTTTGGATTTATCATTTAATGTGAAAAAATTGATTGATTAATGGATTTTTGCTCTTTTATAAGTTCAACCCTGATTCCCAAAAAGTCAGGATGTTGTGTAAAATGTTGCTAAAAACAGATTTTGATGATTTGAAAATCGTTTAAAACCTACATTTAATTGAAAACACTGCAAAGACAATATATGTTTATGCTCATTTTAAACAACTGATCAAACTTCATGCAATGAATCAAAGTTATTAATAAATGTATACTTTTAAAGTCTGAAGGCTTTCACTGAGGAATCAGATAAATAAGATTACACAATAAAACTCAACAACACAGAGATTTGTCTCCACCCTGAGACCAGAAAGTAAACACTTGGCTCTTCAAGGAGTCGGCCTCAGATTGATAACCTCATTTATAAACAAAGGCAAGCATCCAAGTGTGTGTGCGTGTGTGTGTGTGTGCGTGTGTGTGTGTGTGTGTGTGTGTGTGTGTGGGTGCGTGCGTGCGTGCGTGTGTGTGTGTAGAAGGCGTGGTGAGTGTATTGCAGTACTAGGCACACACTCAGATCGATGGTGTCTCGTACAAACGGTCATAGTAAGACACACAACAGAGGTCTCTCTGTGTTTCAGCTGAAGCAGTGAGACGGTTCATCACTTCAGATGAGCTGATGGAGGAATCGTCTGTCTTTACTCAAAACTAACTGGAGACAGATTAAGTTTAAAGGAACATATATCTGAGTTTATATAACAATGTGAGATCTAGAGGAGCTCCTAAGAAGTCTTCAGTGAGCTGTGTCGTCCAAAGTCTTCAAGAAATCACCTCAGCTGTTTCTGAGTCAGTTACGACACCTAGTGGTCACTCTAAGAAGTTTCACTAAACCCTTAAAAGAAGGCTTTTGTTTGTTTGTTTGTTTAACCCTTGAGACACTAAGGCTGTGTCCTAAATCACTCCCTATCCACTATATTTATCATATCTAATTTCTCAATATCGTGTTATATGCTTTTATGTCCCTCTCATGTTTTCATTTCTTTATGACACATTTATATCTTCTTGTTAGTTAACTGTTGTTTGTTGTTTTTATTTCTTATACTTGCTTCAATTTGTATAACTGCTTCTTTATTTTAATTTCTCTGATATCTTTAAATTCATTATATTTTGATTTATTTTACATGCTATTATGTATCATATTTAGATCTTTTGCTTTTTTATCCATTATTTTTCTTGTCTTTATTATTTTGTATTGCTTTTATTTCTCCCTGTTTCATTTATTTCATATCTTTTTATTGCTTTATTTAGATCTCTTGCCTTTTTATCTTTTTATT
Organism: Notolabrus celidotus; assembly: GCF_009762535.1. NCBI lineage: Eukaryota > Metazoa > Chordata > Actinopteri > Labriformes > Labridae > Notolabrus > Notolabrus celidotus. The sequence goes on along the minus strand of NC_048294.1, from coordinate 20,917,044 downwards.
TATTTATTATTTTTTTCTGATAGTCTTCATTCATTTTACAACTTTTTCATTTTTTTCTCTTGCTTTCTTTCAATTAATTGTATTATTTATTTTATATCCCTTTAATGCACTCTAGGTATATTGCCTTAATATAGTTTTATTTCTTTTTCCTGTCTTCATTCTCTTCATTAATTTTTTTTATTATTATTTCTGTTTATTAATTCATTTTTTTTTGTATTGCTTTCTGGTCATATTGATTGGATTCTTGTGTTGCCTCCTAAGTTTTGTTTGTCAAACCAAACTTTAAAAGCTTTTTCTATAAGGTGATATGTTAGGCAGTCTGATATAAATTACATAATTTGAATCAGTTCTTCGTAAAAACACTGGATTTCTACCAGACTAGTGAGGTTCTGCAGAACATTAAAGTTAATGCATAGGCTGCTGTGTCATGTCCTAACCCATGATTTTATGTTTCCCTGTGATCCAGTTTAACGTTGGGATGGTCAGAGTGAGAACTGATCAACAATCGGTTAACTTTAATTTGAAAATCCAAAACATAACAGTATCTTTATGATGACAAACAAACAACTCAGACTCATCTGGTTTACATAAAACCTGACAGAATAACTCTGAGATTTATCCTGTCTTAGAGAGTTTCCACCTCCGGTCTCTCCGCTCACATCTGCCTGTTTTAGAGGTGAGTTGAGGTTCATCAGGTTTAGAGTAATTTACCTTTAGTTCACGGCTAACAAGATCAAATATAACCCTGAGTCTGAACACTGGGTTGTGACACTCAGCTGGTTCTGGGGACGTCTACGTCAGTGTTCTGGTTGTCAGTACCCGGACTCAGCAGGTGGAGTGGGGTGGAGGAGACGGTGCAGACGGACTGGGAGTATTGGGGCTCCTCCTCACAGTCACTTAGGGTCAGCTCATTCAGATGGAAACCTTCCAGCTCTGCATACTGAGGACCCGAGAGGAGCCTGAGCACCACACACACCTGAGGAACCTGCAGGACCGTGTCCTTAAAGGTGATGAGGACCACCAGTCCCAGTACCAGGTAACCTGAGGACACAGGAGCAGCTTCATCAATAATTTGTTTGTTTGTCGCTCATAGTGATGCAGTTTACTGTGAGGAGACCTGACTTTAGCTTTTGTTTGGAGTAGTTATTCTGGTAAATTAACAAACAAAAGTCTTCTATTCAGACTACTATTAGCTCCTTTTTGGTCTCCACCAGCTCCTTGTCACATCATGCAGCCTTTTATTGTTCAGTCTGTAGGTATCGTTTGTCTGTAACGCTTTCTACCTTATCTCAAGCTTTCCCCTCACTGATCACTCACATGTGGTGAGGAGCTCCAGCGTGTCTCTGGCCTCTGGACTCCAGCTCCTCCCCAAAGTGTCTCCCCCCTCACCAACAGTGCTCAGGGTGAGGAAGCAGAAGAAGAGCGCGTCCAGGAAGCTCCAGTTTGGCTCCATCAGAAACACCAGGAGGGCAGGGAGGAAGAAGAGGAGGCAGAGGACGAGCATGGAGAGGAGGAGGGCGTGGAGGAGGGCGGCCTGGGCATGAGGTAAACCCCACAGAGTGTGCAGGTGGTAGAGGGGAGCGTGGGTGAGGACTGGGAGGAGGAGGTTAGAGAGGAGGGTGAGGAGGAACAGGGTGAGGGGGATCCCCAGGGTGCAGTAGAAGATGCAGAAGAGCTTAGCCTCTTCTGATTTGGGGGTGTAGGAGTCAGAACCTGAGGAGAAGGAGGAGATGGAGGAAGATGTCTGATTTCAAGATCTTCAAAGAATGAATTAAGTGTTGATGTACGAGTAACTTTTACCCCCAGGGGATCCGCTCAGCTCGACCCATTTGTGGAGAAACTGTCAACCTCTACAGACGGTGTCAGCTCTACCTCGTCTCATTTGAACAAACTCCAACACAATTTTTCAGCGTTTTGACGTCAGAAAGCTCTTCAGTTTATGCACTTTTCTATGATGTGACCAAGGGGCAATCTACGGCCGCGAGACTTGAAGCCAATGTGGTTCCTCCAGTGTCCACTTGAGGCTGGCTCTGGAAGTACCGTAAACCACATACACACAAATTCAAAGAAGCTGATCTTTACAGCAGAAATAAACATGTTTACAGCCTGGTACAAAAAACAAGTGTAGTCTGGATAGCTAATTTCTCTCTTGGCACACACTGTGTGGGGGTGAATTTTTTTCATAATGCAGAATTATCGAAGATTAAGATTCCAAGTTTTTCACATAGACTGTATGAAATATGGATGTAGTATCCGTGACGTCACCCATCTGTTTCTGAACGCTGTTTTGAAGCCAATCGGCAGCAGCAGCCAAATTGCTTCTGTTGAGCCAGTGTGACGAAAAGAGGCGGGCTTTGAGCCTCCTAGCCAACAGCTGCAGTGTTCCAACAGTCAGCTGTGCCTCTCATTGGAAGACTAGTAATCTCAATATCTTCGAAATTGCTGCGTTAGAAAAAAATTCACCCCCCTCACAGTGAGAGGACATCGAGAAATTAGCTATTCAGACTACACTCATCTTTTGTACCAGGCTGTAAACATGTTTATTAATGCTGGAAAGATCGTCTTTTTCCCATTCATGTGTATGTGACTTCCGGTACTTCCGGAGCCAGCCTCAAGCGGATCCTCGATGAACTGCAGCTTTTAACATTTCCGCATTGACTCCTATTTTTAGACCGGAGGTTGCCGCTTGGTTTTCCATTATGAGAGGCACAGCTGACTTTACTGACAGGCGGGAACACCTAGCTGTTGGCTAGGAGCAGGGGTGGATCTACAGGGGTGGCATAGAGTGGCAAGTGCCACCCTAAAACACAGCCTTGCCACCCCTGTTGCCACCCCAGTTGGAAGGATTTAATTCAAAGAAAAGTTATGCCTCATCGGACACTTGTATGAATTACAGACTGCAGTGAGTGAATGCAGCACGAGACGACGCGACATTACCCCCCCCCCCTCCAGCACCCCGGGGCAGGTTTCATTTGAACAACACAGCGGCGCGAAGAGACTGTCAAGAAATGGAAGAATAATGAAGGCGCAGGCCTAAAAGAGTTGTGAGGCTGATTTTAAGACGATAGAAATCTCGTTGAACAATGTTTAATGTAATGTTAGCTGCTGTATGTCTTATAATAGGTCTGTAGACTAGTATTGAGTATTGAAAGTGCATCAAGTATGCTCCTCATATTATCAGTCATCAAGCAGGATCTAAAAACGAACCATCTGAAGATTAAAAAAGCCTTCATTGATACAGTTACTAAAAACTGTGAATCTTATTTCAGAAATAAGTTTGGATTTAAAAGGTGACACGCTGCAGGCTGGTGGTTGAAACAGACAGTAAGTGGAAAAACAACACACTTTCACTCACACCATTTTTTTGTCAGTTAACCACTGTTATTAACACAACCTACTTCTTTATGTTGAATGAAAAACATAGTGAAGTCACTTTAAATCTTACAGAAATGAAGAGGAAAGACATCAGCAGTTTTTTCTCACCAAAGACCAAGGTGAAAAAAATAAAGTCTGAGCAACTGGGCAAGGTAGATGGAGGAGATGACCAGGGACAAGACCAGAAGAGGAGGAGAAGAGAAGTGTCAGTGACAACATGGAAGGCCAAGGTGATCAGAGACAGGAAGAGATGGAAGGAGAAAAACACAGTGATGAAGAGATGGAAGAGGGACAGCATTGTCAGAGAGACAAGAAGACAACATACCTTTTCCAGACAGTGAGAGGGATAAGACAGAGTCATCACAGATGATCTGCAGTCGAGCTGGTCCACAGGGTATGAAAGTTACAACTAAATAAGAACCACAAATGACATCATTTAACACAGCCTGATCTTTAAACATATAGGAAACCAATAACAGCCAGTGTTTCCCCTACCTGTTCATTACAGTTGCGTTTAAATCTGAACATTAAAGGAAAAATATTTAAAGTCTTACGTTTTATTTATATATCTTATACTTCAAACAATTTTGACCCATTCACATATATATGTTTAGGCATTTCTTAAAACTGAATTGTCTGTTAACTAGATTTTTAGGGAGGGGGGGTTGTCCTGTTGAGGGGGTGGGGCGCCCCCTTATCAAAGCAGGAATACACCCTCATTTTATATGTGGACAAATCAACTCAATAAGACATCCAGAAGACAGAACAATAATTGTAAAAAAAATATCAAGCTTTGACTAAAGTACGTTTTTAAATTAATTCAGCACATAGACATCTGCCATGTTGCCACCACTCAAAAATGTACTGTCCCCCTCTTGCCACTCCATAAATATTTTTCTAGATCCAACCCTGGCTAGCAGGTTCAAAGAGACAAAAATACAAACACCCACGGAAAAGAGAGGACGCCCTTCAGACCCGGAGTTTACAGAGGAAGAACCAGACTCAACGGAAGGAAAGACGGGAGAAACTTCTCTAACTGGAGAGCAGGAGAGATCCAAAGTTACCTGGTGGTGCAGGTGTGTAAACTGTGAGCCCATGACCCAAGAGTGCTCTTGCTGTCAGGAGTGGGACTTTATAACAACAGTACTTCAGGACCTTTCTGAACTGGAGGATAACAGTGGAGTTCCCTGCCTCACTGGACACAGCTGTTTGACCCACTGTCTTAAATTTTTTTAGAAGTTAAATCTGAAAAGAAGAATAAAAGAGCGTCTTCAGCAGACATTTTGCAGACAAAGTGCCAAAAGCACTGTATATCAGATAGCCGGGCAAAATTGAAGATGAGTTGCAGCTGATCGATGAGCAGGAACATCTTTGAGAAGGGTGAAAAACTGAACAGGCTCTCTGGCATCAAAGTAAAGTGCTGAAAAATTCTAGAGTGTTTAATCAAGACATCAGTGTTTGTTAAAATGAGATTAAGTAGAGCTGACCAATCAGCAGAGGTCGATAGTCCAGCTTCTGTTCTGGTTCTCCAATCATTCAAGTATCCCTCAGCTGCAGCCCAATCTAAGGTTTCTTTAAACCTGGTGTCTTACCCATGGTGGTGAGCGTGACTATGACAAAGTAAAGTGATGAAGAGAAGCTGTTGTGTTTCTCCTCCTCCTCCTCCTCCTTCAGAACAGGAACATCCCGGTGATGAGCAGACAGAGTCCTCCTCAACACCTCCCTCAGCCGCTCCTCCTTCACGCATGGGTTCTCCCGCAGGAAGGAGCTCCACACCTCCTCCACCTCCACCCTCAGCTCCTCCTCCACCGGCCTCTCCACGGCCGAGAACACCGCCGCTCCCAGCACGATGAAGACCAGGTAGCAGAGAAGGAGGAAGAGGAGCGCATTGACCCTGAGGAAGAGTCCCAGAGCGGACAGGAACCGTGCCATCGCTGGGTCTGACTGAAGACTGAAACCAGACACTGAGACCGGAGAGGCTTTAAATATTTACAAGAGGAGCGGATCTCACTCACGGATCAGTGTGACCACCCAGAGGCTGCATGGGACTCACAACAACACAACAAACTTACAAACATCAACACATGTTTTATTCAGTCATCAAACAGGTATGTACAAAATATTCACATCTCCCTTCAACGTGGGTCCTTTTTCAGAAGTGCCAAAAGCTGCAGTTCCTCAAGTGTCCACTAGAGGCTGCCTCCAAAGATGAGTCAGCACCCATAGAGCCCAATGTTACACCGCAGAGATGAACATGTTTATAGTTTGGGTCCAGTTTTCAGGAGTTAACTTGGAGAGATGTTTTTATGTTGACTTCTCTGGTGTTGAAAAATTAGCAAATACCTTTTTTAAATCCCGATTTAATGAAGTCAGATTTCGCCAACTTTCTGGCTTAATCCTGGGGCCGACGTGTTAGCGACTTTGAAAACTTGCTTGTGCTCTTGATTTTGAGGTTTCAAGAGTTTTTATGAGTCAAATAGTATACAAAGTATTCATTTATTTCCAGGGTTGAAAGTTGAATTTTAAGTACGTAAAGGTGAATTAATGAAAAAGTAAACACTACCTTACTATTTACCATTGCACTTTTTGATGTGTCCACCAGGGGCACCAGAATCAGGCTTCTCATATTCTGCTCATGGTAGCTTTAAAGGAATCTGAAATTTGTATTTCAGTGTAATAATGAACCTGAACTCTAAAGTTGACAAATATCTTCATAAAGTGTCTGAGTCAGCGGAGGAGGGTTTACATCAGCTGCAGTAAACACGCCTGAAGAGTTCCTACAGAGGCAGGTAGAGGGAGTAATGTGAGCACGCCCAGCGGCGTACAGGTTTACCCACCCTGCCGATGACGGGAAGTTTGTGGGCATAGGCTCGAGGAGGGACAGCAGAGAGAGGCGGGGTTGGGAGAAACGTTGTCTGGAAAGGCCGACGCCCCTGACAGCGCCGTCCCATCTGTCGCCCGCCAATGAGGAAGGAGATCACTGGAGGTCCCGCCTGAGGGGAGGTGAAGCGAGATTTAGGGAAAACGTCCCGGGAAAGACCGGCGGCGCGCTGACTGGAGCGGGAGGAGGAAGATCTGGAGCGCTGCACTGAGGAAGAGGAAGAGGAGGAGGAGCGAGCCAGGGACCTGAAGGAGGAAATAAAATCAACATCACGCTGTAAAGACAGACGCAGGACACGAGAGGACTTACAGAGGGTTCAATTAATCATCTATTCCTACAAAGCTCAAAAAAAAATTTCCCTCTCTGTAAATCCTTTAAAATCTAATAAATATTTTTAAAAAGTCAGGAGGGAAGCATCAGGTTCAGTCTTCAGGTGAGTTAGAGATCTCTCTTTACCTTCCTGATCCGGTGGCAGCGAGGCTCGGTGGAGGTGGATCTGTGCGAGGACTCCCGTCCTGCCTCGGGCTGATGTTCAGGTTGGCGGTCAGCTGCGGCATCTTCCTGGTGGTGTCCGGGTTGGAGGCTGGGCCAGGCGGCTCCTTCCTCGCCTCACTGGGCAGGGAGGGCGTGAAGGGAAGGTAGCTGCCAAACCCGGGTCCTGTACTGAACCTGACCGCCAGACTGTCTCCGAAGAAGGAGTAGAGCTCCTTGTACATGTCGGGGAGGGGGACAGGGGTCCACTCCTCCCAGGGACAGCCCGCCCCACCCGCCTGCAGATGGCTGGCGATGCCCAGGGCCGCCTCTGAGAGGGGCTCTGGAGGGGGGCTAAGGCCCGGGGAGCTCACCCTGTAACCCAGACCCCTCACCGCAGAGCCCGGCTGACCCCCTGCCCCCCCCTCTGCAGGCTGAGACAGAGACAGAGCCTTCATCTTCAGCAGACGCTCCACCGCCACCTGCAGGACACACAGGAGAAAGCAGAGACTGTTCACACAGAGCTGCTCTGGAGCGGGCAGACTTCACTGAACCGTTTTAAGTCTGTCAATCTTTTCTTCTTAAACTCAAAAAGGAGCGCCGTGCACGAGAGGAGAACTCTGCAGCATGACTTTAAACGTGCTCTGATCAAAACTAAACCAGGCTGTGGATGAGTCAGAGTTTAAAGACTTTGAAAGGTTAAAAAAGTTCAATAATCAACAAACTCAGGATTATTTTACTCATTGATATTCTGTAAATGCTGAAAAAACACCTGAGCATATAAACACTGACATGAACTCTCAAACAGACTTGTTTACAGCAGACGCCGTCAGCTCAGCACTGTTTCTACACGTCTACAGCCGAGTTCAGGACGTGTATTATGTGAGAACAGAAGATCAAAACTTCTGTCTCTGCAGGACTCACCAGGATGGCTCCATAGACTTTGTGTCCGTCTGCTTTGACCTGTCCGTTAGAGACCGAGTAATCGTCCAGGACCGCCTGAAGGTTGGCCCAGTAAGCAGGAAGGTGAGGGAAGAGGACTCTCTCTACAGCCTGCAAATAAAACACACGAACACGGCTTCAGGAGATCATCCTCCCAGATTATTGAAGAGAACATTTAGACAACACACAGAAGAATGTATGGCAGATGTGTGTCTAACATGAGTCTGGTCCTGCTGGAGGTTTCTGCCTGTTAAAGGAAGTTTGTCCTTGCCACTGTAACTTGCTAAATGCTGCAAAGTGCTCTGCTCATGGTGGATTAAGATGAGATCAGACTGAGTCCTGTCTGTAAGATGGGACTGGATCTTAACCTGTCTTGATGTTGGGTCTTTGTTAATAATGGAACAAAGAGTACGGTCTAGACCTGCCCTGTTTGGAAAGAGTCTTCAGATAACATTTGTTGGATGTTATATAAATAAAAGATTGATTGATGGCAGATGTAAGTGGTGAACAAACCTTCCATCCCAGAGCGTGCAGCCCAACCACGGCTCCGTAGTGCGAGCAGAGTGGCCTCACTGGGTCTGACAGAACCTTCTGCAGTGACAGCAGAATCTGATGGTATAGACCGCTCACCAGGTCTCCGTGAGTCCTGAAGAAGAATCAAAGGAACACTCAGAGTCATTAATTGGACCTTTGGTGGGATGAAACTGAGAAGTTTTAGTTTCCTCACCAGAAGATGTGGCTGAGCAGCAGCGCAGCGTAGTCTCGGAGGGTCCAGTGGTCGTTAAGTGGGTTGATGGAGGCGGCCAGTGGCTCCAGGATGCAGTACATCACACTGGACACCAGGCTTCGCACGTACGAGCCCAGGTACAGGTACGGGTTCTGGACCAGACTCTTAACCATGTGGAGGAGTCTGTTCAGCTGCTCCAGGTCGTGACTCACAGACTTCACCTGCAGAGACACGAGAACACAGTCAACAGGTGAAGACACGGAGGAGCCGCTAGACGGACCGAACATGGATCTGATGGATGCTGCAAACGCACCCCACTGATGACGTAAACAAAGTACGGCAGCAGAGCGGCGATCTTAGAGTTGGACTGCAGGTCCAGCAGAGCCGCCTGAAACACACAGAGGATAAACGTTACTGACACGGACTGTTCATCCTCAGAGAGCACCTGAGCTGGTGTTTACCTTCATGAGGTGTGGGTCTTCTCCCAGGATGGCTCGGGTGATCTGCTGATAATACTTCAGCAGGTCGTCAGAGAGAGTCTGCACCGCTGAGGGGACTGAGATGAGGACAGAGGCAGACGGGTGAAGATGTGAACATGCATCTGAAATATTTCACAAGTCTGCACACTGATTTTCTGAATGGATCAGAGTCTCACCTGTCCCCTGAGGCTCCAGGTTCCCTTTGCCATCCAGGTACGACACGTTGACTGAAGGGAGAAGAACAGAGGAGAGATTCTCACTCATCAAACCTTCTGACTCATGGGCTGAATGTTTCTGACAGGGCAGCAGACCTCACCTCGCACCAGGGTCTCAGCACAGCCTTTGGGGATGTTTGTGGCCAGAGCGAGCTCCACCAGGTTGATTTCCCGATCCTCCACGAAGAACAGCTCTCCTTCTTTCACCGAGCGGAAAGGCAGAGCATCCTGGGCCCCGTATCCACAGATCGACTGATGGAGGGATGAAGGGAAAGGAGGAAGAAGTGAGAGTACTGGAGGGATATCACACAACAACAAAGACCAGAACACTGCGCTCACCTCAACATTGCTCCAGCGCAGAGATCTGTTGAAGTCCTCCACGGTCAGCTTCCTCCTCTTGGCGTGTCTCATAAACTGAGAGCTGCTCTGAAAGAGTCAAACACAACACATCGTCAACAACAACACTGCACTTCTCTAAACACACTCTGATGTTTCTTTTACCAGTCCAGTACTTACCTGGGCGGCCTCTCGGAGCCGATAACACACGTCCTCAGCCAGCAGAGCGGCCACATCGTCCCCCAGATCCACGCCTGCACTCTCAGCCATGAGTTTCACAGAGTCCCGGGAGACCTCAGCGAAGCGGCGCTCCTCCCGGTCCGCCATGCTCACAACGAGGACTCAGACACTTGGACTGTAAAGAGCACCTGACATTAAAACCTGCAATGAACAGACTGATAAATTCCTTGAATACTCTGTACCACCAGAGTCTAAAACATACATCTTAAAGATTTAATTAAACATAGAGAAGCACCTTGTGGATCATTTGATCCCAAATTAACAAAAACACATTACAGTTGTTGCTGTCCCTGCTCTCTGGTGCACTAATTATGTAAAGAGTGAGATATTTGAAGGAATTATTAAACTAGAACATTTTCCAATGAGGTTTGGTGCGCAGGAGTTTGTAGCATTAACGCATGCGCAAAAATCGGCGTCCAGCATGCTAATAAAATACAATGCAGGTTTATCTACCTGCTGGAAAAATACAACAAGATACCATCTATGACAGCTGGTGAGACATTAAGCATCTTGTAGCAGAGTTAGGACGGATATCCTTAAAGAAATCTTCACAACAATGCTCCTCCAGTGAGCGGCTTACAGTTACATTTAAACGATTTTATGAAAACTAAGAGGTACTTTGTGGATCATTGATGTCCCGATTATTCATTAACAAACAGGGTGTTATGCAGGTCTAAACGTTTGGTGCATCAAGTGTGTTTTAAGTGGAAATATTCAAAGATTTACTTGAATTGTGACTTTTTCCGTAGGGGTTTGGTATTCAGCTGCTTTTAAGAGCATGCGCGGAATTGTTGTCCAGCTTGGTAACAAAACATAATAAAACATGCAATTTAAAAGCTTAAAAAGTTATGTAATTAAAGAAAGAATAACCTGTTATTGTTTGTGAAGGATAAACAGAGAGAAGCAGAGAAGCGACGTGACCACACCTGACATTAAGTAAAGTGGTGCTAAAGTGAGCTACAAATACATCAATGCTAACATCACGCTGATTGAAAACAACGAAGAAAATACTGAAACACTCAAAGTCTTCAATAATCAAACACACATTACCTCCTCAGATAGAAGGATTGTTGGTTGATTTTCATTTGTTTCTTGTTTGAAAGTTTAAATCTACGAAGCTTCAACGAGCTCTGTGAGACATTCTTCTTCTGCGCTTGGTTCACGTTCAGAATAGTTTAAATACCGCCACCTACTGGACAGTTACTGCATTACAGTGAGAGGCCGTTTGTTTACATGGGCCGCTTGTAATCTATAACCCAGACACTATAATCTCAGTTTAATGGAATTATATTACAGGTGTCAGGTTAGATTATCAAGGAAGAAGAAAAATCATGTTTATCACTTTAATAAGACGTCACATTTTGGTAAGTGAGCTGCTTTGACTAATAAAAACAGTTTTCAACTCAGTTCAGACAATTTTATTAATCCCGAAGGGCAATTCAGTTTACAGATTACCCTGCCTTAAACAAACGAATGCAAAACATTCACAACAGCATATAGAAAACCACATTCACATGTCTGTGCCAACAGATCAGCAGGATCACCAATAAATGCATCGAATACAATGCATTAAGAAGACACCACTTTACCTCTCAGCATTTAGCAGGCTGATAGCTGAAGGTATACATGAGTTTGAGTATCTGTTTTCCTTGGGGGTGCATGATAGCACTGCCCAGAGAGCATAAGAGAAAAGTCAGAGAGAATGTGGCCAGGCTAATCTATTATTCCACGTTTCTTCCAGAGGGCGCTTGTGTCCTTCAGCTGGACTCCAATAATCTTGGAGCAGACTTTATCTGATTCAGACCGTTTGTCCTTTACATTAGAAAATATTTTTTAGGTCAAGTTAATTCTAAAATGCATCCCCTTGTAGTTTCTTATTGTTTGGATTAACAGATATTGATAAGGCTACTTCCCCCATCTGCTCACATTTAAAAGGCTTTCACATCATTTTAGTAGATATTATACAACTTTTCACATTAGCCTAATTTTAGCTTGTAAACAGTCTAAAAACTGCTCTTTTTATTCTGTTTTTATAAGAAAGCATCATTTTAAAAAGGCTGCAATATAAAGAGAGCAGGAAAGGCAGAATATACCCTTAAGCACATCTTGTCCACTGATGGGGAAGCTGTACTGGTTGGAAAATTTGTTTTATGCTTTTGCAAGATAAAATGCATTCATCCTTATACCAGCATTTTAAAAACATGTAATGTTGATAGATTAAAGTGCACAGTCCTAATTCTGCAGATTAAAATCCAAGTAATCCTGATGTTACGTCTTGTTTTGTTAGTTACTTTTATTCTGTTGAGTCAAAGATTTATGAAATGTGGAAACAGGATGATCATCAGAAAGCTCAGACATTAAAGAAGCAGAAGTTTAGTTTTTAAAGAGTTTATTCATGAGACTGAACTCAAGACATTTCATTTACTCAGTTCTATAATAATGTATTTACAATAGTTAAAAAAGTTACACTCATAGCTACACCTGACATGTTTCAGGAGACAGTCCAGAACCACGTGAAGACCTCTTCATCTACACCTGAGCAGCTGGAGTCCTGACGACCTGCCGACACAAGCTCACGAGTTAAAAATATAAGTGTCCTCAGATTAAAAAAAAAATGTTTAAAAAAAAAGGAGCTGTGTTGGTGCTAGTGCTGCTGCTGGTTCTGGTGCTGACCCAGTCCAGTCAGAGAGCCCGGTTGTCCCAGATCTCAGAGGCCTTGCTGCTCTCCAGTTGCTGCAGGTGCAGGGCGAGTGGCAGCAGCAGGTCGCTCAGGTGCTGGCTGGAGAAGGTGAAGGCGTTGTGGGCGGTGGGCTCTGCAGGAGAGGTGGCGAGCGGGGAGATGGAGGGAGGAGAGCAGGAGGTGGAGGAGTTGGGTGAGGTGGAGGTAAAAGGGGAGGTGGGGGAGGGTAGTCCCGAGCTGCTGGGGTACGGCAGGGAGTTTTGGTCAGAGGGTTTGATCTTACTTGGGAGGCCGTGCTGGAAGCGGCAGCGGGTTCCATACAGGCAGAACCCGAAGGAGCTGAAGGTGCGGCACAGCGCTCCTCGAGGCTTCCACTCTTTGGTTTGAGGAGGCGGGTGGAGCTGAGGGCTGGGAGGAGGCGGAGTCTTCTCAACATCATCAGGCGAGTCCACACTGCCACCCTCCACATGCAGGAAGTTGCAGCGTGTTCCAAACGGACAGACTCCAAAGGACCTGAAAGTGCGGCAGGGGACGTTCCTGCGGTGGCGTACAGTGGGGCGCTGCTCTGTGGGGCTGTGCACAAACAGGCAGCGGTTGCCATAGTAACAGTATCCAGTGGTGTGGTAGCTCCGGCACAGCTCCGTCTTGTACTTGGGGTGCCTGAAGGGGACGTGGAGCTCGTGGAGGCCGTGGGCGAACTGGCAGCGCTCGGCATACTTGCAGAAGCCGGTGGCGGAGTAGCTGGTGCAGAGCTCTGTCTTGTAGCGAGTTGAGAAGAGCCACGGCATGAGGGGCGGGGAGGAGGACTCCACCAGGGGGAGCAGCGCCTTCGCCAGAGACAGACCTCCACCTACTTCTCCATCAGAGTCCTCGGTGGACAGCAGGTTCTCCACCAGCTCCTCGTCCTGGTAGGAGGGCAGGAACAGATCGTCACTGCTTGTCTGGAAGGAAAAATAAAATTTTATTCAAACAAAAAAAAGGAGTGATGAAACATTCCACTGAGCAGCTGCTGAAGACAACACAGACCGTGAAACCAGAGGGACCAAATCAAGATAAGGACAAATGTTAACAAACACAACTCAGACCAAATGAAAAGGAAAAGATTATCTGAAGGGGTTTAACATTTTTTAACTGAAATCAAATTTAATGAAATGCAGTTGCTGTTTTACACCAGCAAGTGGCAGCATGTGAAATCATGCTTCTTATTCTCCACGTTTGAAATTACAGCAGAATATAAAATAGAATAAAAAAGAGAAAAAGTTGGTTTAAATTTAAAATTTATATATAAAAAAGCAAAAAAAACAAATGTATAAATAAAAATTTATATATTTTAAAGATATTTTAAATAAGCCAGCAAATGCTTAAAACTAAAATGGAGGTTGAGGTCAGTCAAAAATCAAGTAAAAAAAAAAAACATTGAAGTTACAAAACTTTAGCTGTCCAGCTTCATTTTGGTGTGTTTGATTAAAATTTACAAAAGGAATCTTCCTTGGCTCAATTTTCTATTCTTTAGTAAATTAACTAATATTTGTATATGTAGCATTTTGTCACAGGTTGGACAAAATGGTAGTGGTAGCTAAAACCTTCAAGGTTTTAAGTCCTAAAATGTTTTGAGTCCAAACAAATCAACACTTCTTGATTAGTTTGCATCTAAAATGACACATGCAAGACTTTATAAAGTTACACATATACCACAAACAGTGTTAGCATTTACCCACATGCTAACAAACTCAACTCATTTGTATTTATATAGCACCTTTCATACATTCAAGCATGGAGCCAGAAGTGCTTTACTAAAGAACAGAGACAGAAAGCAACAGATCCAAAGCTGAAACAAGACAGAGGAATGTGATATGAAATACTTAAATAAAATATATTTAAATAAAAAACTACTAACATTATGAAAATACAACCTATAAAGTTAATGTCCTTCCTGACTTCTACATTTGATTTTAGAGTTGCAGGTAAGTCAGGATTCAGTTTAATTAGATCAAGACAATAATGTTTCAGGTGATATCAGGGGACGCTGTGTGCACCATTTTCTGCTTAAAATGTTCTGAAATGATCCATTATCGTTATTAAAAGTAACCTTAAGTTGAAGAAAGTAATTGCTACCCGCAGTTCCAGTTTCCATCATGCAAAGACAGTACTTTTAGGGAACTACTCGTTGTAGATTAATCGGTTATTCGGTCTTTAAATTGTCAGTAAAAAGTGACTGATTAGCTTTCCTCGACAATATGACGTAACCAAAACCAATCTTTTCAATGCACGACAAAAAAAAAAAAAAAGATTTACAATAAATATTCAAACTAACGAGCTGAAGGCGCACATGTTAACCCCCTGAGATGATCAGAGTCACAGCACACATCACCTGGATCAGTTTGGACTCACCTCAAACATGTCTGCAGACAGGTGGAGCATAGTTCGTGAGGAGAGAGGAGGTGAAACCCGCAGAATAGAAGCCTCGAGCCGCCCTGAGCTGAAGCCTACCTGCAGAAAGGTGAGTTCGTGTGATGGTGCGGACCCTGACCTGTTGGACTCACTCACGACGACACACTGAGCTCACTTTCTCTTTTAAGCTCGCGCCCTCTTCCTCTAACGAGCCTCAGGTGTGCGCGAGACCTACGTCAGAGGTCGCTGCCAACCAGCTTCCACGTGCGGTGGCGTTCTGGTGTAGGTATTTACCTGACTTCAGAGCAGACAGGAATTGATGCTTCACCTGTTTATGTTTGATTCAATGTTTAAATGTTTCACTGAGTTTTAAAGTCGGCTAATGTTTATCTGATTCAGGCGCAATAAACATCCTTAAAGGGGAAGTCCTCCCCTCATTAAAGGTCTGTCGACATTCACACCTGGTCGGAAGTGAAGTCAAAACAAACCTAATTAAAAGCCGTCTGATGAGAACACACACACACACTGAGCTCAAACACAGATATTTCAGCACACTAATCTTGTATAGAAGAGCCAGCCCGTGATATTTTCAAAGAGCCTGATTTATCTTTTTTTTTTGTTGCGCAGAATTCACTAGAAACGCTTAATATAATTCATTTTTTCATATATTTTTAATGTTCTATTCTAATACTTATTTTTTCAAATATGCCAAAATATTTATAATTCTGTAATTTTCTGATTACACTCATTAGGCTTTTATTTTCCTCATGAGTTTATAGTCTCAAGCTCTAGTTTCAAGTCTTCTTTCAATGCAGAATGACGGTCATGTAGTAAACTATGGTCCCATTTATAGTCATAATTCTTAAGTTCAACTATTTTAATTTCCTAAAGCACCAAACATGATGTTTAAAAGCAGCAGCAGTAAAATATACAACGAAGTGTGTGTGTCTCATAGTGCCCTATTATCCCTCTAGAACACTACGCTCCCAACATCTCTCCCGCTCATCGTACATAAAGTCTCTAAAAGTAGTATGGGAGGTAGAACCTTCAGTTATCAGACACCTCTCCTTTGGAATTATCTACCAGTCAGGGTCCAGGAGGAAAACACCCTCTCTACTTTTAAGAATAGGCTTCAAACTTTCCGTTTTGATAAAGCTTATAGTTAGAGCTGGATCAGGCTTGGACCATCTCTTAGTTATGCTGCTATAGGTTTAGACTGCTGGGGAACTGACACACTGGGATCCTGTCTTTTCCTCTCTCTCCTGTCTGCCTGTCACTTACTTTAACTCTTCCTGTCCCATTAAAGTTACTTACCATAGACCTTTCTGGAGTCTCTGAGCCCTTGTCTCGTAGGTCCCTCTGGATCTCTGCCGTAGACGGCCTGCTGCTGTGAACGTGCCAGATTCCAGCTGCTACAACTAAAACTATCCGTCTCACCACTATCATCTCTCTCTCTCTTCATCTCCCTCTATCCCTCTCTCCAACACGGTCTCCGCAAATGTGTTTCTAACATGAGTCTGGTCCTGCTGGAGGTTTCTGCCTGTTAAAGGAAGTTTGTCCTTGCCACTGTAACTTGCTAAATGCTGCAAAGTGCTCTGCTCATGGTGGATTAAGATGAGATCAGACTGAGTCCTGTCTGTAAAATGGGACTGGATCTGATCCTGTCTTGATGATGGGTTTTTGTTAATAATAGAACATAGAGTACGGTGTAGACCTGCTCTGTTTGGAAAGAGTCTTCAGATAACATTTGTTGTGAGTTGGTGCTGTATAAATAAAGATTGAGTGATTGATTGATAATATCTCTGCTGTAAAATGTCATAATAATGAAAACAAAACAAGCCAGTGACTGACCACGAAGAAAAAAAAAATCTTTATTTCTTTTCTTATCAAGATACATTAAAGGATACAGAGACATCGGAATAAAAAACACTTGAGAAAAAGATTCAGTTGTAGCATGTTTGTCTCTCCGTCATACAAAAATCAGCACCCTGTCCCTTTCAAACAATCCCCCCCACCCCCACCCCCACCCCCGCCCAACCCACCCCCACGATGAAGGAGAGCAATGTTTCACATGTACATCACCTGTTAGAGCCGCCTCCACAGTACTGGAGCAGAATTACACAATTTAGATGTAAAAAAGTTTAAAATACCCCCGTTGTCTTTTTTTCTTTACACAGATTAGTATTTGCTACAAACTCCACACTTCAATTTCTTCTTTTTGAGAAATATTACAAAGCCCACATTGGGACCAAACTTTCTTATAAAACCAGAGTAACCCCTCGGTTCTGCAGGGACACACAGGAATCACAACCAATTTATTACGTTTTTAGTGCTTGCCTTCTCAGAACGGTACAAACAGAGGGGACTAAAGTAAAAAAAATGTTTCGACAGCTGAACTTTCACATCAATTTCAAACCCCATCAATCAAAAACGTTCATTAAGGCCATTTAAAAACAGCTCTAAACAAGTTAACACAACTTCAACTTTTGAGTCTTTTTTTTGCACGATTCCAGAACTTGATTTTTGGCCCTAATGTCCTCCCATACATTTACACATTACTGCTTTTTTTTAAACACTTTTTTAAATCAACTGACCCCTGAAATATTAACGCCAGCTTGATTTCGGAGCTAACAGTACTTTGTTAGAAATGCTGCGGCTTCACTTAAACATCAATTTCCCACATTATGGCTTCATTTTAGACTCAAACAAAGCTCCACGAAGCCAAACGAGTTCCATCATCGACTACAAATCCTTCCTATGCTGCAAAACTACAAACTTTTAATGATTCGATCCTCCCTCTCCCATTTCTGAACGTCTCAGGGTGAATTTTAGAGACTCTCGAGCGGCTAAAAGTGGTTAGAAAAGCGTGGAAATTGAGCAACAGGAGACGAAAGACTACGACAGGTTTGACCCTCGGTGATGTAAAGGTGATGCAAGTACGGAATTGTACTACGGGCAAAATTATCACTTATAAAAACTGGATTTAAGCACCTACATCGGGAAAAGAAGTCACGATTTAGTTTAACAAACACAAACGGGCTGATCCTGAATGTTCCAACACTTCACCTGGACTCTCTTAGCTCAGTTAAAGCCGCCTCCTCTTCAATGAACTGAATCTGGATGAACTTCCTGCTGCTAACAGCTACATGAAGTTACCAGTGCACAGTTTGATTACCTGTTAGCTAGAATCAGTACCTCGATTTCTCTGATTGACACAAACTACGGGAGTTGTGTTTTAAATCTGTCTCAACTGAGTCTCAGCTTCACTGTTAATAACATGTAATACCAAAGTGGAATAGAGTCTGTGATATGAAGCAGAGATAAACAGATGCTACCGTGATTTGACAACACTAAACAGGCTGAAAAGACGCTGAAATGACGACATCAGAATTCATGATTTGTCCGCCTCGTCTTCAACTTTTAAATGTCTTAATTCTTCTTGGAGTTTATTTAATAAGTCCAGCGAAAATTACAGAATCTTAACTCTTCCGAATAGCATCTCTCAAATTTTCCAATCAAATTGAACGTATATCTTGTGCAGTTTTGCCTCTTTTCACTGACTTTGCATGATACTGCGCTGCACAAAATATTTGCTTTGTTTTCCATCTTAACACCACTAATGTCGCAGTAGTTAATGATCTCAGTTTTGGGCTACTAACCAGGCTTAATGTGAACATTTTTAAGAATTAGTGAATTTATTTCTAAAAGGGTCTAAAATAGTTAGTTGAAGCATTGAAAGCATGTTTTCATAAAGGAGGAAAGCTACCTGCAGTTTTGACAATAGTGATATTTTTGACACTAACGGCCTCCCATATAACGGACCAGAAGGGAAGGATCCAACCTGTCAGGATTTATTAACCCCTGGGAAAGCTTGCGTTTGGCTCCTGATTGTTAGTAGTGAGTAAAACACAGTTGAAGGATCTGAGAGTAGCTCTGTCATCGTGTCAGCTGGACGTTTCCCCGCTGGATTCGATCAGACGAGCGTACAAGTTAAATCTTTGAACTGACTGGATCTTGCTCCTGCTACAGCTTTCTCACACATCCTCCTCACACACTGTCTGTGGGTGTCACCCCCGCCCCCCTACGCGGTGCATATATTTACACAGAGATCGAGACGTGGAGGAAAAAACAAAGTGTGCTTTATCACCGTCGATTCAGGATGAGAAATATCTTGATTTAAGTTACACATTTAAAAACAGGCAGCGCTGAAAGAGGAGGAACAGAACTCAGGAGGTGGATAAAATACTACAAAGCCCATCAGCTTGTGTGTGTGTGTGTGTGTGTGTGTGTGTGTGTGTGTGTGTAGAGAGCTTGTGTGTGTTGTTTGTGTGTTTGACAGCCTGTGGGAGGTAACAGAGGAAAAAAAAAATGACGCTGAAAAGAGGAAATAAAGACTACAGGTATGGTGTACTGTGCTGCCTGCTATGTGACGGCCTGAGCACAGACCCCACCCCCAGCTCCCACCCACCCCATCCCCATGTCCTGAAGAAGCCCCACCCCCTCATGTCTCTCCTCAGTCCTCCAGGACGATGGGTTCGCTGGTGCTGGAGGGGATCAGGGGCATGGCCAGGGAGCGAGGAGGAGGGGGCAGCTTGATCCGGACCAGCAGGTGTGGCTTCCTCGCTGCTCGACGCATCTCAGACTGAGTCAGGTGTTTCCTCAGAGCCCTGAGGGGGGAAAGATCGAGAATGTCATCTAGAGGGTCCACTACAGACCAGTTCTTTCAAGGGGGAGCAATATTCAGAAACAATATTTAAACATGATCCAGAAATACCGGAGACTTCTCTGGACCTGAGCCCGTTTAAGATGGACTGAGGGGAAGTGGAAAACTGTCCTGTGGTCTGATGAATCAAGATTTGACTTTCTTTTTGGAAATCATGGACGCTGTGTCCTCAGCTTTAAAGAGGAGAGGGACCACCCGGCTTGTCATCAGCTCACAGTTCAAAGCCAGCATCCCCGATGGTATGGGGATCATAAGAGTCCATGGCATGGGTCGCTTACACATCTGTGAAGGCTCTATTAATGCTGCACAATATATACAGGTTTAGGAGCAACATATGCTGCTATCCAGACAATGACGTCTTCAGGAAGAGCTTACATATTTCAGCAAGACAACGCCAAACCACATTCTGCACGTATTACAACAGCATGGCTCTGTAGTAGAAGAGTCCAGGTGCTGAACTGGCCTGCCTGCAGTCCTGACTTGTATCCCTTTGAAAACATTTGGAGCATCATGAAACTAAAAACACGTCAAAGGAGACCCTGAACTGAAACATGAACGATCCGATGGAGAGAATGATGAGAGTTAGTAAAATATACCTGGTGTCCTTTGTAGCCACAAACACCACCGGGTTTGGAGCCTCTCCCTGGCTGACCTTCTGCCTCTTGATGACCGACTGAGAGGTGGTCCTCATACCTGAAGTGTACGGCCTCCCATTGGCTGGGTAGGGAACTCCTGAAGCCTGTGACCCAATCAGAGAGCAGGAGAGGGAATCAACTAGGTTGTTAAAAACAGACATGCTCAGTATGCTTCAAATACAGACAAAGGTTGATTTTTAAGTTTTTTTGAGCTTACGCTGTCAAAGCCTCTCTTTCCCAGCAGGCTTTGCCCCACTCTGGGCTGGCTGGCCTGGTTCCTGTTGATGGGGGTCGACGGTCCTCGTGATGCCTTCAGTTTTAGGGGAGCAGAGATGGCTGCAGAGACACAACAAAACTTAACATCGAATCACAGCAGAGGAAAGAGATGATTATGAGTGATGTCACACGACGTGCTCTCACCTAAATCCTTCACAATGGAGGCCAGAGACGGTCGAGGGATCACTTTAGTCTTTACAGGAGCCTTAGTGGCTTTGGGGAGCCGGATCATACCTGCGAATAAACACATGTAATGTTAAACACTCTGAACGCAGCGTGTGATGTTCCAGAGAGCTTTCAGACGACGTGTGCACGTACACTCTGCTTTCACAGCATTGGCGTTGATGGAGGCATATGGTCGGCGTGCAGCGCGGCGTGGCTGCAGGATGTCCTCACACACCCGCCGGGCGACGCGGGTCAGCTTGGTGGTCTGCAGGATGAACGTCTGCCGGTTCTTTGCGAGAAGCTTGGCCCGCCCCTCGTTGCGGGTGAACGGAGACAAGCCCTGCACCTCCTGGCGGGTCATGTGACCGCGGGGTCCTGACTCCTAGGGGAAGAGACACGGTGAGGATGGAGCAGTAACACCAGGAACAAACGGAGACAAGGGGAGACGGCTGGGACTTACAGAGCCAGTTCGAGCAGCGCCCTCTAGCTGTGTGGGGGTCTTCAGGCCTCCGTACTTCTTCCAGTAGATCCAGCAGGACGCGCAGAGTCTGCACTGCATGTTGGACGGACCCCAGGCATACCACTGAGGAGACTGAGCCGCTGAGAGGAGAGAGGAGAGGGGTTAAAAGAGAGCTGCTAGTGCAGACTTGAATGCAGGACTCTCAGGGATCCTGTCTGCTGTTAAAACTTGAACTTAAACACGCCGTAGAGATAAAACTCTGACTGGAATCCTGTTTGGAACCTTTGTGGGGATTGGTTTGGACTTACTGTGGCAGCCTTCACAGCTGAGTCCTTTCTGGAAGCCCGCAGCTCCGTTCATGCCGGGTTTACTGCCCGGGACCATGATCTGGTTTGGGTTGGGTTTGGTGCTGTGAGGAGAGGAAAGAGCATTACTCACAGATCTGTTTACAGTCAGAGAGTCTTTTTGTGGCGGTGAAGGAGAACACTCACTATGTGGGGATGTACACCTGCTTCAGCTTGCTGTCTGCCTCTGCTGCCTTTAGTCGTTTCTGACGGGAGAAGAAGGAAACGTGAGGTCATTGTGAACCTGAAGGAGGTTTTTACATTAAATACAGCCTCACTGCAGACGTACCTGTTGGATGTAGCGGTCTGTAGTCTTCCACATGTAGTAAAACTGGACCACACTGGCGAGAGACTTCCAGGGCAGCTGAGGAGAGAAAGAACGTTTACTGAACCACATCATTGCAGAAGTTTAACACACACACACGTTCTCAGTTTGAACAATCATCCTGTAAGAGAAGAGGAGCTTACAAAGTCCTGACGGATGTCGTTGAAGTCTTTGCCGTATTTCTCCAGCGCCTCCTCAAACAGCATGGCCTCTGAGGCGCTCCACTCCTCCATCTCGTCCCGGCACAGGACCGGTCCTCCCTGAGGGACCAGTGTGGACATGGCTTTGGCCAGGTCGTAACTGTTCTTCTGCAGAGTGTCCATGGCGTGGAACTAAAGGTGGAGAGGAGAGAGGGATGAGAGGAGGAATACGTTAGCTTCTCATAAAGATGCACATGTTAAGTTTGTATCTGCTGTAGACAGCCTGAGAGCAGAGGACAGATACAGACACCACTACACACCTCTTCAAAGATAATCTGAGTAAATCCTTATCTATTGTTGGTCTAGAAACGATCTATGGTCTGTGTTCAGGACCTTTTCTGTATCAGCCCAGTTTTCAGGGAGGTAAGAAAAAAGAACATTGCTACTCTTTTGTTGCCCAGGAGTTCATCTTTTCTTTCTTGCTGTGGCATAAAAACAGATATCCATGTTGTTTAACTTTACAAGTATGGTATCATAATTTAAGATCCTTGTTTCCTGACTCTTTAACACATTCAAGCGCCCACACACTCTCAGTTCTCTCACCAGTGTGATGTCTCTGGACGCTGCAGCTGCGCTCATGTGGAGGCTTGGCTGACGGATGGAGCTGCTGCAGTCCAGAGCGCGAGCGAACGTCCCCACCGCTCTGAAGGATGTGAAGAAAAGAAACCAACTTAACTTTCACATGTGCAACAAGACAGTTTGAGTGTGTGCAGCCCTGCATGCTTGTTAAATGACCACTAGGGGGAGCAGTTTGCTTCTGAACTCATGCAGAAGAATTCCCTCCAAAAACAAACCTCTGACAGATTTATTCAAAGAAGCTGTGATGAAACCGTAAACATGATTAAAAAAGTATGATCATTTCACTGCTACACCTAAGTGCTAAATCAAAATTAAACATCATAAATCAATGTTTGATATTTTCTGGTTGAAAGTCTAAAATCTAGACTTTGAAATCTCTTTACGTCTAAAAGACCTGATGCTTCATCGATCAAATAAATAAAAAAAGACATAAAGTCAGATTAATGAGCCTGTGAGAGACGATAAGACGGTCTGAGAGTTGTTACCTCGCCACCACCAGGAACTGGTCTATCTGGTGGTCTTTGAGCTGGTTGTTGGGGTCCCAAACTTTGGTCTCCAGCTTCTCCTGGACCCGGGTGTCTGACTCAGCTGAGAGGAAGAAAAGAAACTGTTACTGTTTCTGTTTTTTGTTTTTATTTACAGGTGGAATCAGAGACAGGTGTCACAACTCACTCTCTGCGAGCATGTCGGGGATCTCTGCCTGGTACTTGGAGCCGACCCGGATCTCTCCCTGATCGGCCAGCAGGGTCTTCTGGACTGGGTCGAACACCAACGAGTAGAAGAAGCAGTCCTGCACGGATTAAAGAGATTACACAGATTACAAATGTGTAGCAGTTCTTACGGTCTTTGATTGAGCTGCTGACAGATGGAGAGGTGAATAGGTGGACAGGTGATGTGGTACCTCTTTGTCCAGGTATCCGGCCAACACGTCTGTTTCATTGAGGAGGGTGACGTTACATTTCCCCCTGAGGAGAGGAAGAGGAGCGATGAGACAAACACTGACAGGAGTTACATCCAAAAACAGTGGAGCAGTTTCAGGAAGTACGGCGGATGTTAAAGCTGAAAAATGAAGAACAACTTAATGCAATGAAATAAAGTGAGTCTCAAATAACAGCTTTAAAACCAGCATGCAGCTGCTTCCTGTCTGAGGTGGAGACCATTAAAGATCATCGTGCTGGGCTTCTTGCAGACCTGCTGTCAGTGATTACATTTCCATCCTTTAAAAGTGTTCCAGGCACTCTGTCCGACTCATTGTGAACACTGTTTGTGTTCTATATCTGTGCGCACACACTGAGCTGTGAGATGAACACGGGGAGTCTCGTCAACACTCTGGTTTTTAATTTAACGTCAGTGTGTCAGTCTGCTTTGCAAGAGTTAAAGTATTTGTGCATCTAAAGCTTGATTTGTACTTCTGTGTCAAATCTTATAGGCTGGCACATAGACCAAGTACCGGTCTCAAAATATGACGCCCATTCATAAGTGTTAAAAACTGCAGTTCATCGAGTGTCCACTAGAGGCTGGCTGCAGAAACACCAGAAACCACATACACACCCATTCAAAGAAGACAATCTTTACAGCAGAAATAAACATGTTTACAGCCTGGTTCAAAAGACGGCTTGGGTCTGCGTTGCTAATCTGTAGCAAATAAACAAACGAAGGGAGCTTTGAACAGCCGAGAAACCCCCTCAAGAAAGAAACACAAACATCACAGAGCGGTTTGTTGTTTTATTCTTTGTTTTCTTATACGTTTGGAAACAGACAAGAGGATTGATTTGGATGTTTTTGAATAGTTCAGTGTGCAGCTGATCGTCGGTATGAAATGACTGAATCTGTGGAATAATTCACACCATCCTGATTTAAACTACAACAAAACACTGAGGTTGATTTCTGCAGAGATAGTGAGCACTTTTTTTAGAGTATGATCGGTTCATGTGTGCTTTAAGTCAGTCTGCAGCTTCTGCACTGAGGGGAACATTTACACGCTGCATTAAAACTTATTCCCTCAAACAAAAACGCCTTTGTAGAAACATGACGGATGAACTGAAGTGACCTGATGTGCAAACTGAAGGAGACAGAAAACACATTCATTCAGATTTCTACGAGTCAAACGATGAGAACATGAACTTATATTCTACTGATTTTAAAATGTTTAACTTTTATATTTCAGTTTTTCCCAAAAGAGCTCATAGTGCCCTATTACCCCTCTAGAACACTACGCTCCCAACATGCAGGCCTGCTCATCGTACCTAAAGTCTCTGAAAGTAGTATGGGAGGTTCTCCTTTGGAATCATCTACTAGTCAGGGTCCAGGAGGCAGACACCCTCTCTACTTTTAAGAGTAGGCTTCAAACTTTCCTTTTTGATAAAGCTTGTAGTTAGAGCTGGATCAGGCTTGGACCAGCTCTTAGTTATGCTGCTATAGGCTTAGACTGAGCACTGAGATCCAGTCTTTCCCTCTGTTACTTAATACTTTAATCCCCCTTCCTGTCCCATTAAAGTTACTAACCATAGACCTTTCTGGAGTCCCTGAGCTCCCTTTTCTTGTAGGTTCCTCTGGATCTCTGTTGTGGACGTGCCAGACTCCAGCTGCTACAAAAACTACTGTCAGTCTCACCACTATCATCTCTCTCTCTCTTCATCTCCATCTATCCCTCTCTCCAACACGGTCTCAGCAGATGTGTGTCTAACATGAGTCTGGTCCTGCTGGAGGTTTCTGCCTGTTAAAGGAAGTTTGTCCTTGCCACTGTAACTTGCTAAATGCTGCAAGGTACTCTGCTCATGGTGGATTAAGATGAGATCAGACTGAGTCCTGTCTGTAAGATGGGACTGGATCTTATCCTGTCTTGATGTTGGGTCTTTGTTAATAATAGAACATAGAGTATGATCTAGACCTGCTCTGTTTGGAAAGAGTCTTCAGATAGCATTTGTTGTGAGTTGGCGCTATACGAATAAAGATTGATTGAATACAAGATTTATTTTTCTCTATCTTTAAGGTTTAAAGAAGAGATGTCTACAATTCATCTAAACTGATTGATAAGAACGACTCGAGCATGCACAGAACTTCAGGTTGTCATTTAAAGCATGTTTCAATAAGAAGCTGACGCTCGGCTGAGAACTCTTACAGGACATTACTCTGCCTCAGAATGCAGCAAAGTCAGAGCAGAGAGGTTTCCCAGACTGGAAAAACTTGCACACCAGTATCTCTGCAGACTGCTGCCAGACTGACTGTGACCCGGTTGTGCTCCCGCCTGACACCCGACAGTGTGGATGCTTTTTTCTCTCAGTGAGAACGAGTAGGAAGAAAACTGGACGCTGCGAGTCCGAAATATTTCTCTGTTGTTGCAGCAAATCCACATGTAGTAGTTTGAGCCTCGCTGTGTTTGACTGTAAGCCTGCAGAAACTGTTCTTATGAGCCTGATCAGCACGTCGAGACACAGCGTGCTGAACAGTTTGTTCTGCAGCTTTGCAGCAGACTGGGTTAGATGCATTATGTTCATATGATTGTTGTAAAAGGAAAAATCAAGCTCTTTTATTTTCTGACAAGTCTTTCAAAATATATCCGTAAGGTTTCAGAGGATCGCTTTCAGAGAGTGCTCAGAATCTGCATCCCTACTTTGAAGAAAAACTCATAAAAAAGTTCAACAAAAACACTTCTGACATGTTTGGAAAGTTGAATATGTGGCACATACTTGCCCATTTAAAAACATATCAAGAAAGTGTGTCTGCAGCAGTTTGGTCATACTCGTGCACCGTGCATGTGTGTGTAGAAAGTGTGTCTGCAGCAGTTTGTGTGTTGTGCATATGTGTGTGTAGAAAGTGTGTCTGCAGCAGTTTGTGTGTTCTGCACGTGTGTGTGTAGAAAATGTGTCTGCAGCAATTTGTGTGTTGTGCATATGTGTGTGTAGAAAGTGTGTCTGCAGCAGTTTGTGTGTTCTGCACATGTGTGTGTGTAGAAAGTGTGTCTGCAGCAGTTTGTGTGTTGTGCATATGTGTGTGTGTAGAAAGTGTGTCTGCAGCTCTGTCAGAGGTGAAAGCGAGACGTACCGTATGTGAGTGGCAGGTAGAGATTCGAACTGTCGGGACAGGAAGAGTTCTCTGTGTTTGAGCTGATGTTTCTGTGGTTCAGCCAGAGCCGGCTGCTTCGACTCCTCCTCGAACTCTCCTGAAACACAAACACGTCAGCGTCAGACAAACAACAACAACAACAACATCATCAACAACAACAACAACACAAAGACTAATCTGCTACATTTAGCTCCATAAAAACACTCAACCTGTATAAAGCACCTGCAGTTTTCCTCCAGGCGCCCCCTAGTGGTCACAGTCGTCATTCATATGAGGAAGTCTGAATTTTTTTTGAATGAAATGTGGATCCAGTCCGTGTTGACATTTCAACATTTATCTGTTCTATTTCAGTTTCTGTGCAGTTGCTCACACGGAGGGTTACGTGTCATCAGTCTAAAGGTCGTCTGTGTCAAAACTTTATGTATCAGCAGGACTGACAGACGGACCTGAAAGGGGCCTAAAGGTTCTCTGTCACTCGTTGTTAAACGGGGGCTGGCATTTAAACTTCCACCAGTGTTAAGACGATTTAAAAATACTTAAAGATAAATAATCAATAAAATATAGAAGATGGTTTTACTGAACGTGTGTCCACGGTCACTCAACATCCGGTGCACTGACCTTTTATGTACCTCTCTGTTAATATTTGACTTTTATTGCTTTTATTTCCTATTGCCCAAATTAACACATTTTAATCCTCTGTAAAACTTTATCAGAGTTCAAAGGTCACCAAATGATCCATTAAGGGAGGAGTTTCCTTCGTGCACACAGAGATGATTCCCCTGTGATTAAAGTAAAGGTGATTGTAGTTTTGGGGCGATTGCTTTTTCATATTTAGGCCTGCAGAATGAAAAGAGTTGCAGGTCCAACGATGCCTCTATCACTTATTTTTTTGAGTTGAAGGTACGATAAAAATATTAAAAACTAAGCCCGGCATAAATGGAGATGGAGATGGTGACAGAGGAAAAACTCCAGCTTCCTCTGCAGGAAAAACACAACCAGGAGAGGTTTTTCTGCAGCTATCCCACAGGTTTTGTGTCATTTGGACCTTTAAGTATTTAAATAAAATACAAGAATGAACCTTTAAGACTTGTGCACAATGAAAAGCTTCAGTCTGAAGTGTAAACTTGATTATTTCCTTCATACAGGCCTGCAGACTCTGATTAAAGAATCTGACTGTAAAACAATGATCCTCATCACCATGTGACCCAAGCTGTCTGCCAATAAGAGCTCTGAAAGAATGAACCCATGGGCACCACTATGTGTGTGTGTGTGTGTGTGTGTGTGTGTGTGTGTGTGTGTGTGTGTGTGTGTGTGTGTGTGTGTGTGTGTGTGTGTGTGTGTGTGTGTTTGGCCACTAGATTGCGCATTCCTAATTTCAGGCGGGTGAGTAATTTGTTGTGCGCTGGAGGGGCGGGACTAGACTGCTCCGTCTCCGTGGACTCCGCCCCTGCACTCAGCCACAGGAAACCCTGTCAGTGAGGGCAAGAGAGAGAGCAACACGCAGAGAGATAGTGAGCGAGAGGGACGGGACCTTAGGCCACACCCCTTTTCTGTTAACCTCTCTAACCCCCCACCCCTCCTCCTCCTCCTCCTCCTCCTCCCTGTCCGGCTAGTCCCTGCCAGACAAAGTAGGAAACCCTGTGTACCAAACCTGAGGCGCCCATCCCCCCCAACATGTATCCCCAACTCAATCCACACACACACGCACACACACAGACACACACAAGATGAAACCACACACACACAAAAAAAAGGAGCGACAGACACAAGGCGAGTCAGAATTAACCCGTTGTGTGCCGCGGCCCTCAGGGAGAGATCAAGGGCCTTTTGTTCTGCACAGTGTGTGCATTTGTGTGTGTGTGCATGAAGAGGAAGGAGGAAGAGGAGGAGAGCGTTAATAAAATAAAATGAGGCAGATAAATCTTGTGTGAGAGGAAGCAGGTACACCTCCTCATCAGCTCTGAGTCTGTGAGGGTCAGACTGACTCTATAAAATGACTAAACTATAAATAGTTACAGTTTTATTTTAACTCGAGGAATCAAACCGAGACTCGTGTACGTCCTGACATAACGAAAGAGACAAGATCAAGCTGCATGAGAGATAACCTGAGATATATTTGTCTGTCGTCTCCAACTGTCCCTTATTTTAAACCCTAATGTAAAAAGGATCTCAGTGTCTCCAGGTTCACGATGTTCCATTGGTTAGTAGAGTGTGGCTACAGTTAGCAGAGCTAGCACCACCTTGACATCTGTCACCTGAGCTCCTTTAAATCCAGGTAGTAGCAACCAAGCAGCAACCTCCAGTCTAAAAATATAAGTCCAATGCGGAAGTGCTAAAAAAGTGCTAAAAACTGCAGTTTATCGAGGGTCCACTTGAGGCTGCTCCGAAAGTACCAGAAACCACATACACACCAATTCAGAAAAGCCGATCTTTACAGCAGAAATAAACATGTTTACAGCCTGGTACAAAAGACGAGTGTAGTCTGGATAGCTAATTTCTCCATCGGCTCACACTGTAGTGGGGGGGGGGGGGGGGGGGGGGGGGGGGGGTTTCTAACACAGCAATTTCAAAGATATTTAGATTACGAGTCTTCCAATGAGAGGCACAGCTGACTTGATTGACAGGCGGGAACACTGTAGCTGTTGGCTAGGAGGCTCAAAGCCCGCCTCTTTACGTCACAATTGCTCGACAGCAGCAATATGGCTGGTGCCAACGATTGGCCTCAAACAGTTCTTCGGAAACAGATGGGCAATGTCACGGATCTTACGTCCATATTTTATACAGTCTATGGGCCTAACAGAATATCAATCGTTTGTTGGGATGTCCCGATCCCGACTATCAGATCGGATCCGATCTGGGCATTTTTAAATTGGTTGATGATCGGCATTTGAGCCAATCATCTCATCCGGTCATTTACGTCCGCTGTCACTGAACACAATTTTAAGCCGAAGGCTAGCGCGCAAGTGTAATGAGCTTTCTGAGTTCACTTAACTGTGTTGCATAAAGAGAAAAAACATAATAAATGGGACGTTGATGTAGAACTCAAGCCATTATTTAAATGTGATGGCCCTTTTCCACTACACAGTTCCAGCCCTACTCGACTTGACTCAGCTCTACTCGGTTTGGGTTTCTTTTCCACCAGCCCCGAGTACCGACTCACGGTGGGCAGGGAAATCATAAACACAGCTGCGCGAAACTGTGTTCACGTCATTTTGAACGCGAAACAACAATCACAAACAATGGAGGACATGTAGGCAACGATGTACTTGCTGCTCGGTCTGTGGTTGTTTTGGCGCAGGCCTGCGCAAAAGAAGAGCAAAAGAGTAATGATGCCGTTTTTTAAAAATGGCGAGTTTGATTCCTGTATTGGGCGTCGCACTCATGACTCTTCAGTGACGACATTCTCTGACCAATCAGTGGCCAGCACTCCGTTGACGTCACCTTTTAGTATTGGCTCAGCTCGCTTGGAACCAGAGCAGAGCAGGTACGAAAAACTGGTATCTGACACGAGGTACCACGCCCGCGGAAACACAAAACAAACCGAGTAGAGTAGAGTCAAGTCTAGTAGAGTAGGGCTAAGACGGGCTGGTGGAGAAGGGCCATTATTGTAGACCTCACATGTGCACCACTTGACATATTACAGGAAACACCATCTGCTCTACGCACCCTACGGTAACTCTGCAGGGACATATGGTCCCTGCAGGGGACAAACCACACACAGGACAGTCTGTTACTTTAGCATTAGCAACCTTGTGACTAGTGGCAGCTGCCGTTCTCTATACGGACATGTCACTATGTAGCTAGTGGCATGTAACTGGGCGTGTTTCGATCTCGTTGTCACTCCGAATATTTACGCTCTCCGTCTCACAGCCGGATGCTGCCATTGTGAATCACGCACTGTCTCGTGAGAGTTGCGTTCAGAGCAGCCTTGGATTTAAGCGTGCACGCAAGTTTGGTGGGTCTCATACAGCAGAGCTTGTAAAACATGTTGAGTTTTACAACAATGTTAGCTGAATTAAGTTAAATGGAATAAACAGGAGACATTTTAGTTGTTTCTTTAAAATTTCTTATTTTTGTTCAAGGAAAAAAAAATTGTGTGCAGCTCCACTCTCTTATCTCTTGTGCAACTATTACCCAGGCAAACACAAGTATCGGATTGAGACTCGGTATTGAAAATATTCAATATAAAAAAATCGGGATCGGGGGCCAAAGAAGCTGATAGGGACATCCAACCATTTTCCTGTGGCACAAACTGGAAAAATTCCCAGAAATTTTCAGGATCGCTGCCCCCTCAATGTTACTTGTTCACGCATGTCCCTCACAGTGTGAAATCTTCCCTGTGGCTCCGGGGGACGGTGGCCTAGGACGATGAGTTTCAGGAGGCGGGACATGAGATCAAAATCAGGCAGTGAAAGCCACAACATGAAGGAGGACAAAGAAAACAGAGAGCGACACCATGATGACAGTTTTTGATATTTTCCTGAATCACCTCACAGCAGGAGATTATCTGTCGGACGCACGCTCACCACTAACACTTTTTCGACGACACAAACACAAGTGAATGACCTCTTCTAAATGTGAAAGACCCTGTTCAACATGAACGTTCAAGGCTATTATCTGCCGTGTTCAAAATCGAGTCACTTGACTTCTCAGACGTTTTACAGAGAGGGCTGCAGGAAAAAGAAGAGATAAAGTCGGGTTGAAAAGATTCAGACATTTTGGAAATTTTCAGGAGTGCTGTGTGTGTGTGAACAGGGCTTTTCTTTCTTGTGAGGGGGAATACAGCATAAATCTGTTTGTAATGATGCCATCAAATCTGGTCGTGTTTGTTTGATTATTTAAAGAGAAGAACAACGAGGCACAAAATGAAAATCAACGCAGCATAAAAACATGACGATTGTTTTGAAATCTCAGACATCATGTCCACAACAGACCAGCGAGGTAACACCTAGCATCTGTGTGTGATGCTCAGTACAGTCAGAGAAACAGCATCCATCTTGAGGTGTGTGTGTGTGTGTGTGTGTGTGTGTGTGTGTGTGTGTGTGTGTGTGTGTGTGTGTGTGTGTGTGTGTGTGTGTGTGTGTGTGTGTGTGTGTGTGTGTGTAAAGACGTCTTTGTCTGGAGCACTGCGGGCCAGTAAGAGGAGGAGGAGGAGGAGGAGGAGGAGAGAGGTGGGGCTGCTGGTGGGGGTAATGAGAGAATGTGATCAGGCTTCAGTCGTCTGCAGACATTAGCATCATCACACCACCTCCACCCTCTGATCTCACACAGGACGACTGGAGGAGCACAGCCCGTACTGAGAACACTACAAACACTATCATCAATATTGATCCACATTTTATGACATCACAGTCTGTCGTCTAAACACGTCAACCAAATCGTCTTTTAAATTTGCTCCTCATGCACGTCCAAACCCTCCTCCTGACAGCCCTCATGATGACAGCAGCGGAACTACTGCAACGATACAACGAACCTACGCAACCCCTGGAGTCGACACCACACCGAGTTTTAGAACCTGTGGCTAAAGCTAAACAAGCAGAGAGCAAACACATGCAGCTTCACAACTGACCTGCAAAGTGCATGAAGACCTTCTAAACCTGTAAAGACCTAGATCCTGGTCTTATCTGAAAACAGACTCATTTACACCCAGGTGCAGAACATGAGGGGAGCACAAGCTGAATTATTGGCTGTAACCTGATATTGCTAAAGGTATATTTCAACCAAGAGTTCGTGGATCTTTTAGCCCCCAGAACTACTTTCCCAAGAACTAAAAGGTTCCTGTGCCATCATTGTTGTCTGTGTTTCGACCGCAGGCTGAAGTCCCGGGCAAATCAGGCCTGTTAGCATGGAAGAAACTAAGCTCTAGGAGACGAGCTCTAGAGACAAAGGGGATTCAAAACACCTGAAACGCTCAACTTAAAGCAAGAAGACAGATTTTAAAAGCCATGTCAGAGATGGACCAGTGTTCCAGTTTAAAGAGCGACCCTGTTAACTGGAGACTCTCAGCAGGATGCATCCCTCACAAACGTCTTTAGATGATCATTAAATATCTGATGAGGATATTTGGACATTTGAATAAAAACTAAACTAGGATGCATTCCCGAGGACTCCTTCTGTGTTTCAACAGCTGTTGTAAACTTTACAAACACTAGTTCAGTTGAAGGTCTCCAGTTTACAGGGTCACTCTTCAGACTGTAACACCAGGAGCTGACAGAGACGCATTCACACCATCAGGCTCAGAAAAGACCAATGTTCAGGAGTTATTAAACCAAGTGAATCACAGGTGTGTGTGATGTTATTGTGGACGGAGGGGGAAATAAAAACAATGAGGGTACTCTACCAATCAGAAATATTCAGCACTGCAGGCCCCGCCCACTAAAGTTCCTGGACCTTTTGAAAGTATTACCCCCGAGCAGAAACTTTTCATGGGAAGATTAACTCCCAGGAAAAAAGTTAGACCCTGGTTCCTGCTGTCCAAATGCACCCAGTAAAAAAGAATTATGTAGTCAAGATTTTATGGCACATGAGGCCGGGCATGAGGTGTGCTGCCATCAGTCTAACAGCTCCGATGAACATGAACACCAAACAGACATGATGTGGATTTAAAGAGACAGTTAGGAGCTCTGAGGTTTTTAAGAAGAGAATAGCGGCTCCTTTAAAGACAGAGAGCGGGTTCAGGACTTACTGGCATTGCTGTCAGCCAGCGTGTTGAGGTTTCCTGAGATGTCTCGCCTCCTGAACAGACACACCACCTTCGCCTCCACGTTCCCATTGGCTGTCTGTGAGAGGAGAGGCAGAGGTTAGCAACACAACAAAGGACTTCTGTTTGACACCCTCACATCTTTCTGCTCACACGTACGAATCTTCTCGTACGCTCGTTTCAGTTCAGCTTTCTGATTCTTTGCATCTTATCTGAGCGAGCCACAACAAACAGGAGGTAAAATCCTCTGTAATTATCAGCAGATGCAGGAGCGACTGTCTGTTTACCCCGTCGTATCTACACAGACCACTCACTCATTATCATCAACACTTCATACAGAGAGCAGTTTGTTTTCTCTCCTGCTCGGTGCAGAGAGGATGATATCCCTTCATTAGCTCTCTGGTTTGTCATTAGTCACCTTCATTTTCTAACAATAACAGCTGTTTTAAATATACGATTGAAGAGATTCTAAACTGAAGATATCCTTCATGTTTCTGGACGTTCTGTTGCATCACTGCTTTCTTCTACCAAACATCTATCATAGATAATGTTTTAGGACAGTGGCAGGAAGTCGCACCACCCAGAGGGAACTCACCTACGCACCGAGAACATGCGCTCCACATCAGTGAGATGAAACATGAACATTGATACCTGTCTTTAAACAGCAGAAGACGGTATCTGCCTTTATCATCCAGCTTTCAAGATGCTTGATTCTGATTGGTCGAATCCCCTTGACAACAGTTATTAACTTTCACTAACATGAGCAACACCAGAGGCAAACTGATCACACGTCATGTCAAATCAATCTGCGGAAAAGAGGATTGATTTGACATTAGGTGTGATCAGTTTGCCTCTGGTGTTGCTCATGTTGGTGAAAGTTAATAACCGTCGTCACATCTGGCTTCTGCTTGTTGACACCATAGACCGTAAGGTGAGGTAAAACCGTTAGCTTCCGTTAGCATCAAAACAATATAGTTAAAACGTGAGCTTCGGTTAGCATGCTAAATCAGCAGGCTAACGGACATTTTCATATTGGATCTATGTGGCCGCGAGAATTGAAGCCAATAAAAAAGTGTTAAAAAACGGCAGTTCATCAAGTGTCCGCTTGAGGCTGGCTCCGGAAGTACCGTAAACCACATACACACCCATTGAAAAAAGCTGTTCTTTGCAGCAGAAATAAACATGTTTACAGCCTGGTTAAAAAACGGCTTGGGTCTACATATCTAATTTCTCTGTCGGCACACACTTTACGGGGGGTGAATTTTTTCTAACGTGATGGTCCAGAAGATGTTAAGATTACAAGGGGCAGGAACACATAGCTGTTGGCTAGGAGGCTCAAACTCCGCCTCTTTATGTCACACTTTGACTGGTTGAGTTCCGCATTACCAATATGGCTGCCGCTGACGATTGGCTTAGAAACAGTGCTCAGGAACAGATGGGTGACGTCACGGATACTAGATCCATTAATTATACAGTCTATGGTCAGACCCCTTGACTACAGTTATTAACTTTCACTAACATGAGCAACACCAGAGGCAACACGTTAGCTTCGATAAGCATGCTAAATCAGCAGGCTCCAGATGTTTTCATATTGGATCCTGTCCATCAATATGATGAAGGAGTGGAGCAGGTGAGAGAAACTTAGGTTAGAGATCTCTACAAAGAAACTTAAACCATGAGTGGTGGTGATGATAGCAGCAGGGTTCAAAGTTGTGACATTAGTTTATTTTAAAGGTGTGTGAACCGCAGAGCTCAGAGAAGAAGGAGAGCTGAATGAGAACAGTTTCATGTTCAATGCACCACAACAGGCAGAGAAGAATCCATCAGCATGGAACAATAACTAAATCACTTTAAATTAATAAATCATCTTTAATCAAAGTTTTAGCAACGTGTTTGTATCTTAAGTCAGTGGCAGGGTAATGTATGATTAGCAGGTAGTTATGGGAAATAAAATCCTTTCAGGTTGGACAAGACCCGGACCACCTTCAAAACACAGGAATAAATCACTCCAGACTGTTAGGTTTGAAAGATGATTATTCTGGCTGGACTGATAGTGATCATAAGGAATCTCTCACTCACTCTCTGTCTCTCTCTCTCTCTCTGTCTCTGTCTCTGTCTCTCTCTCTCTCTCACTCTCACTCACTCTCTCACTCTCTCACTCACTCTCTCACTCACAGAGAGAGCTACAGGCTGGAGCTGGGACTGCTCCTCTCTCTCTGTTACTCTCCATTCATTGTGCGGAGCAGCCATTAGCACTCAGGAGGCTGCAGTTCTCCTGGTGCTCAGCACAAGCCCTTCAAAATAAGAGTGTTACATAAATGAGCTTAATCCTTTGACTGGGAAACAAGCCTGTGTCATATGCTGCTGTTGCTGTTATATAAGAGGCTCCTGTACGGAGTCCTGTCGTCACAGCGGACACAGTTTACCGACACAGGCCAGGAGACACAGTGTGTGCATGAAACCTGCAAAAAGAAAATTGATGTTTGATTTTAACTCCCCTCCAGCAGACAGCAGTGAGAGACGTGTGCGTGCTAATCCTTTTTAATTATTCTGAAATACAAATTTAAAGACGTGGAGCCTTCTTTATATTTGCATGGGGCGCTGAGGCGTCCTTCTTTTGTACCATTGTATGCTTAATGTAAAACAAGGTAACAACAGGCAGAAGGCTGTGAAGTGTAATCATGTTCAAGCTATTCGAAAATAAATCATTTAATAGCTCGAGGACTTGTCGTTTCTTTCGGGGAAAGCGATCTTTTATTTTAGGCTCTGAAAACTGTTTCCTCTTCGGCTCCTCTGCACAAGGTCGATTTAAAAAGGTGTTGGCGGCCGTGATCTGGCTGCAGGAGATGGTTTTTCACATGAAACTGGTGAAGACATTTCAAAATAAAAGCCATAAAAACTCAAAACTTAAAAATGTAAACCTCTGAGCATTTATAAGCTGAGAGTTAGGGCTGGCTCAGGCTTGGACCAGCTCTTAGTTATGCTGCTATAGGCTTAGACGGCCACACTGGGATCCTGTCTTTCCCTCTGTTTAACCCCTGTCCCATTAAAGTTACTAACCATAGACCTTTCTGGAGTCCCATTAGCTCCCTTGTCTCGTAGGTTCCTCTGGATCTCTGCTGCTGTAGACGTTCCAGACTCCATCTGCTACAACTACTACTGTCTGTCTCACCAATATCATCTCTCTCTCTCTCTTTATCTCCCTCTATCCCTCTCTGCAACACGGTCTCAGCAGATGTGTGTCTACATGAGTCTGGTCCTCCTGGAGGTTTCTGCCTGTTAAAGGAAGTTTGTCCTTGCCACTGTAACTTGCTAAATGCTGCAAAGGTCTCTGCTCACGGTGGATTAAGATGAGATCAGACTGAGTCCTGTCTGTAAGATGGGACTGGATCTTATCCTGTCTTGATGTTGGGTCTTTGTTAATAATAGAACATAGAGTACGGTCTAGACCTGCTCTGTTTGGAAAGAATCTTCAGATAACATTGTTGGATTATATAAAACCAAGATATGTTCTATCACAGGTGAAACTACTGAAACATTTGCACAAATTAATAATATTAAGAAGTTAAAATAGGATCTGAATGTTCAGAAATATTTGATTCATTTCTAACTACCAGGTTTTTTTAAAATCATATATTTATGTGTTTATTAGCAAAATGTGACAGAATAACCTGTTTTTTTCTTTTAACTTATAAAACTATTTTAAATCTTTAATTGATTGTTCGGATTTATTCACTTGTTTTAAGTGTTACTGTGCTGATTCTCCTAAAAATCTTAGACGTAAGCTTTTGAAAAATACTGCAAACACCACCAGAAAGTGTAATAAGTACCATAAAGCCACTGTATTTATATTACAGAGCTTCAAATGTAAACTAACTCTTAAAAAGGAAGAAAAGAAAAACAGGTGCAACAGTAGCATGGATAAGAGGAACAGTGAAGCAGAAGTCAGAGGAGAGAAACTCACCTTGTTGAGCTCTTCTATTCTGCGGATCATGTACGGATTGCTCGAGGAGTTCTCAAAGTACACATAATCTGAAAAAGCAAGAAAAGAAACACAGATTAGATTCAGACCTGAGTCACATCCATCCACTCTCTTGCATTCAATAAACACAAAGAGCAGTGAATAGTTATTCACCTACAGCTTCGGGTCAATCCTCCTCTGGACACACACCAGCCCACTCTGTTAGAACGTTTTGGCAGACTGGACGGTGTTGGCTCACCTGAGAGGTAGAGACCCTTCAGCCTGACAACGCAGCTCTAACGGGGAGCCGGTCTGTTCACAGAGACCTGGCAGCTGTGTAAATTGACCGGTGTAACGTGAGCTTTAATGAGACACGATCGACCTGAGTGATGGAGAGTAATGTTCTGATTCTGCTGAGTGTTGAAATGTTGCAATGGAGCACCAAATATTACCCGTGCTGCTAAAAACTTGTTTCACAGGAGACAGAAACTAATGTTGGTTACTATGAAGAGAATCATTCACTTTTAGGAACTATTATCAGGTAGCTTTTGTTGTTCCCACACAAAATTTGAAGCCAACTCATCTTAAAAGTCTCTGCTTATTGATACCACAGAGAGACACTTTGTTTGTTGCGCCTTGAACTGCACCGTGAGTGAAGAGTTGATGTATGTTTTGTCGCTCCAAAAATAATCCAAGAACTGTATGGTGAGATTTGTGATCGTTTTATCCCAATTATTAACAACTCAGCAGATGTTTGATCAACAACTGTATTTAGAAAGCCTTGTGTTAACCTACTCTGAGGTTTTACTTAAAAGGTCCAATCAGTGTCCGGTCCGTCTCTGAATAGTCACAGCACCAGATCTGATAGGTTTCTATTCTATTCAATGTGGTTAACTTCCACTGGATCCGCTCTGTTGCGTTCCGGATCAGATACACAAGACTTTTGCCGGATGCCGGAGACAACACATTAATCTGAACAGAGCAGATGGAGCGGGACAGGAAGTCAGGCACCAAAATGAAAACATCTGGTTAATTTTCAGATAAAACACTCTGTGTTATCATCAGATCGTATTTCACTTAACTACAACAAACCGTCATGATGAGCGGAGCCAGACCTGGAGTCAACAGGTCAGAGGTTTTCAGAGGACCAGAAAGACAACATGGATGAGGAGATGAGGAGGAGAATCCTTGATTCAGTGATTTCCCTGGGGAAAAACTTCGGTCACATTACTCCAGCTGTCGGGCGGTCCTGCTAACCCTAAACCGCAGCGGATCAGAGATGGACCAGACACGGATCTGGTGGAAGTCCCATGTCACGCATCCTTCAGGTGCACAACACTTCCTGCTTTAACACCCAGAGGGTCAACAAGGGGAGCCATGATGCAGCAGCATTCAGGATCCTCTCTGCTCTCTGTATACGTTGTAGTCTGTTTACGCAGAGCGGCTCCCGAGTTTGCAGCTTAACAGACTTAAAAAGGTGAGGAGGTCAGAGACGTCACCCTTCACTTCAGAGATACATCAGATAAACCCACATCAGAGCTCGTGACACCGAGTCAGGATAAGACAGGTGTGACGGGACATTAGCTGCCTTCAGTTTATAAAGGAGGAGACTAAAGAACAACTGTGACCACGAAGAAGAAGAGGAGGAGGATGGGGAGGTGGTGAAAGAGGTGAAGCCTGATGTAGCATGTGAAAGTGCAGTTTTGGATGCATTGATATGAAAAGGCATGAATGCATATGACAGTTCTATTAAAGATCTGCCACCTGCACAACAAGGTCAAAGGTCACGTGACTCCTCCTCCTCCTGCTGACTCGAGCTGGTCCTGAGCACCATGTCCCTCCATCCCAGACACTCCAAAACAGTCTCATAACTTTCACCTGCTTCGTTTATGACTTCAGATGATTTCGTTCATAACTGCAGCTAATCAACACATTTAAAGGACTAGTGACAACAAAACGTTTGATATTGTGGACCGAAAAACCCAGATTACTCGACTAGATTCATCCAGTGTAACTTTCCCGTCTCAGAAAATTAAAGGTTTCTGAACAGTGAATTGAAACTTGATCGGCTGAGACACTCCTCCCCTAGAGTGCAGCTAGCTGAAGGTGCACACGGCACCGACTCACCAGCTGGTGACTGGAGTTGGCGGATTGTCAGCGTGCTCCGTCGTGATCAGCGGTCCTCTCAAATATAGCCGATCTGATCAGGTCTGAGTTACTCATTAGTCCTTTTATATCTTAATATTTGTACTAGAATTTTAAATGTAGATTTGCAGGAACAAATGCATGAATACAACATTATACTCCTGTCAGATTAATCTTTATGTTGCTCCCCCCCTCAGTGATTCATAAAACACTAGTTTAAAAGGCGTCTTATTAAAGAGGCTGTTTTACTTTTAAAGGGTTTGTTTTTATGACTTTTAGTAACATGCTCAGACTCAGTGAGTACGTGCTCGGAGCAGCAGCTGCTGACAGCTTTAATAGAGACTCCTCCAGCCTTTAAACAGCATATTGATGGAACCTGCCAGTCTTATCACAGACACAGAGCTTCTGTTGTTCTGTTT
This sequence comes from Notolabrus celidotus, assembly GCF_009762535.1. NCBI lineage: Eukaryota > Metazoa > Chordata > Actinopteri > Labriformes > Labridae > Notolabrus > Notolabrus celidotus. The sequence goes on along the minus strand of NC_048294.1, from coordinate 20,877,310 downwards.
GATGCCACTCCGCACAGCTTCACGTCAGGCTCCATCTGGTCCTCCCACGAGCGAGGACACGGAGCCTCGGGAGGACTTCTGATGCTCCACCACCACGAGCAGAGACCAGAGCGAGGATTCTGACGGGGAGAGGATTTCTTGCTCTACTTAGCACGGTGACGGGAGCCCCGAGCAGAGAGGCATCACCTCCTTGTTCACAGTAAAGGAACACAGCAGCAGAACGTTACATAACACAGGCAGAAGCACAGAGAGGGGATCTGCACTCTCATGTGCCTGACATGACTAATGCTCGCTCAAAAGACAGAGATGGTGGAAGAGGGGAGTGTTTTATTCTAATCCTGCCTGGTAGGACACATTAGAGCCTGATCCTGATCCAGCAGGACTAAAAAGGGGGTGCTGGATCAATAATCAAGGGAAAAACACTCCTCAGATGAAGCGTGTTCCACATAATCACATTCCTCTGACGGGTTTATGTTAATGTACAGATTTAAGTGTTGAAAGAAGGCTCTATAAAAAGTGTGTGTGTGTGTGTGTGTGTGTGTGTGTGTGTGTGTGTGTGTGTGTGGTTGTGTGTGTGTGTGTGTGTGTGTGTGTGTGTGTGTGGGTGTGTGGTGTGTTTGTGTTTGTGGATGTACACGGCGGGAGTGGCGCAGTGTGCTGCTGCTGGAGGGTGAATGAAGAGGAGGAAGCCCTCTGACTGATCTCAGGGGAGGATAATGACTCACATGCAGGCTGAACACCGTGTGCTCCAGGAGGACGCTGATACAGACGCTCGTCACTACACATCCACCTGCACCAGCAGCCGAACTCAAACATGCCTTCATCATCATCATCATCATTCCTTCATCCTACAACACACTTATTAACCTGGCTGCTGTGTGGGCTACTTAAAAACACATCTCTGACTCGTTACATAATCATACGCTGGCTGCTGGCTGTGGGAGTTACACAGGGCTGGACTTAGCATTGCATGCTAATGTTTTAATGGCTTCATCACTGAGGGATCATGCTGTGAGGACTCTTCAAATACACATGATCTAGCAGCAGCAGCTCCGTGAGGGAACCATGACACCACAGGCTGGAGCTGGACTCTTCAATAAAGGCCTTTAACAGTGCAAGAGACTTTACAAAGACGGCATTTACCTGTTGGTAAAGCAGGACCACAACAATCACATATCTGGCTGTCTATTTCCTTAAATGGCAGAAATTGGTTTCTTTTATTTTGTTAAGTTATAATTTTTCAGGCTTTTTCGCCTTTATGAAAGGACAGCTGAAGAGAGAGAGGAGCAGAGAGTGGGGGAAAACATGCAACAAATGATTGAAGCCAGGAGTCGAACCCACGACTGCTGCGTTGAGGACTATATCCTCTGTATAAGGGGCACAAGCTTAAACTGCTAGGTCAACGGCTCCCCATAAATGGCAGAAATTTTTAAGCCACCAGAAGGTTAAGTGAGCTTTAGCTTTGCTGCAAAATACCCCAAAGCAACATGGTCCCTCCACAAAAACAACATCAAGATGTTCAGAATTTAACGTCTCGTGTGTCTCAGATTATGACTTAAAGCTAGGGTTGGTAGTCACGGAAAACTAGCATGAATTTGAATGTAGCATTTCCACAGGACTCAGTCTAACCCCCCTACCCCGGAGCTCTTCCAAAACGAATGAAATGAAATGTACACGCAGGAGGCGGGAAGAACGGCAGGACGAGACTTGATTGGTCTCATAAATTGGACCCTAAAGGCAGGGATTGGTTGGTGTTTTCCCAGGTTTACTCCGGCTGTAGATAGCAGATTTTTTACCTCTTTTTAAGAACACATTATGTATTGATTACCATCAGGACATAAAGATCATTTTAACCAGTATGACAAAAAGTGTATCTAAATGTGAAACTACCTCTGCACTACAACAGTGCACTATTATATTATTCTCTCACATATTTGTCATTTTCTTCCTGATGCATTTGATTCTCATCCGTGAGAATAATTCTGTAATTTCTCCCCAAGAAAGGAAACATTTAAAGCTCCCTTTATCTCAAATATGTTACCTTAACTGTATATTTAAATATTTTTCTATTGGTCAGACGATAACCAGTAATCTTCAGTGCTATACTTCAAGCAACTTCTCAGGCTCAAACATAGACTGTATAAAAAAAGGACGTAGTATCCATGACTATTCCAGAGCCAGCCTCAAGTGGACACTCGATGAACTGCAGTTTTTAACACTTCAGCATTGGCTTCAATTCTCGCAGCTGGAGGTTGCTGCTTGAGAAGGACACTACCTGCTGCGGCTGCAACAGACACCCACACGACAGTCCATGACACATATCACACAAACACACCAAGTGTGCAGCTGGTCGGCTGCAGAGTGAATTCACATCCAGAGAAACCACAACACCAGCAAGGGAGGGGAGGACTCGAATCTGAAACTACTCATAAGTCTCTCTTAAGTAAAACACATCGACACTCACAGCTCTACACGGATGTTTGAGAGCTACTACAGCTGTGAATATTAATTATATAATTAAATTAGGTTTTAATAGTCAAAACTCTCTGACTTAAGTTTATTACATGTGAATATTTCTACTTTCTTTCGTGCTTGGTGACAGAAAACTGAACATGTTTGGGTTTAAACATTATTCAGGAACAATAAAGCATATTTTACACCATGGTGACACTCACAGAGCAAACAGCACATCAATAAATCCATGCAATCATCAGGTTATTGATCATCAGTGATAATAATCAGAAGCCCCATTGAAGGCACTAAGCTCTGAATGAATAACATCCTGTATTGGACCTTAAATAATCTGCATCTACACTTTAAACCGTGCAGCATACACGCAGCACTGTTATATGCATGCAGCGTGTTTCCTCGCAGTGTTTCATCAGCGTGACCTAAATATTGTTCTGATGTATGACCTTACGCAGCAATACGCCTGTCCCACTGTTCAGCCTCGGCAGTAGACTCAAAGAAGGAACACCAAGTCCTAATGTGAACATGAAGCGCTCAGAGACGCGTTCAGCGGTCAGAGACGCACAGAGGGAAGCACAGGTACACGTGTGCGTACGGAGGGGGTTCACAGAAACACACCTGGAGGACTGAAAGATGCTGGGTCATTGTTTCTACATGTTCTTAATCCACAGAGAGGTGGAATCAAAGGAAGTGTGAGCAAAAATATGTATGTTTTATTTATGTTGTTATCAGAGGTGATGTAAATTAATATCCATCCACACTCACTAATCAAAGAGCGTTTTAATGATCAGTCACAGCAGGTAAAGCATGAGCACGTACATCACATGGTTACTGCAGATCACACTAAACATGGCAATTAATGTCGGCCCACACGGCTAACTGTTACATAAGAGTGATATTGGAGGCTATAATTAAATTAACCCGCTGCACCAATAACACCAAGTGACCAGATCTAGTCTAGGATGACAGAAGCTGCTATTATTAGCTGAATGAAGGGGTCTGTCCAGACGGGTTGGACTGGGGTACTGACCTCTGAAGGAGGGGCTTGAAGTTAAAAAAAATATACTTTAACTACCGAGTGTAATTTAAGTAGCATGCAGGTCCATGTGTAGGTTTTTAACTCTTCAATGTAACAACAGAATGGTAACACTTAAGTCAGACTGTGTGCAGGAGTTTCATTGCAATCTATGATGGTGTGATTCCTCTCCTGCACCTGTCTTCTGAAAACAGACAATCCACTACATACTGCTTTAGGTGCATTTAACCTTTTAAAGTTACATCGATAAATGCGTGCAAGTGATGTGTGCTCATAGAGTGTATAAATAAAGGATGTAGTATCCGTAACGTCACCCATCTGTTTCTGAAGTGCAGTTTTGAGGCCAATCGTCTCCGGGAGCCATATTGGAAATGTTGAACTCAACATAACTTCTATTGAGCTAGTGAGGTAAAGAGGTGGGCTTTGAGCCTCCTAGCCAACAGCTACAGTGTTCCCGCCTGTCAATCAAGTCAGCTGTGCCTCTCGTAATGGAAAACTCGTAATCTTAGAATCTTCGAAATTGGCGCGTTATGAAAAAAATGAGCTATCCAGACTACACTCTTTGTACCAGGCTGTATACATTTTAATTTCTGCTGTAAAGATCGGCTTTTTTGAATTGGTGTGTATGTGGTTTACGGTACTTCCAGAGCCAACCTCAAGTGGACACTCGATGAACTGCAATTTTAACACTTCAGCATTGGCTTCAGTTCTCGTGGCCAGAGGTTGTCTCTTGGTTGTATTTCCAGTGTTTTGTCCCTTGTTGGTGCACAGGGAGCTCATACATTTCTGCAGCAGTTGATCAAACAGCAATTATTGCAAAGTTGAAAAGAGAGGAGATTTAGAGGTGATTGAAAGTCCTGCTGCTGAATGAGTGTAGGCAGGGGACGATGGCAGTGACACCAAAAATGTTGTAAATGCAGATACATGATGAACCTAAATGTGTAGCCTGACATGCACCTCCTCCAAAATCTAACTAAGAGTCAAAAAAGACACTGACCACAACCCTGTGACTGGTCCGCTGGGGGGCGTTGTATTTCCTGCAATTACAACACATCCAGAATCGCAGTACATTTCATCTTCTCCTAGCGATGCGGACACATCGGTGCAAAAGTATGTAGTGTTCATAACCGTGTAGGATACTACGACAGAAGTAGAAACCCAGCTATAGACACAGACACACCTGTACATTTTTAGGACATTAGGCTATACATGTAAGCTTCTGTGTAGGTACAGAGATGTAGTTTACATTGTAGAGTGACACAAGGGACTCCATTTCTTTTTGGACACATGGGGACAAATGTGTCAGTATGTATTAAACACAGTGAACCTGATAACTGTAGAGTTTTTATCCCTGTGTTGTTCTTATATGATTATATTGAATATGCTGATGTGGGCCTATGGGGCTAGAAAAAAGTAATTAAGAACTTGATCCAAACAAAAGTGTTATCAGGGAATTACTACTGCTTATAAACTCAGTGAAGTCCTCCAGGACGTCAGACCCAGACTGACAGCAGGCTGTGGGTGCTCTGTCACTTGTGACTTACTCTGCAGATTTTAATACATAAACACTGCTCGTGTGTTAAAGTAATGACTGAATAATCAGCCTCCCGTGGTCGGTAACGTTTTGAAACAGAAACTGGTCTGTCTGTAAAAGTTGATGTTGAAAATGAATCCATAGTTCGGTGTTCAATGTGCACGAGGGAGCGCATCAAGTACACTACACACGAGTTAAAACAGAGTCATAACGCTGGAATCATCAAGGGATTGAGTTACACACTGCCTGATTCAGAGACTAAAGCTGTGTGTTTTCATAGATTTGAAGTTCCTCTTACAAAGACTGAACGTAGCACAGCCGCCAGCAAAGAGCTAGCATCTGTTAGCAGCTAGCGGCTTAAGCTAACTAGCTTTGTGTACACTTCCAGGTCATTTATACACTCTATAGTCATTACACACAGACTGGAACAAACCCGGCTGCTCTGTGTACATGCAAATCAGCCGATAGTGTACTCTGCGAGCACGATATTCCCTTTATATTCCAAAGTTCAATATGAACTTAGAGCCAGTGTTCTGTCGAATAGTGTTACCTATCGGGATATGCTACTAAGCGGCTCTTTGTGCATGTGCGCATGCGCCGATCCTCACCACTTGTCACCACGAACATAAATTTAAACTTCCACGAATTTAACGAGGATTCTCTGAAGGTTTTGTAACGTGGTGTCGATACCTTTGAATTATTTTTCTTACAATGCAAAGTAAGAGAACAAGTGTTGACATATCAAGAGATTAAGATCTTAAACGGGATATTGGGGTACGATTGTCTGAAATTTGAAGTCAGATTTTGAAATGCTGTGCCAAAACATGCTCCTTATTATACGACAATGTAGAAGGAGTTGGTATTATTCTTAAATATAATGATTCTTTACTGAAAGCCCCTTTAAGTGGGGCTACTGTCAGCGTCTGGTGAGGATAACGCGCGACGGCGGCATTTTTCGACAAAGCAGCACAACTGAACGGAACACCGGTGCACGGTGCCGATCAGCCGCCTGTGGTCAGTAGCGTAGTTTGTTTGAGGAAACTAGTCGCAAATCTATCCTGAAAGTTGATCTTTTCCATGTACTGCTGCAGTTCTAAGTCATTAGGTGTTAGTTATCCGAATACGTGCGTTGGTTTAGTCTGATTATAATGCTAGATGTTTAGATCCATTCGGCGTCCCTCTAATAAAGAGTGAACGCACGTACAGCGTTAGCCGAGAGCTAGCATTAGTTAGCAGCTAGCCGCTAGCTGTCTGAGCGGCTAGCTGCTAGCTAAAGAATCGAACAATCACGTTGTTGGAGATCTTAGAATATAAAACACTCTTTACCTCCCACTCGATACATGTTGGCCGCCATGCTGTCGTCCCCTTCGGATAAGCAGTCCCGGGATGTTCCCCGTGCGGGTAGAAAAGGTCGATGGGGTTTATTTTATTCCTTCATTTATCGTAGACTCCCCCGCCGTGAAACAAAGCCGGCTCCGGGCACTACGAGCCGAGCAGGCGGGGAAAAAGTTTAAAGTTTCCGTTAGGAACGATCCGGAGGTGATCCCCTAAAAATACAAGTCTTTGTTTTCAGTCGACCTTCCTCTCTTCTTCTTCCTCCCTCTCTCTCTCATTCACTCTCAGCTAGCCTGTATCTTACTCCACTCTTCCTCCCATCCTCCGCTCCCAGCTTCATCCTCCTCTTCTTCACCTCCGCTCAGTTCAGCACACACATACACACATTCACACACACATTGAACACACACTCACTGGCCCCCTTCGTTCGTGTGCAAATCGTCATCTTCGGACATTATCGACAATCTCCGGGATTCACAATTAACTTTTTATTCTTAATGTTTAATTGCAACAAATTATTTATAATATAAAATGTAAACTGTTTTTTTAACAACTCAATCTATACATTTTATTTTTTTAATAAAATACCATAAAGTGACTTTTGTCAGAGCAAAAGATTCTGAAACACAACCGTAAACACTGATGAACACAGAGATAAACAAAGTAAAGAAAGTTGAGTGTCTGTCAGAGTGAGACAAAGGAGGAAATTGTGAATGTAACACATATTTCAAAATAAAAGCTTCGAACCATGAAGGAAACTGTTATGTTGCAGATTTTATGTAGTAATAATATTTCAAGCACTGTAGCAACAGTAGTATGATCTCTCAATTTCTCTTATTATTTTATGATGTTAACTTTTTTGGTTACGGTAGTTTTTTTCTTTTTATTCCCCTTATATATCTGTCTTTTTTCTGTTTATGTATTCAAATTTGAAAAGCAAATGTAAATAGATAAAAAAGGAACATGACCTCTTGGAATGAACCACTTGGTTTTATTTTTTGTTATTTGAACAAAGAGTGACTTTTGCTTCTTAGATTGTCTTGCTGGAGTAATCTTGATTATTTTTCAGTTAATTCAACACTGGATGAAAAAGTTAGAAATGAGGAAGGCAACACGTGAGAAGGATAAGTTAAAAAACTCTGACTTAAAATCCTTAATTATTTTATCTATTTGTATTATCAATCAATCATTCAGACTTCATTTGTTAAGCGCTTTACATACAATAAATAATAAACGTTAATAATAAAAAGACCCCCCATCCTAATCCCAACCCTAGCCCGACCCAAAATCCACCGCACAATCCTAAGGATAAGAGCACGATATATGCAAAAAACCAAACATATATATATATATATATATATATATATATATATATATATATATATATTATATAATATATATATATATATATATATATATATATATATATATATATACTATATATATATATATATACATGAAATAAATACATGAACAATAAAAGCAGTTGCTAACGAACTGAGGAATGCTGTCATGATATATAAATAGAAAACACTGGAGGTACAATAAATTGTTAAAACTCAACAAAGGAAATCAAGCTCACCAAAATAAAAATAAAAATCATAATAAAACAATAAAAGATTAAACCAGTAAAATGATGGTTGTTGGTTTATGATTTTTGATTTGTATCGGGTTGAGAGTGCACTGACCATTACTGTGGATATTTGTCGTGTCTGTTGGTCTTATTGCAGTAATGATATAATGAGCTTCTATGGATTATTTGGATCTTTGTCATGTGTGTCTGAAGAACTTTTAATGTTTGTATGCTGTACCACAAATTGACTCTTTGAGGACATTAAAGTTCTTGAAACTAAGCTAAACTAATCTTTTTGGTCAAAACCAAGGTTCAAATTCAAAAGTACGAATATGAAACGGTGGAAATATCAGTTGGTCAAGGCAAAAATAAATATGTTCTAACTTGAATTCTGCTGTGACATAAAGACGCAGTACTTGATTGTGTTTACATTTAAAGGGCATCATTTTGAGAATTTACAACAATCGTTCACAGTTAGAAAATAAATAAATAAATAAATGTGTGAAGAAAGAATGAATGTCAGAAATATTGTTCAAAGTTCTTGGGATATTTTTTAAATATTTAAAAAATCATGTTCTTTGATTTACTTTGGATTGCATGATTAAGGTGCTACTCTACTGACTAAAACTGAGTCAGAATAATATAGAAAGAATACTTATGCAAGTCAACTTGACGTTAGAAATCACTGGATCTCCATCTTATAATTTTGACCTAAAATATCAAAATGTATGTCTTAGTTAATTTAGTTATTTATTTATGCCTTAAATATAATATTGCAATCTGTTACAGTTAAAGCTCCTGTGAGGAACTTTCAGCTTGTGTTGATTTTTGCGCCCCCTGTGGACAAAGCTGTCTTATCCTTTTAGCTCTATGTTGACATTCTTAAGCGAGATATTCACGCCCATGTTACGCCTCATCTGTAATGTAGAACACACGGAGGCGTAATGGGGGGGGGGTTATTCTGCCTCTTATCTTCTGTTGGCGGTAACAGAGGCGTAAGAGGTGGATGACAGACAGACGCATCAGAGCGGAACAGTGCTGTGTGTGTGTGTGTGTGCGTGTGTGTGTGTGTGCGTGTGTGTTGTGCGTGTGTGTGTGTGTGTGTGCGTGCGTGCGTGTGTGTGTGTGCGTGTGTGTGTGTGTGTGTGTGCGTGTGTGTGCGTGTGTGTGTGTGTGGTGGTGCGTGGTGTGTGTTTGTGTGTGTGTGCACGCTTTACATGTCATACCTCTTGTACATCTGCACCACTATGATGCAAAGTGAAATCACACACTGTGACACCAATATGTAGCTCAGTGTGGAAGCACTAAGGCGTGATGATGGTGGTACGTAGATACAGAGCTGTTGCACGTGTCAGTAAAGTTCTCTGATAGATATCTTATCCTGCTTTCTTTTAACACAGTCAAACACATCATGCACGGTGAACTCTTACTGCAGGACATGTACGACAGAGGCCTTTTTAGCTGCATGTTGTGATTTCAGTCCGTTTCATTCATGGTCACGACGCAGTGGCAGCAGGCCAAGCAAGTCCCAGACATCCCTCTACCCAGCAATGTTTTCCTGTTCTCTCTGGGGGATCCCAAGATGTTCCTAGACCAGATGGAGATATAATCCCTCCAGTGATCTCTGGGTCTACTCCAGGTCTCCTCCCAGTTGGACACGCCAGAAAAAAACTCTAAAGGGAGGCATCCCTACCAGATACCCGAACCACGTCAACTGTCTCCTTTCAATGCGAAAGAGTGACAGACCACCCTTTGGAGGGAACTCATTTCATTAAGTTGTATCTGAAATCTCATTCTTTCAGTCCCTCCTCAAAGCTCCTGACCACAGGTGAGGACTGAAACATGGATCGACTGAAGCTTTGCCGTCTGAAGACTCTTTCCAAACAGAGCAGGTCTAGATCGTACTCTATGTTCTATTATTAACAAAGACCCAACATCAAGACAGGATAAGATCCAGTCCCATCTTACAGACAGGACTCAGTCTGATCTCATCTTAATCCACCATGAGCAGAGCACTTTGCAGCATTTAGCAAGTTACAGTGGCAAGGACAAACTTCCTTTAACAGCAGAAACCTCCAGCAGGACCAGACTCATGTTAGACACACATCTGCTGAGACCGTGTTGGACAGAGGGATAACGGAGATGAAGAGAGAGAGAGATGATAGTGGTGAGACTGATAGTAGTAGCTGAAGCAGCTGGAGTCTGGCACCTCCACAGCAGCAGGCCGTCTACGGCAGAGATCCAGAGGAACCTACGAGACAAGGGAGCTCAGGGACTCCAGAAAGGTTTAGGGTTAGAAACTTTAATTGGACAGGAAGAGTTAAAGTAAGTAACAGAGCGAAAGACTGGATCTCAGTGTGGCAGTCTAAGCCTATAGCAGCATAACCAAGAGCTGATCCAAGCCTGATCCAGCTCTAACTATAAGCATTATCATAAAGGAACGTTTGAGGCCTACTGTTAAAAGTAGAGAGGATGTCTGCGTGTCGGACCCTGACTGGTCGAAGATTCCAAAGGAGAGGGGCCTGAAAGCTGAAGGCTTGACCTTCCATACCACTTTTAGAGACTCCAGAAAGGTCTATGGGTAGTAACTTTAATGGGACAGGAAGAGTTAAAGGGATAGACAGAGGGACGAGAGAGAGGGAAAGACAGGATCCCATCGTGTCAGTTCTCCCACCAGTCTTAGCCTATAGCAGCATAACTAAGAGCAAGAGCAAACCATCGTTTCCCAGCAGAGAACCACGGCCTTGGAAATGGAGGTGCTGACTCCCACGTCAACCACAACAGCTGTTGAAGTCTGTTCCTGTAACACTAATTCTGTTCGTTTTATCTTGTTAAGACAGCTTTCATGTTTCTCTTTATACGTGTTATGTGGTAAAACTGGTTCAATAAGTATTCTTATGATGCACAAACATCTTTTCACTTCCAAGGTGTTTCAATCCACCTTCTTACCTCTCTGTTAACTTCTCCTGTGCAGAACTTAGACGCTCAGGATCTCCAGTGTCTGTTTCCTGGAGCAGCACTGCCCACTAGTGACACTTAACACACATTACACGGAGCAGTCTTCAGTTCTTTATTGGGACATTAATACATCACAGTGTTCCCAATGTTCTCTTAAATATATAAAATGGTATTAAAGTAATCATTGTCAGGAGTACTGATCAGAAACAGTTAATTAGTCAGAAATGCAAAGAGATGATTTCATCGGAAGGATTTGTCACAGTTTGTTTAATGCAAACATTAAAGTTTAAACAGCTTCAGTATTAGCTGAGATGTTGAGAAACACTGCGGAAAGGGTTAAACTTCATGCTTTTAAACCTGGGGTGATATTTTAACACATTATGAGGGTCTTAACTTCTGATAGGAAGAAAGATGTTTGGAAACGCTTCAGTTGACTGAGAGTGATATCCTTATGAAACAGTCAGCACAGGAGTGGCAGGAGTTGTTGGACTACCCTGCCTCTATCAGATAGGTTATGAGTGTTATTTTGTAAATAGTGAGTTTAGACTCAATGACACAAAAACGGACTCCATGAAGTAAAAGTAGAGCAGCGAATCCCATGCACTGAGGTTTAAATCTCGAGTGTGTGCAGAGAGAGATGTAACAGCTGTTTCTTCCTCTTCAAAATAAAGCTCTCTCTGTAAAGATCCTTTCTGTAAAGTCGTCAGACACTTAGATTTCTTTCAATACGCCACAAGACATCCCTCAGTCTGAAGAGTGTGAATGCGTCTCTGTCAGCTCCCGGTGTTACAGTCTGAAGAGTGACCCTGTAAACTGGAGACCTTCAGCTGAACGTGTCAGTGTTTGTGGAGTTTACAACAGCAACAGAACAACAGAAGGAGTCCTCGGGAATGCATCCCGGTTTAGTTTTTATTCAAATGTCCAAATATCGTCATCAGATATTTCATGATCATCTAAAGACATTTGTGAGGGACATCCTGCTGAGAGTCTCCAGTAAACAGTCAACTGAAAAGCACCTAAAATAAGTCATTTTACCCCACACAGCGAGGGAGTTGTTGGTTTACAGCTGCCTCAGTTAGTTAATTGTTGTGTTATTGTGTGAGTTTGATATTTTAAAAGTTTAACAATAACCAAAAAGTATTACTTGCTGAAGCCTGGTTTATACATGTGTTGCCCTTAATGACGCAGAAGCGTACCTGTGTAGCCTGATGTGCACGGGGAACACAAGTCCTGTGATTGGGCCGCTGGAAGGCATTGTATTTCCCACATTTACAGCACTTCCGGAATCACAGTACATTGCATCTCCTCTAATGTCTCCTCTCTATTATTCCCTGTAATCATGTCTGTATGATAAACAGCAACATGTATCAGCTGTTAATTAACATAACACACTCTGAATCGCTGTGAAAACTTAACAGAAAACATCTAGCAACTCTACATCAGCAACTCTTACTCTGCAGGGATCTTCTCTGTGATGCTTTGAGACACTTACATTGATTCATTCTAGATATGTCACCTTTGACTATCTTCTTAGCACACCTCCATTTAAAAAACAAGAGTTCTACGTTGCAGGACTCAGGGAGTTATTAGTTGACAGCTGTCTTAGTTGTTCATTGTCGTGACACGGTGGGTCTTTTGCTGTTTAAAGTTTTGATTGGCATCCAACAAAATATTATCTTAGTAATAAACAATAACAGAATGAAACAGCGGTAGAGACGCAAGTGAAAATGTTTCTTCCTCTTCAACGTAAAGCATTCTCTCTGCAGGGATCCTTTCTGTAATGTTGTCAGGACTCTTAGAAAAACCTGAGCCTGTCAGGGACAAAAACAAGAACTTTAAATCAACACACTTGATCCATCAAGGGTTTTGTTGCAGCCTGCTGACCTGCTGTAGAACAAAGAATCTACTGGAGCAACTCCAAACACTTAATCAGTACGACCCCAACTGATGGAAAAATAAGGCCCAGGTTTAAATCTGTCAGAATGGACCCTTTAAAATATTACAAATTTTAACACGTTCCGATAACACCTTGAGGGCTCGATGGCAAGCACTATGACACAGCTCTTTGTAAGTTTTAAACACAGAAACGTGTCATGCAGAAGTCAAGTCATGTTCTGTACCAGCAAACACACACGGCCGCTTCTTCTTCTTCTCCTCCTCCTCGCCTCACATCCAACAGAACCACAGAGATCCTGAATCACAGCATCCAGTTCCACAACCAGGATTACAGAGGAGTGTGAAGGTTAGGAGATGATTCCTCCACATGTTGTGTGTAAACATGACACAGCGGTTGTAGCTTAGACTTTCTCGGTCCTCCTCTCTGTCTGTTCACTCTCAGGTCCTTGTTATCTCCGGTCGCAGGTTCTGGAGAGCTAGTGGAGGTGGAGGACAGGGAAGTCAGCCTCTCCTGCTGTCCCCCACGCCTTCTCCCATCACCCTCCACTGGAGGATGCAGGTGTCCTTCCCCCCCATGGAGAGCAGGTGGGAGTCGCTGTGGGTGAAGCAGACGTTGGTGACGTGGCTGCCGTGGCCCTCGTACTTGTGGCTCGGAGCCTGGAGAGGAAAGAAGTTCGCTGTTAGGAGCACAGACGTTAGAATAAATCATCCTCGCTCAGACTGCATGCATGTGCTCCTTGGATGGTGCCATTTTCTGAGTTTGGCAAATAATTTTCATTAAGTTACAACAATTTCCTTAACCAGACGCAGCTGTAACATCACGCTCTGTAAAGCTACGAGACTCCATTGACTGAAACAGAGATTTAGCCTCCAATAACAAAGTTGTTTTATCTTAATCTGTTAGTTTCTTTTTGTTAAAGTGAGTTACACAAACACCTTGTTGGATATAAACTAATCATTCAAACATCTGGTGTGTGTAGATAGTGATGTAACGGCTGTCTGGGATCCGTTTTTCGGACACTTAGAATAAAGACCTGAGCCTGACAAAATCATTTATAAGACACACTTTGATTCGGTGCGTTCTATTTAAATTGCAGCCATCAAAGTTTGATCACTGCGGCAGGATGAAAAACTGCAGCACACTCCAAAACTTTTTTGCAACTACAAATTCTGCATCAAGCGGCAACCTCCGGTCTCAAACGATGAAGCCCATGCAGAAGTGTTATAAACTGCAATACATCAAGAATCCGCTTGAGGCTGGCTGCAGAAACCACCGGAGACCACATTGACCATGAATGGGAAAATGACGATCTTTGCAGCATTAATAAACATGTTACAGCCTGGTTCAAAAACGGCTTGACCCTACGAAGCTAATCTCTCTATCGGCACACTCTGTCGGGGGAGTGAATTTTTTTTTAATGTGGACGGTTCAGAAGATATTAGGATTACGAGTTTTGAACAAATAAGTACATGACTGACGTGACTCCCGGTCGGAACACATAGCTCTTGGCTAGGAGGCTCACACTACATCACACTCTGCCTGGTTGAGTTCCTCATTTCCAATATGGCTGCCTGCCGCCGTTGGCTTCAAAACAGCTCTCAGGAACAGATGGGTGACGTCACGGATACTACGTCCCATATTTTATACCAGTCTATGTTCTGCACACATCAGATCTTTGAGATTATAAAGCTTAAAGCTCCTGTGAGGGACTTTTGATCCCCCTGTGGACAAAGTATACAGATGTTATCTTTGCTGATTTTTTCCTGTACATGTTCAAGAAGTGCTTTCATTATTCACTGTGAACATACACTGAGGGAAAAACAATTAAAGAGCTGTCTCTTAATTGTGCTGTCCAATGATTCTGGTTCGGACACCGACCCCCTTGCAGAGTTTTCAGGCATTAGAAATTACAGTATAGAAATAATCGACATTGCCGCAGATGGTCTAATGTGCTTTTGTAGGTCACAGAAAGGCATCACTGTTCATTTCAGTCTTTATGATAACCACCTAAAAAACTCCTCACCAGAGCTTAAAAGTACCAGAATTCCTCTTTAACAGATCACAAATGTGCTAAAACTGGAGTTTTTCAGGGTTTGAGCGAAGACTGGGACCTTATCTTACTACCTGAACATCATGCTGTGTTGAAGTCTTCAAGCTACAGATTGAGACCATAAACTCATGAGGAGAATGTTTACTGAGGGAATAAATCAGCTGATAAGTAGGACAATTTTCTCATAGACTTCTATACAATCAGAGAAAGGAGTCACCCTGCTGGGTGTTAGCAGGGACTGCAAGTTTTGGACACTTCTGCATTGGCTTCACTTTTCATATCAGTCTATGGTTCTGGTTTCAGTCAAGAGGAAGTCTGATGCTCCTGTTTCCAGTTCAGCTGAGTACGGTCGTCTCTTTGTCTGGGCTGGGGGGTTTGATTTTAGGTGGAAGTATGGTTGATTATTACTTCACTGTCGTTCAGATTTCAGCATCAAATTTTTTTTCCGTTGGCTATTTCTTCTTTGCTATAGACTGTATATTACACACTGTAGTTTCAGTGGCGTTATCCATCAGTTTCTAACTATCTTCTTGGAAACTAATCTAGAAACATAACTCTCAGCCTTATAATTTATTTTATAACATGTGAGTTGTATAAAAATATATAATTCTAGTATAGAGACCCAACTGTTTTGTTACAGGCTGTAAACATGTTTATTCCTTCTGTAACATTCTAACATGGGGCTCTATGGGAACTGACTCACTGCTGGACACAGCCTCTAGTGGACATTTGGGGGAACTGCCAGTATTTTGGACTTCGTTTTTCAACATCAGGGGGTGCTGTTTGTATGTTTTTTGTTGTGATGTGGTGAGCAGGTACCTTGGGTTTAGGACAGGGATACTGGAAGAGATGAACTTTACAGAAATCATCCGCCACAGCGACCATCCTCTCGTTGTGAGAGCGACACAGAGCGTTAATGTCTGTGCCGTCTGAGCCCTCCAACCACACACCTGAAACGCAGACAGGGCCAGTCACACACCTGACTTTATATAAAACAACAGACACACACCTGACTTAAAATGTAGACGAAGATAATGTTTCTATACCCATGACGTGGAAGCGAGCCCGCAGGTATAAGACGCCCACTCTCTGTCTTTGCTCTCAAAGCGATTCCTCAGCAGTTTACACCCCCCTGCAATGCCCCTGATAACAAACACACACACAAACACACTCATATTATAGATAGCAGACAGACAGCAGTATGTGTTCCTGACATCTGAGGGTTTTATTTTCTCTCACAGTAAAGGATCTCGTAGTCTCCTGAATTCGACATGATGTATTTCCGTCTTTGGACCAGTCCAGGTGAGTGATGAAGCTGGAGTGACCCTGATTGGACAAGAAACAGAGACACATTCAGCACATGAGGACTTTATAATTCTCAATGTTTATTAAGGTAAACCAAATCATATTGTCAGATTGTTGTTCTCGGGCTGCATTCAACGTTTTTACTTGATTCACTAATAGAAGTAATACTTATAAAATAACAAATGGTATTATTATGTCGTGTCATTATATTACAATATACTAATCAATAAACATTATTCCTATTCTTATCTCATTATTATTATTATTCTATATTACTAAATAAATAACCATAATAACAACTATTAATATTATTATCATCCTATGTATAATAATTACTAATATTATGTAATAATTAGAGTAGTATTCATATTATTGTTACATTATTAGAAAAATAATAATATTTCTAATTATTTATTATTATTCTTTTTGGTTTTGTTCTATTATTATTATTGTTATTATTATTATATTATTATTATAGTTATTATTATTACCAATTATTAATTTATAATATTGTTATTATTATTATTATTATTCTTATTATATTATAATTATTATTATTATTGTTTTTATTTTTTTTTATTAATGATTATATCAATATTCACATTGGGGACTTGACTCAGACTAGGGCTCAGTCAAACAGGATATGATTCGGTCTTGACTAAAGAGTCTCTATTCGGGACTTGGACTCAACTTGAACTTGGGACATTCAGTCTCATCACACTGAGGAAAACTGAGTTGTTAGCATTAACAGTCATAAAACAAACAACTAAAAAACAGACGGAATGATGATAGAAAGGACAGATGGAGGACAGAGGTTGAAGCGTATTTGATGTTGAACTCACGTTACACTTCCCGAAGCGAGAGTACCTTCGGCCGCTCTCCGTCACAGTGTAGATGTAGATGAAGTTATCGTGAGACCCCACGGCTAAGAAGCTGCCGTCTGAAACATCAAAAGAGAAGTCCCACTGTCAGAGGGAGCGTCCACTAACTCATGTCGTTATATTACAGCGTAAACATCATAAATACTGACCAGGTGAGTATCTCATGACGGACAGCTGCTCGTTGCCATCAACAGACTCAGAGATCACCTCTTTGGTCAGCAGGTCCAGGACAACCCACCTGTCACAGGTACAACAAGTAGAGTTAGATGTGATGAGTTTATAACAGGTTAAAGAGCTCTCAGTGAAACAGCTCTGTGACTTTGTGCTGTGTTACCTTCCTGTGTTGAGTCCGACTGAAACAACCGAGCCATTCGGACAGAAACCCGCACACAGACCATACTCCTGTTAAACACACACACACACACACACGCACACACGCACACACGCACACACACACACACACACACACACACACACACACACAAACACAGAATGAGTTATCAGTGTGTATTATTCAATATAAGCACTGAAACATGTCTGTTCCGTACTATTCAGTATAACTAAGGACATTTTTACAGCAAGAACCAGGGTCTAATTTTAGTTCCTGCTCGGGGGGTAGTACTTTCCAAAGGTCCAGGAACTTAAGGGGTGGGGCCTGCAGTGCTGAATGTTTCTGATTGGTAGAGTACCCTCAGTGTTTTTATTTTACCCTCCGTCCACAATAACATCACACACACCTGTGATTCACTTGGTTTAATAACTCCTGAACATTGGTCTTCTCTGAGCTTGATAGTGTGAATGTGTCTCTGTCAGCTCCCGGTGTTACAGTCTGAAGAGTGACCCTGTAAACTGGAGACCTTCAGCTGAATGTGTCAGTGTTTGTGGAGTTTACAACAGCTGTTGAAACACAGAAGGAGTCCTCGGGACTGTATCCTAGTTTAGTTTTTATTCAAATGTCCAAACATCCTCATCAGATATTTAATGATCATCTAAAGACGTTTGTGAGGGATGCATCCTGAAAGTCTCCAGTAAACAGGGTTGCTCTTTAAACTGAAACACCGGCCCATCTCTGACATGGCTTTTAAAATCTGTCTTCTTGCTTTAAGTCGAGCGTTTCAGGCGTTTTGAATCATCTTTGTCTCTAGAGCTTGTCTCCTTCCAAGTGTTGATTCAGTGAATCCATCTGTAATAAAGCATGATCAAAAACAGCACAAGAGGAATCTCATTCATGCTAACAGGCTAACTGTGGTGTCGCAACTGATGTTGGCCTGTCTGTCTCCTTCTATGGTGTCATCTTTGCTGTATGTTCTTTGTCTCTGTCTTATTGCCCTAAACAATGGGCCACAGGAAACATTTAGTTCCTTGAAGAGAAGTTCTGGGAACTAAAGGTTCCTGGTACTTCTGGTTGAAAACCACCCATAGGTCTTATAGTACAGGTAGTAATGATTTTATCTCAGTTAAAGCCAGGATCAGCATGTTTTACCTCCAGACAGATGCACCAGTCGAGCTTGTGCTCCTCGGTGTTCCACAGACACACCTGTCTGTCATGACCACAGGTGAGGAAGATGCTCTGAGAGGGGTGTGTGGCCAGTCCCCACATCTCATCTACATGACCCTAAGACACACACACACACACACACACAGTTTGAGTTATGCCTCACAGATATAAAAGTGTTTGATCCTGAAATACTCACAGGTAGAAGCACACATGTTTGATTTATTCTCATCTACCTGCACGATGGCCACAAATCCGTCTGAGAAGGTTCCTCTGAGAACAGCGTTCCGGGTTGTACCAACCAACAGCTCCTCACCGTCCACGTCCGCAATGGTACGCACCGCCCCATAATTCTCTGGAATCTGAACGAGTGATCAGAAATGATCAAGAATGAGACTTGAATATTTACCTGAATTTAACACACACACACACACACACACACACACACACACACACACACACACACACACACACACACACACACACAGACAGAGCTGCCGTTCACCTCACACTCTCTTTCAGGAGCCAGGTCGGCGCTCCAGCGGATGATCTTTCGGTCTTTTCCTCCACCGCTGAGCAGAGCGCCGCCCTGCAGGGTGCACAGAGTGAACACGCTACCTTCATGCGCTCGAGTCTGACGCATGATCTGAAGCGTCTCTGCAAGAGGAAGAGACATTTCAGCAGTTATATGCAATTTAAAAAAATAACTTATTGATGAAAAGAGAATTTGAAAAATGAACATATTGATGAGCTGCTCTGACCTTTGGCTCCTTTCCCGAGCGTCTTTATGTCAGCAGCTGATTTTCCCCATGTCAGGATGTTTCCTTCAGAGTCTCCGGTCAGAACGTCCCCGGTCAGACTGAACACAAAACACTGGATGAACTTTGGCTTCTTGTATTTCTGTAAAGAAAAGGGATCCTTTAAGCGATGTGACAAATTCTTGTTCTTTTTCCTGCAGACTAAAAAACCCTGCATGAAAATAAACTGAACTCTGATTATCCAAACATTTCCTCTGGTCAGGATAAATAATCTTTGATTAAACCATGATGTGTCTTACTCCAAAGATGCCCTGCTTCTTGGTGAACTGTCCGTTGGTGTGAGTCCAGAAGTAGACGTGAGATTTCCCGCAGGTGATGATGCTGGAGCTGTCGCTGGGGTTAAACTCCACAGCGAACACGGCCTCGTTAGTGCTCTACAACAGAAACACACACACACACACAACCTGATTTTAGGGATGAACGAGGACACATCATATTCATATTTTCAGGAACTTTCAAGTCGTTTAAAAACTTTGTTCATGACTTTTTGAGGCATGGAAATGAGATTTTAGAATCCTTCAACTTTCCCAGGAAGCCTGTCTAGACAACTATGAAATATATTCTGCCACAAGACACACACAAACACAAACATACACACACACAAACACACAGCCTCAGTGTGAGTGTGTGTGCAGAGAGTACAGACAGAATCATTCCTGCACAAAAAGCTCATTCATGGCCGAGCTATAAAGACGGCATATGGACTCTTCCACTGCAGGAGGAGGGGGGGTGATTATCTTGTTCCTGTTGGATGTGTGTGTGTGTGTGTGTGTGTGTGTGTGTGTGTGTGTGTGTGTGTGTAGTGTGTGTTAAATTTGATCGCTCCAGAACTAAATCTCTGCAGATTTCATAAAACACACAAGACCATTACATGCTATTACATACATGTTCAAAGTGTGTGTTCCCTCATCTGCGTTACAGAACACACACACGCACACATGAACACACACACACATGTTCAGTGTGTGAAATATTTACACTGTTTCCATGGCAGCTGTGCAGAGACAGCTCTAAGGGAAGTCGAGGCATTTTTGGGATGAAGCCATAAAAAGCAGGGCAGAAGCTCGGCCGCCATCTTTTCCCTGACTTCCTCTCTACAAACACAGATCGACACGCTGAGAGTGTGTTACTGTGTTTGTGTAGTGTGTGTTATTGTGTGCGTGTTCACTTTACTGCAGCCTGCCTCATCCTCACGCTCCTACTACAGGTTTATTCTAACGCTGTGTGCCCGTGACTTGATTTTAAAAACATCAGATCCACAGCAGAAGAGTCACTCCAGTTTAATCCCTAAATGTTTCAGCTGCATCTGTGTTTGTTTATTTAATTAAAATGTTTGTTTGTTTGTTTGTTCGTCTCAAGTAGCTTCAGCTGCTAAATGTGCTGCTTCAATCAGAGTAAATAAAGGATGTTTTTGTAATGGGTCTCTTCCTTAGGTCTTTTTAACAATTGGGACTGTTAATCACATTTAAGGTCTGAAATTAACGCATTCTTCTCACTCTTGAAAATTATTTGATGACACAACATGCAGTTTACAGTAGGAGGAATGGTCATAATTACTTGGGTGTAAATGATTAGAATATAATGTGATGGTTACCCTACAGTCAATGTTGGGTATCTGGGGAGCAGCTGTTTGTTATGTAACCACTTGCACTGAATATTTTTATCATGTCCTTTGTGCTGATAGAGAATGAGAATTACATTTGCCATGTATACAATTATTATAAGGGTATGTGAGTAATCGCAATGCACTGATCTGAGTCATTTCCCTGTGCAAAATTGTTAGCATTTTTAAAATGGGTTTATTGTTTTTTTCTTTCTTTTGTCGATGGCCTTATTACATTTTATGTGAGAATGTCTTTGTTTCTTTGTTATCAAAACAATTTTTTTCATTGTTCCTTCTGATTTGAGTGTTCTTATGTGTGTTTGAAAATAATAAAAAAACAGAATTATAAAAAAAACATTAATAATGGATAAAAAAAAATGGTGTTCTATTTTGTCCCTCCTGGCTCACTGTAGTTAAACTACCGCAGTGTCTTCCTGCTGCAGCTGTGATGAAATAACGACACCACTGTGCTTTTGAACGACATGTTTCTATTATAAAGACTCCCAAACATCAAAACTAATCTGCACTATGGTGATATTTTAATTCTGTTTGACAAAAAGTCATTTTTTTTTAAAGTTATTTTTGGGGTATTTTTGCCTTTATGGATAGGACAGCTGAAGACAGACAGGAAAAGGGGGGAGTG
The DNA here is from genome assembly GCF_009762535.1 of Notolabrus celidotus. Classification (NCBI taxonomy): domain Eukaryota; kingdom Metazoa; phylum Chordata; class Actinopteri; order Labriformes; family Labridae; genus Notolabrus; species Notolabrus celidotus. The sequence continues at coordinate 20,855,713 of NC_048294.1, read as the reverse complement.
GAGAGAGGGGGAGGACATGCAATAAATGGTCAAAGCTGGAATCTAACCTGCCTCACTAACTATGGCCTCTGTATATGAGGCGCGTAGACCGCTAGGCCACCAGCGCTCTGATACAAAGAGTTTCAGCAACCACGTACGAGCTAAGCATACAGGTGCAGCTGATACAGCTGCATCACAAAAGCTGAATTTAATAGAGTCAGAATCACCACAGATCTGAGGATTAAACTAAAATTGGAAAAGTTACTGTCAGCGCTGGGGCATTATCACTTTGCATTGTTGCAGTTCTGCTTTAAGCATGTCCTTAAAAATGCAACGAATCCCAGTTTCCCAAAATTGACTTCTTTGACAGCCGTAGCTAAAATTGATTATAAAAAGGGATTTAAAATCCAAGCCTGAAGGGAAGCTTAAGATTTACTCCTTCACATGAAGAGGAGCCAGTTCAGGTGATATGGGGATCGGATTAGGATGCCTCCTGGGCGCCATCCTTTGGAGGTTTTCCATGCATGTTCAACTGGGAGAAGACCTCGGGCTCACTCCACATGTTGTTCTGAAGAGGGACTTTTGGGGCAACAGGACCCCAAATGAGAGGAAGAAGATAGATGGAGGGATTTCAAAAGAAGCTGTACCGGAGCCAGCAGAACCTGCAGAGGCCTGAGAGTCCTCAATAAAACGTCTGGTTTGAAAAGTCACAGAGATAAGCTGCACCTAACCAGTGTCTAAATGATTTAGACCAATAAAAAGATCTCAGAATCAATCCTGAACCACACATCGAGCCAGGAAAGAGAGGCTGGGTTGGTGACGTGTGCTCTTGAATGCATGTTCATATCCATAAGATGTGTTTTGGGAAATACGTCACACGGAGAAAACTCGACCAAGAGCTGAAAAAACACCTGATATCAACATTTCTATTCCTTATGAGGGAGAGTTTAGAGTTTAAGGAAAGTGGGAGGTATTTATTGATGAACAGAGTAGTAGGGTTGATTAGAGGTTTAGCAGTACGCCCCCTGTAGGTCTCTCTGTGTAAAACATGTTAAATTTGAAGGTACTTGAACTGCTTACCTTGACCTCTGCTGTCTTGGTCCCCTTGTTGCAGTCCCACACTGACAGCATGTGTTCATTGGAGTCATCGATCACACACAGAGACGCTCCACTGTCCTGAAAACAACCACAGATATAGATACATCATCATCCCTCGCTCTCTCTCTCATTCTCACTCTCAAGCTGTCCTTTCAAATAAAGTCTAAAAGATAATGTTAAAACTTTTTACATAATACATGTTTTATTAAACTCACAGCGAAAGAAAATGCAACTGATCCCACTCCTCTCTGGAAGGTTCCCAGACCGATCTGCTGCAGGGTGACGAGCGTGGTCGAGTCCCAGATATGAACGCAAGGCTGGAGAGGCTGAGACACACACACACACACACACACACACACACACACACACACACACACACACACACACACACACACACACACACACACACACACACACACACCACACACACACACACACACACAAACACAAACACACACACACACTTACAGTTAGATATATAACTAACACATAAGATTAGGGAGCAGAAACGTAACACTTAAAACGCCAAACGCCCGTCACCTTGCCGTCTTTTTCCACGCCTGCTGTCTGTCCAGACGCCACCCTCACTTTGTCAGGATGGAGGGTCAGACTGCAGGAGGAACAAAGATCATTTCACTTTATGATAAGACATGGTTCAGAAACATTTAGCAGAAGTAAAGATACACGATAAAGAAAACAATATCTACTGTGCTGTAATGTGACAGATCATCGCCCAGCCGCTGAAACATCCTCACAGTCTCAGAGTCTAACGTGTCTAAAGCTGTTTCTGTACTAAACTAACTGAAGCTACAGAATAGAAAAATGTAAACTAAGAATGATCCAACAAAGCAAAGATCTGTGGACGGGTGCTGCTTTGTTATCTGAAGACTCTTTCCAAACACAGCAGGTCTAGACCTTACTCTATGTTCTATTATTAACAAAGACCCAACATCAAGACCGGATAAGATCCAGTTCCATCTTACAGACAGGACTCAGTCTGTTTTCTTCTTAATCCACCATGAGCAGAGCACTTTGCAGCATTTAGCAAGTAACAGTGGCAAGGACAAACTTCCTTTAACAGGCAGAAACCTCCAGCAGGACCAGACTCATGTTAGACACACATCTGCTGAGACCGTGTTGGAGAGAGGGATAGAGGAGATGAAGAGAGAGAGAGATGATAGTGGTGAGACGGATAGTAGTAGTTGTAGCAGCTGGAGTCTGGAACGTCCACAGCAGCAGAGATCCAGAGGAACCTACGAGACAAGGGAGCTCAGGGACTCCAGAAAGGTCTATGGTTAGTAACTTTAATGGGACTGGAAGAGTTAAAATAAGAGACAGACAGAGAGAAGAGAGAGAGGGAAAGACAGGATCCCAGTGTGCCAGTTCCCCTGGCAGTCTAAGCCTATAGCAGCATAACTAAGAGCTGGTCCAAGCCTGATCCAGTTCTAAATATAAGCATTATCATAAAGGAAAGTTTGAAGCCTCCTCTTAAAAGTAGAGAGGGTGTCTGCCTCCCGGACCCTGACTGGTAGATGATTCCAAAGGAGAGGGGCCTGATAACTGAAGGCTCTACCTCCCATACTACTTTTAGAGACTTTAGGTACGACCAGCAGACCTGCATGTTAGGAGTGTAGTGTTCTAGAGGGGTAACAGGGCACTATGAGCTCTTTAAGATATGAAGGTGTCTGACCATTAAGAGCTTTGTGTGTCAGAAGAAGGATTTTAAATTCTAGTCAAGATTTTAACCTCACCCTTTTTTATTTAATCTAAACTAAAGCGCTGTTGAGTACATTAGAAAGTATTCGTATGCCTCTGAGGCAGAATATCTTGGAGATGTGCAGTGTGGAAAACCAACAGAATAACCTGGCAGTGAGTATCTCTGTCTGTCACATAAAGAGCAGCTCATAAAATCAGCTCTCTGGTTGTTTTGGCTCCGTTAGAGAAATAAAGAGACCCTCTGAATAAAGATGGACAGCTCTACTTTAAAGACTTTACAGACTCTGGAAACTGTAATAAATTCCTCCATTTTTAAAGCAGAGAAAGAAACAAATCAGTTCTTTATTCCACCCTTATTGCTTTCATTTTTAATGTATATGAGAGGGCACTCATACATCCCATCTTCTCATGCCAAAACCACGCAGAGTTGTCAAATCAAGAAGTTATATACAGCCGTCCCCGGTGCTCCCTCTTTAGAGTCCAGAAATAAAACTCAGCTTGATTCACCTTCATACGGCAGGAATCCTTCTAAATGAGACTTCAGTTGGTCAGGTTGTTTCTTGTCGAGGGCCTGGCATCAGTTTGGATTCATATTAAAAGTGATTTTTAATAAAACATATTAAACGTCTGACACTTTGAACGTATCTGTGCTCAGCTGACGGCAAACATAAAGGTTGCGCCTCAACCTGAAGCTGCCTCTGTCAGGAGAGAGCCGTCACATAACATCCTCTTTCTCAGGAAACACATCTCATACAGGTCTGAGGTTAAAGTGGCTCAAAGGCAGGCAGTAACATGTCAGCGTGCACGCAATCAGACCTGTACCCGCCCTGAGCCGCCACATAAAGAAACCTGGTGGAGTTCATGTTCAGGTGAAACCAAAAATAACTTCATCAGATCGTGGCGTGTCGGCTGGCGGCGTGTTTTTACGTCTCAGGACAGACGAGAAGAGATGATAACTCTACCTCTGAGAGCGCAGGTGTGAGGAAGCTGCTGCAGTGACTTTCTGCCAGAAGTAAATCTGAGGCTGCTCTCTCACCTGGAGCTGCTCTGTTTTGTTCAGGAGATAAAATGATGCATCGTTGTTTTAAAGCAGGCCAAAGCTTGCACCTCTCTCTCGGGGTCTTGTTCACGAGTGGGGGGAAAAGAGAGCGAGAGATTGACAGACGGATCGGGGCGGCATCTGCAGATGTGGACGTAAATCCTCCTCTAACTACTCATGCAACAACTATTTAAAATTATGAGTTCTAAGGAGACTGTTTTCTACTTTAATGTGAACTACAGGCTGTGATCTCCCTGTCCGATTAAAGTTAGTAACCCTAGACCTTTCTTGAGTCCCTGAGCTCCCTTGTCTCGTAGGTTCCTCTAGATCTCTGCCATAGACGGCCTGCTGCTGTGGACGTGCCAAACTCCAGCTGCCACAACTACTACTATACGTCTCGTCACTATCATCTCTCTCTCTCTCTCTCTCTCTCTTCATCTCCCTCTGTCCCTCTCTCCAACACGGTCTCAGCAGATGTGTGTCTAACATGAGTCTGGTCCTGATGGAGGTTTCTGCCTGTTAAAGGAAGTTTGTCCTTGCCACTGTAACTTGCTAAATGCTGCAAAGTGCTCTGCTCATGCTGGATTAAGATTAGATCAGACTGAGTCCTGCCTGTAAGATGGGACTGGATCTTATCCTGTCTTGATGTTGGGTCTTTGTTAATGATGGAACATAGAGTACGGTCTAGACCTGCTGTGTTTGGAAAGAGTCTTCAGATAACATTTGTTGGGATTTGACTGATCTGCTCTCCAACTTCTGAAACATCGTTTGCAGAAGTTACTCTAAAGTCTGAATGTACACAAGATTTCTGCAGACAAAAGCTGTGTTTATAAATGTAAAGTTAAGAGAGTTAGTGTTTTATGAATGTATGAATCATGTTGAAACTTCAGATCTCAGATTAAAGACCTGTGATTGCTGAGTGCATGTGCTAATCTCAAGCTAGATTTATGCGTTTAATGCATGTTATTTTTCTCCTGTCTGTCTTTGGCCTGCTCTACTTCATATCCTTTGTATGTTTGTAAAGCTTCATCTCTCCTGTATCTTAAAAAACAGATGATTAAAATCCTCCTCACTGACCAGCGGACGCAGTCGGTGTGTTTGCGGTAGTGTCGCTGTGTTCGGTTCTTGATGTGGTAAAGAACGACGACACAGGCGATGAAGTACACCGCCTCTCCTGTCGGCAGGAAGTACAGGTTAGCTCTGCAGTCCCGTCCTCGATAACCGTACCTGTGTCACGGGGTCAAGGAGAATCACTCGACCATTCTCATTCTTATTCTCATTCTTATCTATATCGATCATAGACGTGACTGAAACATCTAGCACCAACATATCCAGACTCTCTGGTCGAAGCAGCGCTCGACTTCAGTCCAGGAAACCACCTCACAGTGAAATCAGCTCAGTCTGAATGTAACACAGCTCTCATAAATACGAGCATGCAGCTAGAGAAGGATACACCCAGTCCAGCTCCAGTCGGTCTGAGGGCGGCTCCATCTTCAGGTCTTCATAGTTCTGGATGTTGGAGGGGATGTACATGGTGATGGGCCGGCCGCGGATGAACATTTTAATGGACTGTCCTGGAAAACAAACAGCAGAGGAGCAAGGTCATGATGAAACTCTTCTCATCTTTCACTTCAGCAGAGTCAGAGCATGCTGAAGCTACATAAAGAGAGCTCAAAGAGACCGAGCAGCAGATCTACCTTGGCCGTAGGTTCCTCTTCTGGACCCGGGGGAGCCTGTGAGGATAAAAACACAAGGTTAGCAGACAAATAAACACCTCCTCCTCTAAACTCTGAGTCACAGGTGACCCGACTCTGACCTGAGGGATCCCAGAGGACCTATAACCGGTTTATACGCCTCAGATCTATGAGCTTTGAATTTCATGCTGTGTCATATTTTCCTTTCTCGTGTCTTTCTAGGATTTCCAGCCTGACTCTGACGGCTTGGCAGACGTCAAGTTTGTTTATGAGGCTGGAGGGCGAAGGCTGAGCAGGCTCGGTGTTCGACTGTCTGTGTGGCCGTTAAACGCTGCTAACTGATAAAAACCGATGGAGGAGACGTGGAGTTCTTTCTAGTAACAACATCAGTCATGGGACAGTGAGGTGCTGGAGGAGAGGACATAAATCACTGAGTTGTGGGACCATCAGAGGAGCCATCTATAAAAGCAAGAACCCAAGACCCTGTTTATAAAATATTAATAGATTATTTGTTATTTTAATAATAATAAAAATAATAATAATAATAATTATTATTATTTTTAGATAGACCTCTAATTTTTAATTTGTATTTTATTTTATTTATTTACTTTAATTTTTTGTATTTGCTTTTTATTTTTGAAATATTTTATTATTTTTATTTACGTCATTTGTATTTAATTTCTTATATTATTTCATTCCAATTTATTTAAAAAAAATGTTTTCGATATATATTTGATTTGATTTGATTTAAAATAAATATATATATATATATATATATATATATATATATATATATATATATATATATATATATATATATATATATATATATATATATTTTTTTTTTTTTTTAAATTAGTTTTTCTACCCTTATTATTTTTGAGCTACTCTTGCTACTATGTCTGTGTTGCTGCAACAACCTTATTTCCCCTGGGGATCAATAAAGTGTTATCTTATCTTTGATAACCTAAAAAATAAATTGCTTTAGAACCATGAAAGAAAAAAGAATAGATAGATGGACTGTTCCTCCAGACTTTCCATCAATCTTTCATTCTCTTCTCTCATTCAGGGAATGGATGACATATTAGCAACAAGGTAAAGGTGGGTTAAGTTAGAGAAAGAGGTGGGACAGGTTGTCTTGGGGGATATTTTGGCTTCAATAAGAGGAGGAGGAGATGCATCATCAATCTTTAAGAACAGATGATGGATGACACCAACAGAGTCGTGTCATCTGCATAAAGTTAAGTCACACTTTTGAGTGGACTCTCTCCTCAACGTGACTCGTCTTTGAGATCCTGTCCATGATTATAACAAACTGACTCAGTGACAAAAAACAACCTTCATGTGTTAACTTTGTACCATAGACTATAAAACTACTGACACACAACAACAACCACAACAACAACAACAACCATTCTCTTCTTCTTCTCCTTCGTCTTCCCACCGGTGTATTTTGCGTGGCCTTTCACTAAATACAAAATCCCGGATGTTACTAGTTTGTCTGTTCTGTGCTGCTGCAGAAACATGGCAGTGCACGATGGCAGCCTCCGAGGAAGGGGACCTGCTCCTAACTTTTCAACACCAGAGGTTGCAACCTATCTGCAACATGTGGAGTCGCCCCCTGCAGGACTACACGAAGACTGCAGGTTTGAGATGCCTTTCAGACCCTGAGAAGTATACTTTATATGATTTATGGTTCAACTTCTATCGTGGTAACACAAATGTTTCAACTTCTATAACTGCTTGTGTAAAAACAAGATACAAACTATTTCAGACTTTGCACTTCAGCTCAGATCTGCACAGCGCGAGTTTTCATCCTTGTTAGTCTCATTCAGGAGCAGCTGCTGGGCACAGAGTGTGCATCCTCTGCACACTCTGTGCTTTATTCCCACATCTACTAAAGTTTCTCTTAAATGAGTCCAGATGGTGATCGCTCCAACCACACACACACCAATGAGTACTTCTGTGACCTCAGGCCTCCGTACATTACTCTTATGATTGTAATAACTACAGAAGAGGCTAAATAAAACTCTAATTTGAGCTCTGCTCCAAGGACAGGCCTCCACGCTCACCAGCTACTCTTCATTTGTTTTAATAAAGAACTCACAGAAGTTATGAGCTGATGTGAGAGTCACAAAGTCAAACGCTTTCGTCCTTTGACCCATAAATATCTCAGGAAGTTTAGATTCATCCCACACACCACTATTACTCAAGCAAACACAAACTGTGAGGACAGTAGGAGACTGAAAATGACAGAGAGCAGGAAAAATGTTTTTCTGGCAGCCTCCTTGGCAGAGCGGTTCATCCATCATCCCGTCAGGAGTGCTGGAGAGGAGCGAGCGCTCGGCTAACCACTGAGCATGTGACTCCACGAGGACAGTGTACAGACTGTCCCTGCAGAGTCCGGCTTCACGTGAAGGAGGGATGACTCTGGTTTAAAGACAGAGGAGGAAAGCAGGCTGTTGTGGGCGGTTTCAGGTGATCGAGCAGCTACAATAACCTGGGAGCTCTCGGTGTGACGTCACGCTCATGAAGAGCTTCATTCCCTGATGGAGACATCTCACGTACACTCCCTAAGAACGTAACACTTATTACTTCTCACGGCATTGCACAAGCACGCACAGGACGCTGCAGGACGACTCGGCCCCTTCATCATGCCTCTGTGACATGAACGGGGTTGTTTAAGTCCCGCCTTGAACTGATTATAAAAAGGGCTAATATTTGAAACCCTTTCACACAGTGAACACGTCTTGATGACACTTATGCACTGTTAAAAATGTCTAACAGCACCATGACTGTTTTAAAATACTCAGTCAGGCTTTCACTAATTTATAGCAGCATTGCATTCTAAGTTATGTAAATAAATGAGGAATAATAATGCATAAAAGCAGGGATCATGGCATAAATGTAATCTGGCATGTTTTGTGCTTCATCTCTATCACAGACATTTGCAAAAGAAATGTAGACTCTGTTGGTGCAGGACCAGAGATTTTGAGGAGTGTATTGGTTTGTTTTGCATCATTTACGAGACGTTTTAATCTCTTTAGACAGAAGTGTGCACACAAGTGCAGCTAACAACCCGCTCTCTGATACAGTCTCTTTAATCCAGGTCCGTTCTCCCCTCTCAGGTTTCTAGTCCAACAGAAAACTAACAGCTTGCTGCACAAGAAGTCCTGAAAAGTTGGTTATCGCTCCTAGAACATCGTCAGACGACAGCCTGTGGGTCCTCAGAAAGATCCTGAAGTTCAAAACATGAAGAGGAAATGTTCTCACACTTTTAGATTTGTTTGAATCTCTAAATATTTTATCTTTGAGGATATTCTGCAACAGAAATTCTGTACGTTTCTTTAACTGTCATGTTCCTCAAATCTGCACAACTTAAAGGTTGTATAAAATTTGTAACTCATGCTGAAGCTAATAAAAGCTCTTACCAGCAGGTAATTTAAGCCCCTGTTACGCCTCATCTACAAGGTACAGCATGCAGAGGTGGACCGGAGGGGTGTAGTCGTGCTGCCTCTGACCCACTGTAAGAGGTAGTAACAGAAGCATAGAACATTTTGTGTGTGTGTGTGTGTGTGTGTGTGTGTGTGTGTGTGTGTGTGTGTGTGTGTGTGTGTGTGTGTGTGTAGAGCTCCAACTGTGCGTTTAAAAGTCGTTCTTCTTGCACTTCCACAACATGCTGCTGCAGAGTTCAGTGCAACAGTACAAAGGTGTGCACACAGCCAAACTTGGATTTTGCACACAGGGATCTCTACTGCTGCTGGTGCAGCTTCATCATGTTTTACACCATGTGACGAATCTGATCGACATCATGGACGCACAAAACAGTGATGATGTGAAAGACAGACGTCTAAACTTCAAGGTGCAAAAGGAACAAAGGCAGAGGCTGTGTTTTAGACGTAATGATGTAAAGATGGATGAGCTGTTTTTAGAGGCTAACTTCTGACAAAGGCTTCATATTTACTCTACAGATGTAATGAGGGTTTCTTTTTCTCTGCAGGATGTCTTTAAACATGATTATAAATGACTCAAATCTTAAGTTTCAGCTGTAAAAAGAACAAATGCTTCTGCAAGTTACTGCTTTTCTATCCTGTGGAAAACGCCCTCCTTGCCCCATGTAAGAGTGGAACAACAGGGACTGCACAGTCAAAGTTTTGTTCGTACTCTGCTTGAAGTTCTGAAACAGCATGTTCTTCCTGAACTCAAACACAGTGTTCTGCAGGAATGAGGCCTAAAAGCAGAGCAAACCCAAAGGCCAACTCTCATAAAAGCTACGCTAACCGCGCTGTGGTTTGTTGGGAAATACTTTCGTTTTTACACAAATGACTCCATGTGTGAACCAGCGAGCATAAGAAGACACGGACGAGTCGGTTGTTTCCTTCAGTGGAGTCAGGGCGGAGGGAAACGTGGGAAAAAACTCAGATTATCAGGATTGCGGGAATATGTCCGACAGAAGACGCTGCACTCGAAGTGAAAGGTCAGCTGTCAAATGTGGTGGACAAAGTATACGCCTTCATTACTTAAGTCAAAGTATAGATCCTCCTGGTCAAACATTACTCCAACACAAGTGAAAGTTCTTCCTAAAAATTATTACTTGAGTTAAAGTCCTGGAGTACTTGCTTTTAAAAATACTGAAGTATTCAAAGTACTTTTTAAAATATCTCTAATTGTATTTTCACAAAGCATGAGGTCAGTCAAGAATGCATGGGTGAGCATTCTGCTCTGTTCTGTTTATCTAGAAAACATGATTTCATATTTAAAAAGTCTACCATGAAATATAAACTAAGTTACTACAAGCACAGATAAGTTTACAATGTTCATCTGGAATTAAATCAGTGTGTTAGCTCCAGACCTCCACATGCTTTCTCAGGTTAGATGCTGATGTTTTTTAGGCAGTGATGAAGTTTGTGTGGTAAACAGATCAGAGATTTACAACAATACAAACAATCATTCTTTATTTAAACACCTCAAACCTGGGTTTAAAATATGGCCGTGGTGCTCAGGTAGAGAATCATCATCCTTCTCAGTCATAGCCATCATCACCACGACTAAATGAACGACTGATCTGAAGAACGTTTGATCTACGCTCAACAGAGGTACGGCTACACCACTGAGACAAACCAAACACAAGGACACAAACAGCTTACGGACTTTGAGATCTGATTTCAGAAAAGAAAACTCATGAGCTGACTTCAAAGCAAAAGTAGTGAGTAACTAGAGCACTGATAGAAATTTAGTGGAGTCAAAAGTATGATATTTGTCTCTCAAATGTAGTAAAAGTAACAAGTTCCCCAAAAAACTAATACTCAAGTAAATTTACTGTGTTACTGTCCACCAATGGCCGTCAATCAGAGGAGCATGTTTCTCAGCAAACATACTTCACCCAGCTCTAAAGCATCTCTGTCTGCAAGAACACACAGACGAAAAAACTACAAAGACCTAAATCTGCTCCAACAGGAATGAACTGGATCCAGGAAGTGACCTTTACACAGAGAGAAGGTAAACCTTGTTCTTTAGCTCTTTGTTTGCACAAACACCTCACACAGTATTGGTGCAGAGTTTGATCTTAAGGTGTGTCTTTGTCCTGCTTTTACAGGATGTCTGTTACTGAATAACAGAGCAGGACAAAGACTCACATGGAGCTCTGAAGACAAGATCTGGTGCTACCTGAGCTGGAAAAGCACCTGCCCCACATTCAGAGACTTAAGTCCTTGTCGCAGTGATCACTGGAGCAACTCCGGGCCTCGACCTTGAGTGGGGAGGAGAGAGTGAGGACACTTCACGTCACCGCCCTCCCACATTTCCTGTCTCTCTTGTTTTATTACTTAAACATTAATTATAACCTTTGATCGCAATAAATAAAAACACTCCCAAAACTGTCTCACAACTACAACTGCAGGTCAAGCTAATACAAGCTACTCAAAAACCACTTCACTAGAAGGAGTAAGGAACAAAAATACATGGCAGAGAATCACAATATCTGGTGTCAAACTTTACAACAACACAAAAACTCACAGGATGTTATACAAGTGTTAGAAACGGCTTCTTCTTCAATCAAAACAATAACGGAAATTAAGATCCCTCGACCGCTGAAGGATCTGCAGATATTTGTGTTTTAGATGCGTTGTTTAGAATATCTGATGGCTTTAAAGAAACAATACATGTCTGAAATATCAACAGTCGCATCTTTTTACCATATTTGTATAAATATAAACACAAACTATGATTCAATTTGAGATAAAAACTTTTTCAATTTGACCTCACATGACCTCTGCGGTGAAAGTGACAGATTAAGAACAGCATCAGCAGCACAGGAAACAAAGTGACGTGTTCATTCTTATTAATGCATCTTTCTCTGTCAGTTCAAAGTAATGACTCATCGTAGGACAGGACAGCTCGTTAGCATTTGCAACAGAGTTAGCATCTGTGCGTTTTGCAGTATTGAAGGTGAGAGGAGAGGATTGTTTTCCCCATGTGGATGCCCCCCCCCAGCTATGACCCAACACATACTGTATCTTTTATATCAGATTTCTGTACATGATGTCACATGATATATCTGACATGAAACAACCCAGTAAGAAACTTAATAGCTCAGTCTGGTTCCTCATGATGGAGTGCATTTTAGTCTGTTCGATTTATATACAGCAAATATCAAGTAGTTCATTATTTTCCAAGGCTTTAAGGAAGTCTTATGGTGTGATTTCTTTCCTCACAAGTTTGGACTTGTGTTTTTCTCTCATATTTAAAAAAACTGCAGACAACTGACTTTAAACCAATAAAAGGAGTTCCCCTTAAATGCATATATTTAGAAATATCTCTTGTGAAAAATGCAAACTGGTTTTATTTTGGTGGGAATCCATTTCAGGGAGATTTGTTGCTTTTAAAACTGAGGAGTTGGGTATTTAGAGTCTATAAACATCCAGGCAAACGGGTTAAATATCTTACGAATACATATGATGAGATATAAAGTTCTGCCTTTATTGATTGGACAGCTGCAGAGAGACAGGCTGCATGGGGAGCAGAGAGTTGGGGAAGACTTGCAGCAGGAAGCCGAACCAGCAACTGCTGCAACAAGGACAACAGACTCTACACATGGGGTGCACACCCAGACTGCAAGGCCAACCGGTGCCCCAAATATTAAACATATAGACAATTAAATCCCTCTGCATTTCAGAGAATGAAATAGCAACGTCAGTATTGCAGGGTCACTCACCTGCGTTGGCGATCAGCTCTTTGGCTCGACTGTGGAGACAAAAAACAGAGAGTGAGACAGAAATACATCCCTTTAATCCGTCTGTCTCTCCCTGCAGGATCTCACACTGTTGGAGAGGAATTTCATTATTGTTCATCTGGGCCTTCAGAGTCCCAGCTTGTATCTCTTTAATGAGATATGAGAGGCTGTGTGTGTGTGTGTGTGTGTGTGTGTGTGTGTGTGTGTGTGTGTGTGCGTGCGTGTGTGTGTGTGTGTGTGTGTGTGTGTGTGTGTGTGTGTGTGTGTGTGTGTGTGTATGTGTGCATGTGTGTGTGTGCATGTGTGTGTGTGCATGTGTGTGTGACAGCTGTGATTTGCAGCAGTGTGACTCACTTCTCCAGGCTGGGCGAGCGGGCGAGGAGGTTAGCCGAGGACGCCGCCTTCTTGTCCAGACGTTTCCTCTGTTTCTCCGGATTCCCCAGCTTCTCGCTGTTTCTGCGAACCCTGAAACGACCCGAAGACACGAGTCAGACTTAACGACATAAACAGACCATCAATCACACACAGACGGACGTGGTTAGTCCTACTGATGCATGCAAAACAAAGTGAGTGCATGCGCGTAAACACAGAAACATGCAGGGACAGAAGTCTGGTTTCATGCGCTCACATGGGTTTATGTTTTTTAGTTTTGGCCATCATTAGTCTCTGCTTCACTGTTAACTTTCACTCACCACCATGCAGGCTTTTAGTTGGGCCTTTACATATAATTCAGGAAAACACACATGCACACATATCTGCTGGATTTTGGGCTCAACAAAACAAAGAAGAATGACAGCGCTGCTGAATGAGAGGTAACTGTATGCAAGTCAGACTCAGGTCTAAGAGACGTCTCCAGGTTGGCATGTTGAGACCAGTCACATGCCTCGCAAGATATCATATCAGTTTTCAACAACACTCAAAGTTAACGGAGCTTTGCATGTTGTTTGTTATGCCCTCGAATGTGTTGCACGTTCTGAACATGCACTCATGCATATTTGTGAAACTCTCTGAAGCTGTCTCCTCCCTCTAGGTCATGGTTTCAGAGCACACTGGTGCAGCAGATCAGCATTCATAAGCAGCAGCCCCGAGATCAAAAAGTGGCCTAAGCAATTCCACTCTGTAGCTCGTGGCCTGCCGCGCCTGTGTCGCTCCTAAAACAGTGGCGGCTGTTGTGGAGAGGCATGTAGGTGGAGAACCACACTGGCCTCTCTTTAAGGAGCGACATGCTGCGGCAGGCCACTAGCTACGGAGTATCATGGCACAGACCACATTTCAATCTCGCTGTAACTCTTTGTAAGAATAATAAATCTAAATGTCAAGATCATAAAGTAGATTTCATTACATTCATTTTGATTCCGAAATTTCTGTACATCGTTGATATGAACTTAAAAACTGTTTAGAAATGCAAAATAAGGGAATTTTAAACATTTTTGCAATCAATCGTAATTAAAATGTGTTTTGCTTCCCTTGAGTTTACTTGAGTTTTTTCTCATGAATCAAAAACTTAAATTTCCCATAATTCTGACTTTAAATGTATTTTTGACTTTATTATCTCTGAGATTTGTTCTGAAAATTAAATTAAAATCTTTAAAGTCTTTTCTTTCTCCCCAAAATATCATCCCTGACTCCAGGCTTGTTATGTTTTTCACCTTATAATAACTCTTTGCAACGATCAGTGTAGAAGTAAGTGAATGAAAGAGCAGCTCTGTGGAGATAGCTAGGTTTCATTAAAGAGTCATATTGCTTCAGTGCTGCACAAATGCTGAAAATAAGACCAAATAAATCAGATTTAAAACAAAATTTTGTCTTTTTCTTTGTGTTTAATCAAAATCCTAAACTGTCATCTTCATCAAGGAGAGGTTTGATGAAGATGATGCTCTCAAACTGATCCATCTAAGAATGTATAACCGAAATAACACACACAGAAAACATGTTTTAAAACAAACTGTTAAGTCTGAGCACGTCCTACTCACACCGGTCTACCACAGGAAGTGTTACCAGACTAAAAAAAAACCTGGCGTTTCTCCACGTCACTGGCTGTAAATCAGAGAAGTGAAACTCATCTGGTAAAGCATCCTCCCCCTCATCCTCCCCCTCTCCTGTATCACTGTACTAATCTTTAAATAAAGTGTTGAATGTAGAGCACAGAGGAATCACTCTCCCACTACCTCCTGTTTCCATAGAGGGGCGTGTCAGAGCTGAGCAGCTTATGTTTCCCATCACCAATGAAAAAAAAAACTCTTTACAAGCCACAACAAGGAAGTGAGACAAAGAGGAGATGCATGCACGAGCGCACACACGAGTAAACAAAAGCAGCAGCAGCTCCGGTTCTTTGATTTCACAGAGGAGAACAAATCACAGCATGCAGCAGATCCTTCGTTTGTTTGAAGAGGAGGATGATTAGTGCAGAAGTGCAGCGGAAAAACCTGTCCATCTAACAAAGTCTGTGTGCTTCTGCAAATCCCAGTCGACTGTGCACATCTGCATCGTCTTAAAGCATCAAACTTTAATCCTGTGTGATTGCGGCGTGGAGGCCCAGTGATGGATGTGTGCAGTTTGGACGATTCAAACTGTTTCTTTTTGACCTTTCTCGTTCAGCTGAAGTATAAACACGCCGTAACACTAACCCCGCTTGTAGTGGTTTTTCTGTGTTCAATCGCCTTCTCGTCACTTTTTCCACCGAGCTCAAACCTGTGTGTGTGCGCCGCAAAGTTAATCTTGGATCTGTCACTCAGTGTGCACGAGTGCCGCCATTATGCTGCACAAAAAGGCTTTATGTTCCTTCGCCCACTGCTCAAACACACGGAGAGGAAAGTACACAGAGGGGAGGAGAACACACCAACAGAACATGTCAGCGGCCCTCTCCAGTTTAATTTACAGAGGCAGGATAATCTATGGAAGCTATTTATGCTAATGTGATGAAAAAAGACGAGGAGGTCTTTCTGTAAATACTAACCCAAAACAACGAGCAGTGTCTCCGAAACATGAGAACTTTTTCAGATTTATATCTTCTTATTTTGAGACATCGTCCTGATGCACAAAAAGGCCACATGTTTTTTCACTTGTTAAACTTGTGCAAATAAAACAACACATCTCACTCATAGAGGTCATGCAAGGTGATAAATGCACCACAAATTGTGCTGCAGATCGCATAACGTCTCTCTGTGCTCGTGTTGTTTGTGTAAATTTAAAGGATCCATCATGCATTGTTATGGTCTGAAGTTTGACACCGTAGCGATCTCCCCCTGCTAACCTGAGGTCCCCTGTTACAAACGTTTGCAGCACACCTGGGGTTTACAGTCACACACGTGTTAATCGATTGATCTGATTAGAGAGAGAGAGAGAGGAAGAGAGAGAGAGAGAGAGGGAGAGAGAGAGAGAGAGAGAGAGAGAGAGAGAGAGAGAGGGGGGTTGATTATGAGGACGGCGGTGAGAAGGATGGTGAGATAACGCACAGCGGTTTCTTCTCTCCCTCCTGGATGGGGGACAGCGGCCCAGATCGGGGGCTCTGGTTCTGGTCTGGTGTTCTGACTGAAGGGGAGGAGGAGCCAGGATCCTCAGGGGAGCAGCTCCCGTCCTGGAACTCCTCCCTCTGAAGACCTTGAATTGTCGTGGGCTGGATCGGCTCCTCCACCGACGACGTCCAGCTCAGCTCCCCTCCCCCCTCTTCTTCCTCCTCCTGGTCCTCATCCTCCTCCAGACCAGGGACGCGGTGCAGCTTGGCCCGCGTCCCTTCTAGCGCAGGCACTGCAGGAGGGAGGGCGTCCTCCAGGTTCAGGCTCTGGACCCGCCTGGGCAGAGGGACCCTGTCCTGCACTGAGAGAGCGGGGTCTGTCTGTGTGGATCTGTCCTGTGTGGCGGGTCCAGGTCTTTGTTTCAGGGACTCTGGGCATCCTATGTGTCCGTTAGTGGTGCTCAGAGTGTCTGACAGTTGGCTAGAGAAGGGTCAAAGGTCAGCAGAGACGTCACATGACCACAAACAAACAAACAAAACATCAATAAACTCTTTATCCCCAAACACAAATAGACGGTATTCCTCCGTCGGCCCCCCGGTGTGTGTCCGTTACCTGTGAGCAGAGAGTCTGATCCCGTCACCTGCCGAGCTGGATGACAGCTTCCTGTTGTTACAGCCGTCAGAGCAGCACACCTGGTTCAGGACTCGAGCAGCTGCAGGGTTCACTGGAGATTAAAGACGAGGACGTGATGAGGGGAGTTTCTTTTTGGTTTGTGTTGAAAATAAAAACACAGATCTCGTTTAAAGCATCCTTGATAACATCGCCTCCATTGGGTCACGGCGCTCTGCAACACTCCACCTGAGCACATGTAGGCGGTGTGATTTCTAAGCTACTCAGATCACTTGTCACTGATACATGTTGCTGTTGTTCCAATAGATTGTTAGCTGCTCTTCATGCAGATGTCTGTTCATAGAGAGAAAGAAATCCTCCTCAGATTACCAACCATGGGAGCCGGGATGTTATTACACTGGTTTGTGTTCTACATTGTGTTCCTCCTGCTTTTGCTCTCCATACAGACCGTTTTCATGCAGACACCAAAGCCTGCTGACACCTGATTGGTTGATATTACTCAGACCCAGAGATAAAAAAGATGGAATGAGCAGCCGATGTTGGTGATTCCAGAGATGTTGTAAATGTAGGAAACACTATGCTGCCCAGTGGACCAATCACAGGGCTTTTGGTCTGCATCGTTTTAATACATAGTTACATTTCTGAGGAAATGTAACTATGTGGTCAGGCTATGTGGACCAACGGCGAAGGCTATAGCGTCAATTTGATGCGGAAGTTTAAAACAGGCTCCTGTGTCGCATATGATTGGGCCGGTATATCTCACATCGCCTGGAGAACACCAGGCTAGGTGTTAATGATCTAAACCTGGGAGCTCTGGTTTGATTAAAGGTGACTTTCATGCTGTGACGTGGATTAAACTTTACGATAAACATCATTGAAATGCTGGATGAAATATTAGCAATATCAAAATATACAATGCAGAAAGAAAAGATATTACAGTATCAGTTTTTACGTTATTGTGCAGCCGCAGTCATGATGTAGAATACTACGTCCATTAGACTCACCTGCGATGAGCTGTTGTTTCAGTAAAGGCAGCAGCTGATCGTGGAGGCGGATCCTTCTCAAAGCGTCCGCCAGCGAGGACTTCAGCAGCGTGATCTCGTCCTCCTGCGCCTGCAGACGAACCTCCATCATGGACGCTCGGTCTGGGAACTCTGCACTGCTGTCGGCTGACACGTCATCTACAGGGAGAGAGTGGACAGAGAGGGGGTTATAGAGGAGGATGAGGACGTTTCTGAACTGGACAAACTGGTCTATGTGATGGGAATGATCCTAGTGGACATCATAACTTCTTGGTTCATTAAATCCCTCAGAGTAGCGCCTGTTCATCTGTTTGTGGTGAGTCTCAGTTTCACTGTAAACAGTAAGTTCCACAGAGGCTTCACTCTGGCTTCCTGCAGCAGCATGAACCTGAAACTGAATGGAAACTACTTTACAATGTTTGTTTGTTGAATGGAGGTCTATGAAAGAGGATTAGAGCCACTGATGTTTTTTAGGTCTGACCTTCACGGAATGTTCCATTCTTTCTCAGAATTCTAGAACACTTGCTGTTGCTCTCCATACAGAATGTTTTACCTGCTCACATCTGATTGGTCTATACTACTCGGACGACAGACTAAAAGTCAGACCCCTGAGTAGAGACTCTAAATTTTTATGCAGAATCTTTAAATAGAGGCTTGGAGCCAGGTAATTAGGGTCTTCACAAGTATAGAGAAGTATTATGTGTGTGTGTTTTGTGGTGTGAAGTCCAGTTGTAGGGAGGATTATAGATGTTTAGAGCATTGTACTCGGACACATGAGAACTTCTGAACCTCTCAAAGACTCTATTGTAAGCTGAGCTGAGACACAGTTCTGTAGGATGGAGCTGATTCTGGTCCAGACTGTGTGCTCGTGTGTGTGTATAGAAGTGTCACAGAATGGAACAAAGCTGTGTGTAGCGAGCATCAGGAGCATATTTTCCTGCTCAGCTGTGTTTCATGATTACTCAGTGTTATTTCTTCAGGCCAGCAGACCCAGTGTTAATTGACTGAGAATCTTTGAGGAAACAGTTTCCTGCTCAGTAATAAGTAGGTAAGAGGTCCTCAGACACCACAGATCCTGTAAAGACTCCAAGCTCAGCTCCTGCAAAGGTTGATAGTAAAAATTCACGACAGTAAAAACAGTTTTTACGGCGTACCGCTCCAAATACTCTCCAGAAGTTTTCATGCACTGCACTGACTTCGTTTGGATCTGTTCTCCTGGTTCTGAAGGGAACAAAAGGTGCATTTTACATTCTATCCCCAAAAGCTTATAGTTGGAGTTGGCTCAGGCGTGGACCAGCTCTTAGTTATGCTGCTATAGGCTTAGACTGACACACTGGGATCCTGTCTTTCCCTCTCTCTCCTCTGTCTGTCTGTCCGTCTCTTTCTTTAACTCTTCCTGTCCCATTAAAGTTACTAACCATAGACATTTCTGGAGTCCCTGAGCTCCCTTGTCTCGTAGGTTCATCTGGATCTCGGCTGCTGTGGACGTTCCAGACTCTCCAGCTGCTACAACTACTACTATCCGTCTCACCACTATTATCTGTCTCTCTCTTCTCTCTCTCTATCCCTCTCTCCAACACGGTCTCAGCAGATGTGTGCCTAACATGAGTCTGGTCCTGCTGGAGGTTTCTGCCTCTTAAAGGAAGTTTGTCCTTGCCACTGTAACTTGCTAAATGCTGCAAAGGTCTCTGCTCATGGTGGATTTAGATGAGATCAGACTGAGTCCTGTCTGTAAGATGGGACTGGATCTGATCCTGTCTTGATGTTGGGTCTTTGTTAATAATAGAACATAGAATACGGTCTAGATCTGCTCTGTGGAAAGAGTCTTCAGATAACATGTTTTATGATTTGGTGCATTATAAATAAAGATTGATCGATCTGTTGTTTACTAACTGTGAGTTTTTCCCAGATTGTGCGTCTTCTTGCAGCTTGAGTGTGAACTGTACGTGTTTTATGATTGAAATTCACTCACTTCATAATGCTATCATTTTTATAATGCTGCTAAATGTTCTATTCTCACACTGTCATGTTTTTTTCTGTAAGTAGTTTCATTGTAAAGTGTTACTTTCACCCTCATCACCGTGTTCCCTCCTCACCCTTTCTTGTTTCTTTCTTAAGGAGTCTAACATCTGCAGATGGAAACTACCGTCCTTGCTAACTCTGCCGTGTTTACATAAATGTTGATTAATCTGAAGTAAAATGAATAAAACAGGAAGTAGACTGATCATCAAAAGAGAAACTAAAACCTTCTCGTTCCTGAGTGTTTGCCCTCAGCATTCCTGCAGTGTGGATCTGCTCTCTGCTCGGTGACTGTCTCTTTGCCAGCGGAGTGATGTCAAAGCAGCCTGAGGCCTGCTGGAGGTTTTGGCAGATCAGGACGATGATTCACTCGCTGTGGCTTTTAAAGACATTTTCCTCTGGTGTAACAGTTTCACTGGAACAACATTTCATCATCAGCGCTGTTGCAAAACGTCTGGAGCCGTTCCAGAAATGAAGAGGAGAAAAATGTTCCTCCGACACTCAGGTCAGCTCTCTGATTACACGAAGAGAAACCTGTTTCCTCTGCTCGTCTCAGCTCAAACGTCAAGATTCCTTCTTCTCTCTAAAATGTTTCTTTCCCTTTGTCATGTATTCTGCCTTGTAATCTTAAGAACTCGATTTAAAAAGTATGAAACACAGACACATCTCTGACCAAGTTTACTCCTCCTTACTGTAAAGTGGAGGAGGAACATGTGAGAACGACTCCCAGATAATCAAACCATTAATCACACGTGTGATCTGAACAGAGCGGCCGACCACAGAGCAGGATTCAGCTCAGCTCAGCACTTCTAAGACGAGGATGTGATCTGTAAAAACATCAACCTTCAAGCTTCACAAACATGTGAACTCTTCACCACGTCAAAATGAAGAACCTAACATGTCTTAAATTACAGCGTCCACTGATGAATACATGTTCCGTATTTTGATTCCTGGTTGTTAAAGAGTCACAAGGCGCGGCTTAGATCCTGAGCTCCCCACAAAACAGGAGTGGACTGATGTTCTGGAAATGATGACTGTTTTTCTTTTATGATAACAATCTGTGTCACCAATTTCCCAATACATCAAAAACGTAAGTACCTTTGTGTGTGTTCTATTTAAACTGCTCTGCCTGCCTTCTCTTGCTGCTCCCCTGCACATCTCCAACCCTCCAACCCCAGCTCCTCCTTTCTACTGTGTCTGATTTTACCAGTGTCATATGTATTGCCACTGATACTCGCTCTGTTTTGTACCCCAGGGGTCTTTGCTGCTGCTCTCCCTGCCTCGGCTTTTCATGTATGCATTAAGCAGCAACGTTCGCCCGCGAGAATTGAAGCCAATGTTAAGGTGTTAAAACTTCAGTTCCCTGAGTGTCCACTTGGAAACCACATACACACCCATTCAAAAAGTCGATCTTTACAGCAGAAATAAACATGTTTACAGCCTGGAACAAAAAACGTGTTCAGTCTGAATAGTTAATTTTTCTTTCGGCACACACTGTAAGGGGGTACTGAAGTTTCCAAAATAATAAACGTACAAGTTTTGCTTTAATAAGGGCATGGCTGACTTGATTGACAGGCGGTAAAACTTTAGCTGTTGGCGAGAAGGCTCAAAGTCCGTCTCTTTACCACTCCACAGCAGTTAGCTTGAGTTCTGCATTTCCAATATGGCTCCTGCCAATGATAGGCTTCAAAACAGAGCTTCAGAGACAGATGGGTGGCGTCACAGAGACTACGTCCATTTATAATACAGTCTATGGTATGCACATGAAAGAGAGGGGAGGTGTACTCGTAGACACATGGAAGGGCAGGGAGCTCCAAGAACAGAGCCATGCTGCCAAATGTTATTTATTGGATGCACATAATTAATTATTTTGATGAGAGTGCTCCTGAATGAAGTGTACCCATCATCATTCAAACTCACACACTTTGATCGCAGCCTCAGCGAAAATGGTGGACACCGACATTAGCAGCGAGGAACAGACAGATTCTTTTGAAATACTGGATGCTGACCCGTGGAAGCATTTTAGTTTCCTCATGTCAAGAAATGAGAAAGGAGAAAAGGTGACAGACAAACAAAATATAAGTATGCAGACACTGACAGACTGCAGTGACCTTGATGGGAAGTTAGGACTGCATTCCTGCGTGCAACAAATGAGCGTCACCCACGAGACTTACAGCGGTGCTCACATGGCAGAGTTTTACTGAAGACTACGGAGGACTGGACTCCACCACGTGGACCGTCGTAACCTGCAGTTCAGATTGAAAATTCCTATTAACTACTGAAACATCTACAGGTCAGTTTCTTTTTCAGTAGTCTAAAATTATTTGTTGTTCAGAAACATTAGGAGCATGTGTTTCAATCAGATAACTTAAACGCCCACATACACCAGCTCATGAGATGAAATCAGACTGAATACCTGCTGTGTGATTTCAGCTCTCTCTGACCCGTCTGATGTCTCTGCAGATTTCCCTCCTGAGACTTCTCACTTCCTGTCTCATCTATCAAAGTAAAAGTCTGCACAGAAACCTCAGGCCAGTGGCCAAAGTGCAGAAAAAGGAAGTGATTGTTCAA
The DNA here is from genome assembly GCF_009762535.1 of Notolabrus celidotus. Classification (NCBI taxonomy): domain Eukaryota; kingdom Metazoa; phylum Chordata; class Actinopteri; order Labriformes; family Labridae; genus Notolabrus; species Notolabrus celidotus. Next base: position 20,833,259 of record NC_048294.1, on the reverse strand, counting down.
ACAGCTCAACGGGAATTTCCAGCGAAAACCTCACATGCACTCTCGAACACTATCTCCAAACGTCCACGTGTTCGATCCCGCACTCAGACTCTTTTTTGACTTAGGTCCATCTTCTTTTTTTTTCCTGCTCTCTCTGCAGCGAGGGCTGTCATTGCTAATGTTGGAAAACCACTTCTTTCTGCAGGACTCTCCACCACTCAGTCATGCTTCCTCTCTCTGAAACCACTCATAGACCAAAGTCTCTAAGAGTGAGAGGACAGAGCAGAAATCTACTCTCTGCTCGTTCAGATTACAATTTGCTGAAAGATTAAAAAGGAATTTCTGCACAATGGCGTAAAAACAACAGACAAACCCAGCAGTAATGCTGACAGCTGATATGAGATTGTTGTTATAAGCTGTGAAAATCACGGTTGGTTGGTATTAAGAGTGAACACTTGTGCAAACAATAATTCTACAAACCTCTTCTTTAGAAATCAGTTTTAAAAAGGATTATACAAACCAAATAAGTTCCCTGCAAGTCTGAAGACGCCTCTTCTGACCACTGCTGACATCGTGTAATAACATCCCAACGTGAAGACGGACAGAGAGATGATTTAGCGGTCTGCTGCAAAGAGAACGAAGCCTCTGTTTGGGTTTTTACTTCAGATCAGTTTAAACGACAAGGAGAAGCAAAATGTGTGAAACTCTTTTCGGCAGATTGATTTGACATGACGTGTGATCAGTTTGCCTCTGGTGTTGCTCATGTTAGTGAAAGTTAATAGCCGTCGTTAATGGAGTTACAACCAATCAGAATCAAGCATCTTACACAGCCGGTAGATCAGTAAGAGAGCCAGGTAATAAGCAAAGCTAACTGTTGCTAGTAGATTAATTTTCACTCAGGTGCATGTCCGAAACACGTCCAATGGTGCTTCTGAAGGCAGACACTCGTGCACCACCTGAATGTAATCCCTGGAGTTACAGTGGTGACCCAATCCTACCAGATGAACCCAAATCCTGTCAAGTCCTCGCTCTTAAACTCTGCTCCTTCCTGTCAGTGAGTCTTTAACGCAGAGAGGCTGCAGCTTTAACAGCCATCCTGACTCCTCCACACTACACTCTTCCTCCTGAAAAACAATTAAAACATTCCTGCGCTCCTTTAGTGAGGCTGAAACGTGGACGGAAAAGGCTGAGGAAAGCAGAAACACATGCAGAGAGCCGGCTCCCACAGCGAGAGAGACTCCATCGGTCAGAGAGGAGCATCAGAGAGCCACAAAGAAGGCAAATAAACAAGTTTCCCTTTTCAGCTCCAACACTGTGACAGTGATGGATGGACACATTACTGTCTGAGCGCTGCAGCATGCTCTCTCTCTCCTTGAGTTTGGATCATGGTGGCCTGCAGTCTGAACCAATTCAATACAGCTGCTGTTTATACGAAAGGCTTTTTGGTTTCAGTGTTTTTATTTTACATCTCTTCATCGACGTAGGGCTGCCACTTAAAAGATGATGATCTGAAATCATCAGTCAACAGAGACGAGACCAAACAGAGTCTGAACTTTGATTTTCAGCTGCAGCATTGTGCACAGAGTGAAGCAGGAGAGACGTCATGGAGCTGTAGACTCTCCGACGACTACACAGTGGGTTAAGGATGAGCCAAATGTTTGCACAGGTCTTCTCAACTCCAATAAATAAACAAGTAAATAAATAAATACCTGGTAACTTGGGATGTTTCATGGAAGAGCATCTACGAGGACTGAGTGAATGATTGCAACTTTAAATAAGCCAAAAAAAAAAACCTTTCCTCACATTTTTTGAGCTTCAGAGAGAAAAATGTGTCATCAAATCATCATTTAGTCAGGATCACCTTTCTCAAATTAATAATTATGCATGCATGAAGTCATATTTGGAGGTATGGCTCTGTTTTGGGAGCTCCCTGCCCTTCCATGTGCCTCCGTTGAATGCCGAAGCCTGAGGCAGGGAGAACACACCTCCCCTCTCTTTCATGTGCATACATGAAAAACCAAGGCAGGGAGAGCAGCAGCAAATACCCACGTGGACAATACATATGACATTGGTAAAATCAGACACATCAGAGCAGACAGGAGGAGCTGGGGGTGGAGGAGGGTTGGTTGGTTCCAATTTGCGACTGGCTCTACATTTCTGAGATTCGTGGATTTGTTAGGGTACTTGAATTACGGTTCGGCTTTTTGGTTCTGGACAGCAGAAGAAATCTTCAGAGATAAACCTCAGTGAGAATGTTACAGTGACAGTCCACAGAAGTTTAACTTATCTGCCAGAACCTGCTACATCATTTGTGAGGCAGTACGTCAACAAACCTGTGAGAAAAAGATCACGGCAGACCACAGTGAGTGAACACAGCAAAGCGCAACTCAACAAAGTGTACAGCAGCTACAACGAAGGAAGATATTGAAAAAAAAATATCTATATGGGTTCGGAGAGCTCGCCTCCACACTACTAGCTCCTATGAAGAGACCCAGTAGTGTGAGGTTTGTCATGTTTCTTGTTGTCCTGAAAAAAGTCACAGCTGAGAGAGTTAACTTCTGAGAGCCTGAATGTCCTAACAATAAAGACAGGCAAAATTTTGTTCACTGTCCAACAATAATGGGATCAGAATAAAGAATCGATAAGAACAGCCATTGATCAGCAGAAACTGAATCGATCAAATTGACCCACCTTCAAGTGTGACACATGCAAACCATGACGTCCTGAAAACACAAGACGGCTTGAGTCTGAGGCTCCTCTGATTTCATCTCCTCACAACAAGACAGCAGCAGTTGAAGCTTCGCTCACCGCGTCCTGACTGCGTTGCTTGCATCGATTTTTATCTCTCTAAGTGTGTGATGGTAGATAGTAACAATATCAGGCATTCTCACCCATGAATCCTGGACAGACACAGAGATCTGAGGCGCTGCAGCTGGCTCCAGGGATACGGACCGTTAACACTCCGTGATAAACACACAACACTGTTAACCCTCTTACTGACACACACAAACACAAACATACACACACACACACACACACACAAACAAACAAGGAGATCAAGTATAGGATGTGCTGCAAACTGGACAAAAGTAACACCGAATATGATGATTCCGGCACAACCAGCTTTGAAAGTCATAATGGATCAAGCTTGGAGCCCATCAGCCATCATGTGACGACTACAAATGCCCCTGGGAGTGACGGTAAACTTTTCAGACATTCCTGTGTAGCCACCCGTTAGCGATAAACGACTTCCGTCTCAGACTTCCTTTTCCATGTTCCTCATTGTTAAAGGGCCAATGAACAGCTTGGGAAGCGACCGTGTGTTCAGAACAAACAAGAGAGGAGTTCTCCGTTCCGGATATGTCTGCAAAATAAGCACTCATTCATCTGTTTGTAATAGTGAGTCTCAGTTTCACTGTTAACAGTAAGTTCCACAGAGGCTTCACTCTGGCTTCCTTCAGCAGTATGAACCTGAAACAGAAACTGATGTTCTTGTAATTAACAGGTCTTAAGTTTGCTGAAATAACAACATCATGATGCAGATTAGTCAAAAGTCAATAGTCAAGCTTTGTCAGGTCTGTCCTCAAGAGGAGAAGAAAACTACTTTTACAATGTTTGTTTGTTGAATGGAAGTGGGATCCATCATTTCTGATGCATTCCAGGAAGTCAGGAAATCTAAACACTGATTGTCTTTAGTGACACAGAATCAAGCAGATTTGTGTCTCAGTGTAAATGTTTGATCTAGAACAGATTGTTAGCTGCTCTTCATGCAGATATCTGTTTATAGAGAGAAAGAAATCCTCCTCAGATTAACAACCATGGGAGCAGAGATGTCATTACACTGGATTGTGTTCCTTCTGCTTTTGCTCTCCATACAGAGAGTTCTTCCTGCTGCGAAATGTTGGTAACCATAGACAGTTATCTGTGACGCTGATGTCATGTTCCCTCTCAGTAGGATGTAGTTCTAAGAACTGCAGCTTCTTCAAGAAGAGACATTTGTACATGAAGCAGTTGTGAATATCTGGACATCTCTCTGTCTCCATCTGGTCACCGGTCTGCAGGAATGTGAAGGAAGTTACAATCCTCCATTAAAGAGTGTTTACAGATGAATTTGCCCTGAAGGAAAAAACTAATTTACTGTCCCAACCGGCCTGAGTCTGTCCTCTTACTCTGCTCCACATGAAGCCTGACGTACTCTGATATTTCAGTAAACACACAGCTCATCAGAAACCTCCTGTTTCCGAGCAGAAAAGAAAATTTGCTTATTTTTAGTGGTGTCCACATTCTGTTTATTTTGAGGCTGTGACTGTCAGTTTGGAGCGACCACACCCACTCCTGCTGCTGTTTCACTTTCTGCACAGGCTGTTTTTGGCAGAGGGTCATGGTACTCAGAGCTCTGCTCTTACACACGAGCTGCAGGAATGAAGTGTTTTATTGTCTGGATTAACTGGTAGCAGCAGCAGAATGAGGAAGTTATGTTTGGATATTTGTGTCTTATCTAAATCTGAATATTGAAGTGTCTTCAAACTGTTCCTCTTCTTTTTAATAACTTGTTATCTTTCTGTCAAAGTGCACGTCAGGACAGTCAGAGTGACGGACAGTCCTTTAAATACACAGCAGACTATAAATATGACTCCTTCTGATTACTGCACTCCTCTCAGACTGTGTGTGTGCTGTTTTATAAGTCTAATGTACAGTGGCTGAGAAAGGCAGACGATCTGCAACAGGAGAAACAAGCTGCAAATGCAGGAACGATGCATCTTTAAAAACACATTCAGAAGTCCAAAGCACACACAGCAGAAACACACTACATATGAGAAACTGTGCTGCAAAACGCTAAAAGAACTGCACTGACATCAAACTTCCTCAAAGTACAGAAATGATGCAAAGCAAAAAAACAGAAATTATAGAAACACACGCAGAAGAAAAAGCACTTCAATTTGAGGCTTGGAAACTGAAGTGCTCCAGGCCTGTAGGGGGCGCTAGGTAACACAGTTTTAATGTACTACGCTTTCTATCTAATTGAGCTACCAGCTTCCAAAGTGTAAAGAAAACTAAATAAATAACAACAACAACAACAAACAAAATCAGTTAAATCATAAACACTTAAAGCTAGGGCTGAACGATTTTGGAAAATAATCTAATTGCGATTATTTTCCTTAATATTGCGATTTAATATGCAATTATTTTTTCAAGGTCCTCTTCTCATGTATTTTTCCACAAACACAATCAATAAATCAATCTGTATTATAATAAACAATATTAGATTTATTATATACATATTGTTCTTTCTCATAGGCTAGGCTTATGTTAAGATGAGGGCAAATGAAGCATTAATTAATATGAAAGACGGTTTATTTATCTACTTGAATTATAGTTGTGAGCTTACTAAATACTTTGACTTGCAGTCTTGTAAGCGTTCACCACAACTACTTAACAAAATTATGCCAGACAAGTGTTTTCAGTTTAAAGCATGTTTGGATGTGAATCAACTGACCGAAGGTGTTGCACGAAAAGGAGACGCTCAGCTGGGGGCTGCGGCTGAGTGACAGGTCTCCGCTGCTGGACTGATTATGACCTGGTTGTGCTCCTGGCTGACACCTGACCATGTGAACATGCTTATTTTTCTCAATAAGAACCAGTAGAAAGAAAACTGGACACTGTGAGTCTTGAATATGATTCTGTTCAGTTGTCCTGTTGCAGTAAATCCACATGTTGTCTGGGTCTTCACTGACTCTGCGTCTGCGGAGATTATTTATAAGCCTGCTCCATATGTTGATATTCGGCGTGTTGATTATTTTGTACGCCTCAATATGATCGGTTCTTCTGCTGAGGCCATTTTTAAAGATGTCAATAACAAAACAACAAATCACAACTTAGCGTGGCTGAAGTTGTTTTCTGTCACGTAAGGTTGCGTCTGTGTACATTAAACTTTTTTTTTTTTTTTAATCGCAGCCTTTGCGATTTGAAAATTGCATTCTATTACATTGCCATGTCGGTTTGAATTTGATTAATCGTTCAGCCCTACTTATAGCCTTTAAAAACTGCTTTGCAAACTGTTTATTTCAAAACAAAAAGTGAGTCACAAGTTTTTAAATCTAGACCGACATCATTCCACAATTTAACCCAAACAACAAATCTCCTGATGAAAATCATTCGGGCCGTTGCAGATCGTCTGCCCCTCTCAGCCAACGTACTTACACACTCTCAACTAAATGTTTAAGTTGTTGCAGCTGAAATGCAACAAACTGCAGTTCCTGGGGTGTCCACTAGAGGCCATCTCCAAAAGTTAGTCAGTCCACATAGAGCTCCATGTTAAAATATCCAACTGTACAGCAGAAATAAACATGCAGCCTGGTACAGACTTCATGTAACAGTTATTAGAGTCTAACTCTAAGCCTGACTCTAAAAAAATGGAACCTAGATATGCTGTCCCAGAATTCGATCCTGAAACTGCAGCCCCCGCCTCTGCAGACACAGACCATTGTGCAAATGTCCGTTTACAGGCTGTGCCTCGTTTACATCCTCCAGTCATAATACAATGTGCTATGAAACACTGTGGCACCAATATTACCCTGTAGGGTGCATTGTGTAGAGGCGTAGAGAAGGTGGACTTCTGTTTTGGCGCTGTTTTGGAGTTGGAGTCTCTCCCTTTATGTCTGTGTGTGCAGGAATGAGTTGCATTATTCCCAGTGACTGCCGAATAGCATTTTCCCCTGAAACACCGCTCTCTAATTCAAACCATATCCCAAACCAACTGAACACCTACATGACACCATAAACTGTGTTTCATTTTCCCTGTTGTTTCTGCAGAAGTCACATTTTGTCCTCAGCACAGTCGTGTTTCAGTGAAACTTTGTGCACCCAGTCCTTCAGAAAAAAGACTGACTGGTGTTTTCTGCACATTTTACATTCAAGAGTTCAACGCCTTCAGTTGAGTCAGCTCCTGCAGGACAGTGCAAACACACACTCACACACACACGTATCTGCATGCATGAAAACTCTCCCGCTCTTTCTCTGAACGTCTGCTTTTCTTGTTTTCATTTTTCAGTTACGAGTCGACACCGCGAGTGACTCATCGCTGTTTGGCAACAGCTCATGGGAAGCAGGAATTTGATCCGAATCCAATTCACTGGAATTCTTTTTAAACTCAGACTGCAACCGTCCGTCAGACCACTGTGCTAACACGGAGTATTACTGAGAAATGCACATTATGTGTCACAGAATCTGGCATTTTGTTTTATTAATTCAGAGCTGGAGTCGTCTAAAAGCACCTCTGTTTCCTCTGAAGGCGGCTGAATCCGACATTCCTGCGCTGAGAGAACCAGCAGCAGAGAAACGACAGGAAATGATGCATGAATGCTTTTCAAACATGGCAGACAAGAGACTCTTATTTCTTCTGATTGCCTCATAAAAACACCTCAAGTTTATAACCAAGCCACAGAAACAAACAGCTCGGCACTGGGGACTAAACACTCGTTTCACAGAGACATAAACAGAAATACAATGGAAACATCCAGAAACACACGATGCATCCACGTGAGACATATCTGAAATACTTTGAGTTGTTAGATAATACAAACACTAAACATTGTGACAGTTTCTCCAGCTCTTTAAGAGGCATTCCACATTTATAACCCCGGGCACGATCGTTAAATATTTGATGGTTTTAAAAGTCTTTGGATTCCTGCAGCAGCCACCAAAGTCCATTAACAAAAACAGATTCAACCTCTCAAACAAGAGGAGCTGCTGCCTCTATCGTTTACATCAATGTGTCACTTTTTATTACAGATCCAATTGTTTTCCGATTTAAACAAAAAGTCAAAAAAGTAAATGAGAGATGAGTCATGATTATAGAATATTCTAATAATTGTTTGATAAAAAATAATCTAATTGTTCATGTGACAATTTTTCTGTGTTTTTACCAGCCCCTGGTTTTAATGTGGCACAACCACCTGACAGTGGTTGCAGGGCGTCTGAAAGCTGTTCCTTTTTGCCATTAGATATCAAAAGGCGTTGCTGAAAACGCAGCCGGTGAGTGATGCAAGACGAGAGAGCATGGAGCCGGACCGCACTGGATCCGAAATGTATCTGGTGGAAGTCTGAAGTCAGGCAGCAGCAGACCAACAACTCCTGCAATATTTGCAGGGTGGGGGTTATATCCCTGTGTTCTTTACCCTGGGGGTCTTTGCTGCTGCTCTCCCTGCCTTGGCTTTTCATGTATGCACATGAAATAGAGGGGAGGTGTGCTCTCCCTGCATCAGGCTTTGGCATTCCACGTAGGCACATGGGAGGGCAGGGAGCTCCTAGAACTGAGCCATACTGCCAAATATAACTTATTGTATGAAAATAAATCATATTTTTACAAGATTGGTCTTGACTGAACTCGTTACCTGGTTCGGTTTACAGGTTATATCCAAGCGGCAACCTCCGCTGCGTCCATATTGTATACAGTCTAAAGTTATACCCCTGTTTTGTCAGTGTGGTCAGGTGTGTTTGTAGAGAGTAATCTAACAGCTGTTTCTGGTTACAAAGCATCTTCCTAGCCCTGCACCAAGTAGCCTGATATACATCTCCTCAAAAATGTAACGATGCATTGAAACAATACAGACCACGAGCCCTGTCAAATCTACTACAGATCATGAGGCATATTTTCAATCCAGAGCGTATATGATTCAATTATTCTAACATTAAATTCCTGCACCCCATAAAGCAAGAGCAGGATCAGTCAGTCGCCTCTAATATCTGGATATAATCCACGCTCAATTAACATTAATTTGGTGAGTCAGACAAACTATAAAACAGGGAGACTGCAGCTGTCGTCTGGTGAAAGTTGGCACTTTAAGAGGCCAAAAGTTTAACAAGCCGATGACTGTTCACTCCCCAAAAGATAAAGAGAGAAACTGCACAAAGAAATTAAATAAGCCAGAAAATAAATCTGATCAGTTCAACAAAAACATGTTTATCTGAAGGATCTCTCCTCCTACAACGAGTACACGGCCGGAGTCAGTTTGGTGCTTTTCAGATTAAAAGCTTCACGTCTCCAATAATCCTTAAGACAAGGAACAGAAAGAGCAGGACCGGTAGATTCCAACACTGAAAAACTAATCTTTTGTTTGATTTAGTCTTTTCTTGGAGGCCCGGGGTTGATTCAGGTCTTGTGGGAGGCTGGCTGCCTGACAGCTGCACAGCCACACATTCTTGGACTCGAGGGAGTCTGTTGTGAAGTCTTTCTGGTCCAACTGGTTGATGTTCAAGTTTACAAAAACTTCCCTTTTCATCCGTCCAGGAGCGGAGCCAGGAGCAGAGTGGAAGCAGCAGATATAATTAGCAGAGCATGCATTCCTGTTTTTCTTTTTATCTGCAGAAAATCTGTTTGTCATCAGGAGTGCCACGTCTCAGAACTGCCCCCAAAATGTCCCCGAAGTGAAGGACAGTCATCTGTATATGACACAAGCTGAACTGTGTAACGTAGCATTTTGTTAAAATCACATGCAACATATTCTCACAGTGTCCGCCCACTCCTTCTCTCTTCATCCAACCTGCATAATGACCTCAACCTCCCACAGATGCCGTTTTCCCAGAGTGCCTTGCTCTCAGCGTTTAGTTCTCTGCTTTGATTCTGACGCCTCGCCATCGCTCGACTTCCTGTACGCCCCTGCAGGAGAGTCTGAGAGTGAAACCGAGAGAAGCATTGCCACAGACACACTTTCTCCTCCCCCGCTCCTTGACAGACCAACTGAACAGTTTACATGATGGAGCTCAGCAACAGCATCACGGGTATTTAAATTAGCTGGGTGTGAAACCAAATCAAGACTCTGCACTGTACGTAGATAAATATACATCTTTAGGCCTTTATCAGAAATGTCCCTCTCTGAGGATGCACGCTTTCTTCTTGCCACACTTTGTAGTTTTGGTTAGTAAAGGTGGCCGATGTTGCTCTGCTCAAAGAGTGGAGGTGAACTTAAACTGTTTTTTCCACAAACTTTGTAGAGAGTGTAAGTTGTGTACCCCCAAATTTTGTGTCTTTAACCAAACAAACAAAACAAAAAAACACAGAGGAGCCTTCTTCCCGGAATGTTCTGAGATCAAATACAGAATTCTGGAATTTCATCTCTGATATAAGAATTCTATAGCACCTGCTGTTGCTCTCCATACAGACTGTTGTCCTGCAGACACCAAAGCTTGCTGACACCTGATTGGTCGATACTACTCAGACAGAGACCGGAACTCTTCTCAGACCAAAATCCAGACCCTGAGATCCAGATTCAACATGTCTCTGAATCAGAATCTGTAATTACAGGTTAGTTGTAGCTGAAAGTAAAAAGCTTTGTCAGGTCTGTCCTCAAGAAGAGAAGAAAACTACTTTTACAATGTTTGTTTGTTGAATGAAGTTGGGATCCATCATTTCTGATGCATTCCAGGAAGTCAGGAAATCTAAACGCTGATTGTCTTTAGTGACACAGCATCAAGCAGATTTGTGTCTCAGTGTAAATGTTTGATCTAGAACAGATTGTTAGCTTCTCTTCATGCAGATATCTGTTTATAGAGAGAAAGAAATCCTCCTCACATTAACAACAATGGGATGTCATTACGCTGGATTGAGTTCCTCCTGCTTTTGCTCTCCATACACACTGTTATTCCTGCAGACACCAAAGCCTGTTGATACAATCCAGACTGTATGTTTTCTTATATATCTGTAAATAGAGATCAAGCTGATCAAGCTGAATGAGAAAGCTCCTTTGCGTAAATCCAACAACTGAATCCTCTTTTGCTTATGAAGTATTTTCATTATGAGCAGCTTCTTAATTTAGATTTTTCAGTAGACGGAGGTCTAAAGTCGGCTTTCATGGTATGCTGCTAAATGCTCGTCAGTCTTAGCGGATAAAAGCCTCTAAAAATAACTGAAAACAGCAGAGAAGATGGTGGATGTGTGAGCTCACAGGGCTGGCAGCGGGTCAACAGACTGTCACACATTTCACTGGTTTATCTCCCAGAAACAGACACCAACGTAATACAGGCCTGCTCCAGCACTACAAACCCGAGTGTGTTCGTCTAATATGATGTAAATCTCTCCAGCTCAGAGATCTCAGAGTGAGCAGTGACGAGGTTCATAGTTTCTGATTAATAACCAGAGATTTAAACGTTAATCTGAGCGGACTACTATGTGTTTATTCTTTCTGCCCTATGTTTGACAGCAGCTCTGGGCTTCAGCTGGAGTCAGAAACTCGAACAACCTGAGTGTCAGTGCTGGGACTGAAATGTTGTATTTTATAGATCCTCTTCTCAGGAGCAGAAACATGTTTTCCAAGTCCATCATTTGAGGCTGTTTGAACACTTAAATATATTATTTACAGACTGTCAGCTTCTTGCTCACAAGCCGGATTCTTATTGACTTGTTGTTTTGTATTTAAACCTGTATTAAGCGACTTCTCATGAATCTAGCCCTGGATTATTGATCTAGACACCAACAGACGGCTCATCACAGAGTCAAAAGAAGCATTTTGACCTCCACCCCAGCTCCTCCTTTCTGCTGTGTCTGATTTTACCAGTATCATATATATTGTCACTGATGCTCACTCCGTTCTGTACCCTGGGGGTCTTTGCGGCTGCTCTGCCTGCCTTGGCTCTTCATGTATGCACAAAGTGAGGGGAGGTGTGCTCTACCCACCTCAGGCTTTGGCATTCCACGTACGCACATGGAAGGGCAGTGAGCTCCCAGAACAGAGCCATAGCACAAATATAACTTATTAAATGCAAATAATCAATTATTTAGATTAGAGTGGTCCTGACTGAACTTGCTCCTAAGTACAGTTTGCAATCAATGCTTGTTTAAGGCCTCAGATATACTTGCTCTTTACTATGTGTGCGCATGACAAGCACTGTCTGCATCTGATTGGTCGGCTGTGCAAGTCTTCCAAGATTAATGTGATGCCGACGCAAGATGCAGTATGCACATGAACAGTCGGGGCAGTATAGAGGCAGAGAGGACTTGACAGACCACTCAGCAGTAGAGACAATAGTGGCTGAAAGTTTTAAAGACAAGCTGACAGACCAAGTCTGCAGGTATCCACATTTGTGTGATGTATCTCTGCTGCTGCACAGCAACAAACATGCAGGTCAAAATATCTTGTGACAGATTTTAGAAGTCAATGTGGAAACCTGCAGAACTAAAAGGGAACAAGTTCATGATTATTACGTCTGAGCACAGAGGAAAAAGTTGGGGAAAGTGAGCAGGAATGGTGCTCGCTATGTGTTTTGTCCACTGGTCATTATTTCCCCACTCTCAAGACCAGACTATTTTTTTTACCACAGTGTCAACAGGCAGGGGGGGAATGTGATGGACTACTTTATGTGGATTGATTTGATATGACGTGTGATCAGGTTTTCTCAAGCACTGAAGCATTCCATTCTATTCTGCTTTGATCTGTTCTGTTCCGTTCTTTTTTATTCCTTTCCATTTTATTCTAACATTTTTTACCACAGTGTCAACAGACAGAGGGGAACGCACAGACTACTTTATGTGGATTTATTTGATATATTGTATGATCAGGTTGTCCATGGCTTAAAATTATGTAAACAGTCGTGGCGGGGTGCCATTGGCCTATTGGTCTAAGCCCGGGCTCCATATACAGAGGCTACAGCCCTCGTCGCAGAGGTCGCAGGTTCAATTCCAGCCTTGACAATTTGCTGCATGTCCTCCCCCACTCTCTACTCCCCATTTTTCCTGTCTCCCTTCAGCTGCCCTGTCCATTAAAGGCAAAAATGCTGAAAACATATATAATTTTAAAAACACTCGTGGCATCTGTACATGAGGAAGCAGTTGATTGTTTCTCAGTCAGGAAAAAGAGCCGACAGATGTTTTGCTATTTTACTTTCATATTTCACAAGGACAGATTTGCTTCCTTTTCTGTTTTGAATGTTGTGTCTCATTGAAACCCTCATCATCTATTCTAGTTTCTGTCACCTCTGACGCATTTCTGCTTTTCAAGCCATGACCAGAGCGTCAGTGCATGCATGCAGTAAACGCATGCCAGCATTTTTAAGCGGCACTTCATTTGATTTGCCTTTGAACGCAGCACGACTCAAAACAATTCACTGCACAGTTAATGCACAAATATTAGTATGCATCTGGGACAGAGCTTCAGTGTGAGGGAGCTGCAGCTCTGTCTGAGAACGATCTGTTGGTCTCACTAGAAGTGATGCATTCAAGCTTCCTACTGGTTTGCAATAAATTCAGATGTTTATGGCAGTGGAGATAAAGTCTGACAGTTCGATAGGCTGCAGAACATCCAAGGCCAAACACATCTATAATTAATCATTTATCTCGTACGACTACAGTAACAACTCATTCAGTCAGAGAAGTGCACCATCACAACAGGTACCAGTATCAGTCCACGTGTGAACAGTGAGTGTTCAAACCCAGCACTAAGACTCAGAAACCATGACTGTCCTCCTCCAGACTCCAACAGCATGCCTGTTCCTCCAAAGAAGGCAGTTTAACAACATTCTGGGAAAATGATGCAACTTCCTGCTGATCTCTGTACAACGTTCACTCTGTCCCACATCTGTTCATCCACACAGAGGAACGTTCAAGAACAACAATGGTTTTCACAATTATGATATTATTGCTGTTAATGAAAATAAGATTGTATGATAACACGAGTCTGTAAACCAAACCAACCAAATTATTCTTCATAACTCCGTATCAAAATGTTCTACTATTGATCTCCTCATGATTTGACTGTGTTAAGATCCCTTAGTGTGTTGACCAACCTCAGAACCCACTAGCTATCATCTCAACTTTATATGCTGCTGGAACAATGCAAGTGCAGCATGTCCAGCACATTGTGATAAATGACTTCAGGGCCAAGACTAATTTTCCATGTGCTGCATTGTTTACTGTCCAATCAGCAACTTGAGGAGCGACTGTGTTCAGATCAAAAAAAGAAGAGAAGTTCAACCCTCCAGATTATGTCTACTAAATAAACAGTCATTTCTTGATTTAATACATCCCCCAGAGGAGTGCTAGTTCCACCGTTTGCGGTGAGTCTCAGTTTCACTGTTAACAGTAACTTCCACAGAGGCTTCCTCCTTCCTTCAGCTGTATGAACCTGAAACAGGAACTGATGTTCTTGTAATTAACGGTTCTTAAGTTTGCTGAAATAACAACATCATGATGCAGATTAGTCAAAAGTCAGAAGTCAAGCTTTGTCAGGTCTGTCCTCAAGAGGAGAAGAAAACTACTTTTACAATGTTTGTTTGTTGAATGGAGTTCTATGAAAGAGGATTAGAGACACTGATGTTTTTTTAGGTCTGACCTTCACGGAATGTTCCATTTGCTCTCAGAATTCTAGAACACCTGCTGTTGCTCTCCATACAGACTGTTTTTCCTGCTGACACCTGATTGGTTGATACTACTAAGCCTACAGACAGAGACCAGAACTCTTCTCAGACCAAAATCCAGACCCTGAGATCCAGATTCAACATGTTTCTGAATCAGCTATAAAAAAAAGCTGAAAGTAAAAAGCTTTGTCAGGTCTGTCCTCAAGAGGAGAAGAGAACTACTTTTACAATGTTTGTTTGTTGAATGGAGGTGGGATCCATCATTTCTGATGCATTCAAGGCAGTCAGGAAATCTAAACGCTGATTGTATTTAGTGACACAGCATCAAGCAGATTTGTGTCTCAGTGTAAATGTTTGATCTAGAACAGATTGTTAGCTGCTCTTTATTCAGATATCTGTTTATAGAGAAAAATAAATCCTCCTCACATTAACAACAATGGGATGTCATTATGCTGGATTGTGTTCCTCCTGCTTTTGCTCTCCATACAGACTGTTTTTCCTGCAGACACCAAAGCCTGCTGACACCTGAATGGTGGATAATACTAGGACTACAAACAGAGACTCATTTGTCCTGCAGGTATCAAGCAGTTAAAGTTTACTTAAGTTTAGGGAAATAATGTATGCTTATCTTACTAAGTTTGATGGGTTGCAACAATACGAGACTTTCATGCTACATTTCACAAATAAATTATTTCCGTTTCATGGCGTCACATTATCCATTATGTCACACATATATAGTTTCTTGTATTAGATACAAAGAGATAGTTCACTGAATTAGAAGTCGGTCAAAGTATTTTATGAGTATGTTTGCCAAACTTGAATATTATAATACTGTGCATCTGAACTCTTTGTACTTTTCTTAACACTGCTATCACCCAGCTCAGTGTTTGACTTACATATGTCTCATATGTTTCTTCATGATCGTAACTTGTGCAAGACTTTTACCAAACCCAGTACAAATATTTTGGACACTACAGGTGGAGAAATATTTGTCATTATCTGTTCATGTTATCTGTGCAGCAACCAGAAATTTCACATTATCTGACTTTTCATATTCTGCAATCCAGTCAGCTGACTGTGAAACATAGACAGGAGGGAATGTTAGAGAGGACACTAAATCAAAGAAATCGTGAAGCATTATCTGAAGATAAACACGAATGAAGACAGGAGAAGAGGGATGGTCTCTGCAGGGTGTTTGTACTGCCGCTCTGAGCCACAGCAGCCTTCCTCACAGATGCTGGAGTGCATCCGCATGTGATATTTACTGTTCCCTTGTGCCCCGCTGCCCCACCATTTTACAAGACAAGTAAACACAACATCAGCACACAAGGTGGGAAGGTGAGGGCCTGCAGATGTGCAACAAGAGTGGCTTTGTGCAACAACTTTTAAACATTCTGTGGAGAGAGCGTGGTGCACACACTGATCTGTGGTCTAAGATGTGTCATATTTCATGCATACACTTTATAATATGATGTATTTTGAAACAGACAGCAGAGGCTTGCTGCTGGTCTGTCAGTTTGAATGCATCATCAGGCCCTTGTGCACCAAACCTGGTTTACAAAAACGCAGGTTTTAACAAATACTAAACACCCTTTAGTTTACAAACTCTGCAGCCACTCAACATCTGTCACAGCCTGAGAGAAGGTAAGTCGCGCCTTACATTTGAACGGAGCCCGCGTGCCAAAGTAAAGCAACAGTTCTGAGGCATCACGCGCTCAAAGTCAAAGCAGCCAGCAGCAGAAAATGTAAATGACAGATGTTTACTAACACACCAGGATGTTCTGCACACACCTACACAAATACACGGAGGCTGCTGTCATTTTGCAACACTGCATGCAGCGACAATAAGGTGCTGCCATCAGTTTCTGCAGAATGAAGTGTCATAGGAGCAGCCTGGACATAAATAACACATTACAAACGGAGGAAACTAATTTTCGCACCTTATTCCTGATGACAATGTGGCGCCACAAGTAACACTAAACTTCCTCATAGTGTCCACATTATGAAGTTCCCCCTCATTAAACTACACAGGGATACTTCAGCGAGCACTTAACACTGTTATTATTGAATTAAAAACTCTCTCATGGCAGATCTACAAGTTAAAACAAATATGTTGAATAAGTCAAACTTTAAAAACAAGCTCACAATTTTGTAAAATCATCTTAATCTTATTTTTGTCGGCAGAAAAGCAGAATAACATTTATTGTTATCTTTTTTGAGTGCTCTGGAGAAGTCTTACTTCATAACGATGCGAGCGGACACACAGAGAACTTTCCATAATGCTTAAAAAGAATAAACATTAAAAACACACAAATAAAAGACGCTCTACATGCCCGACTCACCCAGACTGTTAGTAGAAGAGTCCATAATCCCGGGTTTGACTTGTGTGGAGTTTTTCTAAGGGTAAAGTCTGTACTGAGGTGTGTTTTCCATGCTGGGAGAGGAGTGTCAGAAGTCACACACTGTTCGGGGACTCCTGTAAAGACACCGGAGTTCATAAAAAGACCGGAAACGGGTTTTATTTTTAGAAAATAAAAGGTTCCTCCGTTAAAAAAAAGAAAGAAAAAAGTTACATTTCAAACTGCACAGATGAAATGACATGAAAAAATACAATAAATGTCTTTGTACACATTAAGTTTAGTCTAGTTTGGAGGTATTAATTGGCATTTCATTATTATATATTCATGGAAAGCAGTCAAAATATTTTTGAATTGCACATTTTTTTAATAGTAACTCCAAGAAAGTAAATATAATAAAAATATAAATAATATAAAATAATATGGAAATTACTTTTTAATAAATTGCTGCATTTATTTCTTTACACAAATTTGAAAAAAACCCAGATTATTATTATTTAAATATTGGTTTGAAACAAATGGAAAACGCGGATTTCATTTGAAAACAAAAAAAAATCCAATTGAAATAAAACATTAAAAGTGTACACCTGAAGTCTTGTACACCATAACCACAGACTGTATAAATAATGGACGTAGTATTCATGACGTCACCAATCTGTTCCTGAGCGCTGTTTTGAAGCCAATCGTTGGCAGCAGCCATATTAGAAATGCTGAACTCAACCAGGCATAGTGTGGCGTAAAGAGGCGGGGTTTGAGCCTCCTAGCCAACAGCTATGTGTTCCTGTCCGGGAGTCAAGTCAGTCATGTCCTTATTTGGGAAAAAACTCGGAATCTTAATATCTTCTGAACCGTCGCGTTAGAGAAAATTCCCCCCCTCCCACAGTGTGTGCCAATAGAGACATTAGCGACGTAGAGCCATGTTGTTTTTGAACCAGGCTGTAAACATGTTTATTTCTGCTGCAAGGATCGTCTTTTTTGGTGTCTATGTGGTTTCCGGTGTTTCTGCAGCCAGCCACAAGTGGACGCTCTATGAACTGCAGTTTATAAAACTTCGGCATGGGCACCATAGTTTAATACCGGAGGTTGCCACTTGATCATAACGGCTAACTTGACCATTTTTGCGGGCAAACTGAGATGTCTTTGTACAGGTTTAGTTTAATTTAGTTTGGAGGTATTTAATTGGCAATTCATAGTGACATACTCTTGTAAAAAAAGCAGTCCAAACATTTTTGTATTCTTAAAGCATTAAAATCGTTATTGCAATCGGGTGAATGTATCACAAACGGTGTCACAAAATCATAAACGATAGGGAACTTTTTTTTTTTTTTAAGTAATCTCTATATTATTTTTTATATTTTTTATGATTATAATAAAACCATTTCTTTATTTCTTTATTTTAAAAAAATATAAATATATTAATCTAATGTAAAAAATGGTGTGCAATTTAAAAACAAGAAACAATTTAAATGAAATATTAAAAGTGTACACCGGAAGTCGTGTATTTCATAACTCTGCTAACTTGACCATTTTCGCGGGCAAACTTCATGCTGAGATGCGTTATGCATGTCAAAATGTCTCCTTTCATCGCTTTCTAACTCTTAAAAACTTGAATCACTATCATGTAGTTTTAAAGTTTTTCACATTTAGATCTCCAGAATAGTGAAAACACAACTTTTGAAGCCTCGACCCCCGAGCCTGTAGTATAAATATACATCACTTGTTTGGAAAGTATCTGTCGCCACAGCGCGGCAGGGTTGTGTAGCGCATGCGTAGTCTGACCAATAAAGCAGACCAATAATCGACTTAGTGCAACAATAATATTATTATTATGTGATTATTTGGCTTTAAAGTTAAATTTCAACTGTTCTCTTTACTATTCTCTTAATGTACGATATAGAAACACTGCGCATGCGTTCCCTTATTGCACCCCACAGTGCCAAATAACGAACTATAACTCAATATTTAGAGAACAACACTTTGACGCTACTTCGGGATGAATTTACAATTTACAATACAGTTAAATACAGATTGTTTTTATTTAACTGTGTAGAAGAGTTTACCTCGGAACCTGTAGAACAGGCAAATGTTTCTGTTGTCGGGGGAAGGCAAACCATGGCGGACCTGGATGTACAGCCGGCTTTTCAACATGGAGGCGTCCACGGAGAGAGGTTCCTGAAGGAGACTGTTTACCTCACACGTTTGTTTATTATAATAGTAAGTACTAAACTAGACATATACACCACTTTATATCTACGTGATGTGTTCACGAGCCTTATATGTTATAATGACGGTGTTAAATGATAACATTATATTATAAAGCATGATTATGTGCCCTATAATGACCCCTCATAGACGAAACCTCATACAGACTTATGTCATTTCTATGTTTATGTTACTCTGGGTGAATATTTATCAGTTGTGGAAGGTAAATGAAGTGTTTTTATAATTAAAATAAAGCCCTTTTGTGTTCGGCTTACATTAATTCACCAAAGTATTTTTACTTAGTCTATTAAGCTCAAAGTTATCCCAGCTAGTTCATGTAACTGAACGGAACTTTACTCACATGGATCCTTGATTTGAGAGCAAGCTCTTCATCTTTCTGTTCCCTCTGCAGCTCCGTTTTCTGGATGGCACTGTGATGTTTGTACCATGAGGTGTGCACGCTGTCTGCTGCAGCTGAGGAGTCTCAGACTGGTGGGACAGTCAGTCAGACCTGCTGCCCAGTATGGTGCTCTGCTTCATTCAGCCTCCTCCAGTTCGCCCAGTGTGCTATACAACACCCAGCATCAGGTAAACTTGCATGTACACTCAAAACACTAAGACTCTGTTGGAAATGTTGATTCCTTTTTGAAGTTAGAGTGGCAAGGACAAACTTCCTTTAACAGGGAGAAACCTCCAGCAGGACCAGACACATGTTAGAAACACATCTGCTGAGACTGTGTTGGAGAGAGGGATAGAGGGAGATGAAGAGAGAGAGATGATAGTGGTGAGACAGATAGTAGTAGTTGTAGTAGTTGTAGCATTTGGCAGAGTCTACGGCAGAGATCCAGAGGAACCTATGAGACAAGGGAGCTCAGGAACTCAAGAAAGGTCTATGGTTAGAAACTTTTATGGGACAGGGAGAGTTAAAGTAAGTAACAGACAGAGAGAGGAGAGAGAGGGAAAGACAGGATCTGAGTGTGTCAGTTCCTCTGGCAGTCTAAGCCTTTAGCAGCATAACTAAGAGCTGGTCTAAACATGAGCCAGCTCTAACTATAAGCCTTATCAAAAAGGAAAGTTTGAAGTCTACCCTTATTGTTGCAGTAATTTGATATCCTTTTCAGGTGTTGAGGCGTTTCCATGGCAGCCCTTCATGTGCAAAGACCCCGCCTGCTGAGTTGATCAAAGAGCACGACAAAAAGAGGGACAGGTCTCTGGTTGCACAAGACGGCCTGTTTGAGCAGATTCCTGCAGACGCCAAATCCAAGGCCACATTTAACAAAGTGGTGGATGTCTTCATTAAGAGGGACATCAGACGGCGAGGTCACGTGGAGTTCATCTACGCCGCTCTGACCAAGATGCCAGAGTTTGGCGTAGAACGAGACCTTGCCGTCTACAACAAGCTGCTGGACGTGTTCCCTAAAGAAGTGTTCGTACCTCGAAACTTCATTCAGAGGATGTTCAACCACTACCCCCGACAGCAGGAGTGCGGGGTGCAGCTCCTGGAGCAGATGGAGAACTATGGTGGGTGTCTGTTTCAGTTTTCAGGCTGCTTCTGGAATCTCTGGAAAGCTTTGGAATGAGGTGTTAAGTTTCTGAATGTTTGTGTTTTCAGGAATCTTACCCAACGTGGAGACCAAAGTCCTGCTGGTCCAGATCTTTGGAGAGAAGAGTCACCCCATGAGGAAGTACCAGCGTCTCATGTACTGGTTCCCAAAATTCAAAAACCTGAATCCCTTCCCGGTCCCTCACCAGCTGCCTGAAGACCCCGTGGACCTTGCTCGCTTCAGTCTGAACCGCATAGCTCACGACCGGGATGCACAGATCACCGTCTACCAGGTACGACTGAACACCTCTGATCTGAGTTAGTGAAGTCGTTTTAAATGCTGCTTTTTCATCTTCTCTCAGATCAAGGTGTTCAAGTGGATAGTCGCCTTGTGTTTGTGTGTTTAGCCTAGCTTAGCATCAAGCCTTAAAGACAGGGGAAAGAGTGACAATTAGATTTATCCAATCCACTATATTTATATAGCACATTTAAAAAAACAATCAAGTTTAGCAAAGTGCTGCACTGTGAGGTAAAATATGTTAAAACACACAGAACAAACGCTGTCAGAAAATAAAATAGAATAAAATAAAAGAATCATGATAAAACACAAAAATAGTGAAAAATAAGTAAAATAAAATAAAAACACGGTAAGAGCAAATCCAAATCCAATAAAAGAACAGACAGAGACATTGTCCACACAACTCTCATGCTGGGTTAAAAGCCAAGGAGTAAAAATATGTTTTAAGTCTGGATTTATAAGACATTAATCTTTGGGACAATCTAAGATGGGGGGCAGCTCGTTCCACAGTTTGGGGGCCACTGCCGAGAAGGTACGGCCACCCCTTGTTTTCAGCCTGGTCTTCGGGACCACAAGACGTCGCTGACCAGCACACCTAAAAGACCTTGCAGGAGTGTAGCTCTGCAGGAGGACGGAAGTATACTGATGAGCTACTCAATTTAACGATTTGAAAACAAACTATAAAATCTGAAATCCTAAAGAGAACAGGGAGCCAGTGGAGGGAGGCGAGGATGGGGGTGATGTGCTCTCATTACGGGTGTCAGTTCAACCCTGAGCAGCAGCATTTTGGACTAACGGACGGTATAGAATCTTACTGCATGGAATCAAATTGTATAGCATGGCATCGTGTTGCATAGATTCGTATCGTGTCGCATTGTGTCATAGTGTAACGTGAAGTATCTTGTTGTAACATGTAGTATCTTGTCTTGTTGTATCTGGTTCTATCGTATCGTTGAATTGCATCAATCTTATCATGTGTTGAAAATCATATTGCATCGTTTCATATCATGTTATATATTCTCATGTCAGACAGCACTTAACTGTATCGTATTGTAATGGAAATCATCAAAGCTCTGCTCTGTTGTGAACATGATAAATGTCCCTGTGTCTCTTTATTTGATGTATTTATGTTTAGAGTTATTTGCTATGAAATAAGAAATATGTCTTTGTTTTAAAATGTTGTGTTGTTTATCGCTCTCCCCTGTAGCTGCCGTGCACAGACATCACAGAGAGCGGAGAGGAGATCACACTGCCTCATATATTAGGTAGGAAACTGTTTGAGTGTTAGTCCTTCACAGTGATCAGCCTAAATAAACCTGGACGATGATTTGATAATATCCACATATACACAGAGAGAAAGTTAAAGTCATATTATCTGTCTCCTGTCCTTCCTGTGGCCTGCAGGGATCCAGAGCCCGGATCAGATCGAGCTTCTGGCCAAACACAACCCGAGCAGGCCGGTGTTTGTGGAGGGTCCGTTCCCTCTGTGGCTGAGGAAGAAATGTGTTCACTACTACATCCTCAGAGCGGACCCCGTACCTGCTGAGGAGAAGGTGAGACATTCACTAACTTTATATTTATGTGAACATCTTCTTAATGTCTTCGCTCCCGAAGGACGGTTTACCATCGAGCTCAGAGGTTTATCACAAATCCTAAGACCCTGACTCATCTCTGGTCCCTTCCTTTAAATCCAATGATTCTAGCAGCTTAGACCTCATCCAGGTGTATCTGTGTGCCCCTGCAGGTAGAGGAACTGTATGATCCAGAGAGGTGTTTGGACTATCCTCTGCAGCTGGACCTGGACCTGGACAGAGACTTTGGGGACGAGGAGGCCTTCGACGTGGAAGACTGTAAGAGAACAGTTTCCTGATGGTCTTCAGGTTTGATGTTTTGGTGGTCTAAGCTCAGAGTGTGATGAAGCTTGTGTGTGTTCTGTCTTCAGTGGACGAGGGTCCGGTCTACGCCATGTGTATGACCAGTCAGGGGGACCAGTCCACCCTGAACCAGTGGATCTCTGGACTCCAACAGAACAACCCGATCCTGGGCCAGGTCCCCACTCTGTTCCGCCTGGAGGCCGGTCCCAAAGAGCTGCAGGGGGTCCGGGACTCGGACTCTAAAAACCGTCAGAGACCAGATCCTGAGACTCAGAGAAAGGAGGGACAGACTGAAGAGGGGGGAGAGGTTACAGCGGAGCAAGAGACGATGAGGAGGAGGAGTCAGGGAATGAAGCAGTGAAACATCAGGACAGACTGTTAGAAATATAAACATGTGTAAATAAGAGTGAACGGAGCGAGGCAATCTAATAAAGGACATTTTAAAGGTGACATATCACGCTTTTTTCATCAATATATATTGGTCTAAGAGGTCCCCAAAACATGTCTTTAAAGTTTATGCTCAAAAAAACACATTGAAATCAGATTTTGGCATGCCTGTAAACCCCTCTTTTTCAGCCCTTCTCAGAACACTCTGTTTTCTCTCTGACCACGCCCCCTCAGGAAGTGGATGTGGCCTGGCTCTTCAGCACTTTGATCTAATGTTTACATGTTGGCTGAATATACACGGCTGCTCACAGATCGCGTTACTTCAACCCTCTGAATCTGATCCAGAATCTGATCCTGACTGAGAGGCGCCTGCAGCAGGACCTTTCTGAACCATTGGTCACAGATTTAGTGTTTCTTGTTGTTTTATTTGTCAGTATGTGGACGTGTGTCTTGGTACACAGCTACAAACATGTAGCTATGTGGCTATGCTAATTAGCGCTAGCACTTATCCATGATAAATAAAAATCATCCACCAGATCTTCAAATCTGCAGACGTGGGGAGTAAAACCGACCTTTGCCAGAAAGGCAGCATGACCTTTTCTGAAGGATTGGTCACAGATTTTGTGTTTCTTGTTGTTTTATTTGTCAGTATGTGGACGTGTGTCTTGGTACACAGCTACAGCTACATACATGTAGCTATGTGGCTATGCTAACTAGCGTTAGCACTTTTCCATGACAAATAAAAATCATCCACTAGATCTTTAAATCTGCAGACGTGGGGAGTAAAACCGACCTTTGTGTTTATTAAGACAGCCTACAACTAGCATGCCTCCCTCCTAAGCTCCTTGTTAGCACACACGTGTGCAGGGAATGAAAACAGAGGAGAAGTTGAGTTGTATTTTATACAGTCTATGGGCTGAACAAGCTCCGAGCTCTGACTCAGTGACAGACCGGATATTGTTGTGACGTAACAAAAACACGGAAAACTGAAATGGCTCATTTCAGCACGTATTTACAGAAAGGTGGAGAAATCAGAACAGGGGCAGAATGGATTTTTTTCATTCTCGGGGGGTTTGTAGACATGCCAGGGACACATATTTCAGGTAGTGAACCATTAAAAAGTCGATTTTGCATATGTCACCTTTAAAACTCTGATTCCTCGTTCCAGGTCTTTAAGTCCACATGTTGAGAGCTTTAAGATGTTTCACAAATTCAGTTCACAAAAAAAGACAGTGACATTTTCTAGTCAACAGCAGAGCAACAAGACAGAACACATGAACCTAAAAACAAGAACAGTCAAGAACACGCACCTACCCCATCTGCCCATACCAAAACTAGTTGACATGTATAAAATTAATTAAATTAAATTAACCAATTGTGATTTCCACAGTTTCTTTTAGAAAAAATCCACATTCACATCCCTGATGATAGCCATGTATGGCTCCCAGAGCTGAATAAAGTCCTTCAGTTTGCCCCATGTATGTCAGTCTCTCCAGTCAAACGCTGCCCGAAAGCTCTTTTATCCACTTTTTCAAAGATGGAGTGTCCACTCATACTCCAACATAGTTCAATAGCTCTCCAAGCCTGAAGAAGTCCAAATTCCAGAAGTTTGACATTAAACATCTCTGATAAACACTTAATAACATCCTTCCAAAGCATTTGAATTTTTAGGAATGTCCTGAGAAAATAAAGTGAAGTTCCTTTCTCATCCAAACATTTAGAGCAAACGTCTGGCATAGACTGGCAGACATATTATGAAGTTTGACGGGGGTTAGTTTTATTCTCATTAACCACTTGAACTGAAGTAGTTTAAATTTTGTGTTTATGGTCTGATTTTGTGTTTTCAGACATGCCTCATTCCAATCAGTCTCATCAATATCATCCTTTATGTCAATTTTCAATAAATTCAATAAATTTCATCTAATTTATCTAAAGTGGTTTCAGTGCATCCTGAGACCAGTATATTATAATATTTGGACAATAGGTGCTTCCCTTCCAAATTTACAAGTGCTACTTCCTCGAGTGTTATGATGTGTTGTTAAAGTCATTTAGAGACGGGACACTGACACCACAGGGTTTCATCAGACTGCACAAACACTTCATTTGATTTCAAGACTGAGTTTGAAGACAGGTATAGTGCTATCTTTATCTCCCCCATCGCTTTCCTTCAGAGCCCTCTGGTGCCAAGTCATTGTAAAATAGTCGAGAAAATCTGGGCACACAGTTTCCAAATCCATAGGGACAGGTTCATAACCCCATAACAATGTATTAGCAAATCCATTCCCACAAATTAAGACTCTGCCTCCACAGATTTCTAAAATGTGTGCATAAATTACAAATCCCCCCCCCGATGAATTTGTAAGCTGTGGGTGCCGATTTTCTTGGGGACTTTGTACTTTCCTAAAGTGTAATAATTTTGAGTTTGCTTTGTGAGGTTATTTCATCACAGATAACATTTGTAACTCAGACCTCTTCAGAGTCTATTGAAGCTGAAGTTTATGTTTCTGATCATTTAAAAATAGAAAAATAACCAGTTTAGTTTCTCGAGTCACAACAGCAGCTTGACCTGATAGTAATAGATGGTTGCGAGTAACAACACTGAATCTTAAGGTGATAAACGCACTCTTATTATTGAGCATAAAGCAGCTGTTTTTTGTTCAAGTAAAGGAAAAAATCTGAGATTTTGAGAATAATGTCATATTTCCAGAAAGTGTGACTCAGTTTCTTCAAAACTGAAAACACAAACTGAAAAGAGTGAAGCCACCAAACTCCACAAATCTCTGATTCCTTTAACCCAAACACTCCACACAGCTGTGATCTGCTTACATCTCACAGAGCGTCAAATAAACTCTGAAGTGATCAATTTAAACACGGCCATCAACAGCGTTTGTGTTTGTTTTGGCTTCATGAGACCATGTTACATTTGCATACATATACAAGAGCATACGAGCGTGTGGAAAGAAGTTTCCTTTGTTATCGTTAAGCTGAAGTGTATGGTGTTTTTTTTTTTTTACATGAGCCTGCTACGTCTACATGCAACACAAACATTATGGAGTGTAGCAAATCCATCTTCTTGCCTAACACCTGTATAAGTCACTTAAGTAAGGTGGCCCTGAAGTGCAAACCACATCAACACATCATAAAAACAAAACATTATCTTTGAACTGAAACATAGGCTTTCATTTTGAGAATTTAAGAAAGTCAGAGAAGAGCAACGACTGAGCCCAAAGGTAGAAAAGTTTTATTACTGAAAAGGCATCGAAACATTCCCTTTAACCCGGTAAACATGTCAGAGTTACATTCTCAGAGGTTAACTCAGCTGCAGGCAGACTCTATGCAGCTTTGTGCTCAAACACAAGATTATTTCTGCATCGCACTCAGGATACAAATCATACAAAAAACATGGGAATGCATCATCTCAGATACACAGCTGATCTTCCTCTTTTACTACTTTTCATGCAGGAAATCTCCCTTTGGATCAGAAACACTCACAGATGAAGAACTAACATGGAGCTATCTACAAATATGAACATCAGCAGATCAATAAATAATAAATAAAGTGTCAAACAGCACAGTCAAAGGAACATTTGGCATCTCATAACCACTTTAGTCTTTAGTGTATTTACAGAGCTGAAGGTTTGTTCATGTGTTTGTCACAAACTGATATCGACTGCAGAGAAAGCTGCTGTAAAAAAGGTACAAAAGGTTGGATGTCTGTAAGGTTTCAGGGTTTGAAGAACGACCTCTTAGAAAACGTGGAGCAGTTCTAGACCTCCATGCAAAAGGTCAGGAACTACAAAAGTCGGGGACCTGAATGCAACGTGCCGGCAGAGCAGAGGAACTTTATACAGAAGGAAAGACTCAGTAAGCTCTGAAACATGAACTACACACAGTTTATAATCTTTAAACAGGCTGACGAAGGGACTCCATCTAAATTTAGTGTGCAATCATTGTAAACATCAGCTATCACTGCATCACTGCTGCCTCGTTAAATCTTTTAAACTTTATTTTATACATCAGACGCTTCAACAGTCCTTTCAGAGTTTTAAATCTCCATTTGAAGCAGAACTAGAAAATAAAAGCTGGACTTGCTGCTGACATTAAAATCATAGACTGTGTCTAAGAGGTGGACAAAGCCTCAGGGTTTGAAAGCTGAAACGTTAAAGTCCACAAACGAACATTTCAGTAAATGTTAAATATGTTGACCTCTTCTACACAGTCCATGTTTAGCACACTCAGGTTGCTGATACAGCCTGTAGTTCATGATGGCTACTGTTTTTAAAATGTAAAACTGCTGTGGAAACCTTTTCTTGTAGTTACCACTTGTCGCCACTGGTGGCCGCTGTTGAGCAATAATTAGAGTCTATTTAAAGGAAAGATTTAATCTTCCATTAAAATGTGCTTTCAGAGTGTGTCTATGTTTTGAACTGAAGTCTGTGGGACACTCAAAACTAAAATGATTAAATTTAAAAGAATACTAAAACATTAAATATGAAAATAATTGAAATGTATGTCTACTAAAAGGTTGGGTCTGAGAAACTTTAGCACAAAGACTGTATTTCCCAAAATGTTGTAACCTAAATATTTCAAACATGACCCAAAATCTGAAGTGAGGCTGACTTGATTTAACCCATAATTACAGCCCTGATAAGAAATGAGGTAAAGCTGCTTTCAGGCTGAAAGTTCATGTACAGCACAGTCCGTCTATAAATGTCAACAAACTGATCAAAATAAATAAGTTATAAATAAGACTTTAAAGTGTTGGGTTCTGTCTCCTGGTCCGTGGTCCTCAGATGTGTCCTGCAGGCATCTCCTCTGATGTTCAGTCCCCGTGTGCCTCTGGAAGATAATTCAGACAGGTTTGGTAAATAAGAATAAAGTCTGTCACTGGAAAACAACAAACCAAATATCCTGCTGTACGCAATACTAGCAGCTAGTTTGACAGCGGAATAGATGATTATGTTCCAACATGGCTGCCAGGATAATAGTCATAGGATATTAAAGAATATAATCAAGGTAATGGCTGTATGTTGTCTGCATGTCAGCTGCATTACAGCTGCATCTTCTCTACATGTTTACTGGGCGTCGGCTGCATGTCGGCTGCATGTCGGCTGCAAGTTTGATGCATGTCAGCTGCATTTCAGCTGCTTGATGGCTGAATGTTTACTGGGCGTTGGCTGCATGTCGGCTGCAAGTTTGATGCATGTCAGCTGCATTTCAGCTGCTTGATGGCTGCATGTCGGCTGCAAGTTTGATGCATGTCAGCTGCATTTCAGCTGCTTGATGGCTGCATGTTTACTGGGCGTTGGCTGCATGTCGGCTGCAAGTTTGATGCATGTCAGCTGCATGTTTGCTGCATTTTGTCTGCTTATTCGCTGTATGTTGGCTGCATGCTTGCTGCATGTTGGCTCCATGTTGGTTGCATATTCTCTGTATGTTGGCTGCATGCTTACTGCATGTTTGCTGGATGTTTGCTGCATGTCGGCTGCATGTTGGATGCATGTTGCATTTTATCGGCAGTGTAAAAAACAATCTAAACCGGTCAGAGACAAAAATATTCATCTTTTGATTTGGATCAGTAGGATTCAGTTTAAGCCATCACAGCCATTCTTGTGGATTTGTACCTGTCATGGCCTCACTGTTCCTCTGCAGCTGGCTGGTGAAGAAGCGTTCTCGTTGGGACACCTGTTCATCCCAGGCCTCAAGGATCCTCTGGTGCTCTGCAGGCTCCAGGTTCAGGGTGTCAGGGTGGGCCTCATCGATGTGGGCTCTCACCCCCTCCAAGCTGTGAGAGTACTGCTGCTCCCCACACACCATGCACACCAGCAGCTGGTTCAGAGGGTCATAGTCCATCAGGTACCGACTCCTCCATACGGCATCTGAGACCGGACCATCCTCTCCGTTAATGTTCTCGTAGTCCAGGAACATTAGGTCTGACTCATCTGAGACAAGGATCAAGGACAGGAAGATAATTAATACAATGTGTCCTCTGTAATGCATTTGAAAAAAGACTCCACTGATGCTTCACCTTCTATCGGCTCGGTGTAGTTTGGGTAGTCAAAGGAGGAAGGGTTGGTGTCCACGGGAGCGCTTTAAAAAAACATAAATAACATTTAGCAACCGCCTTCATCCAGGGGGCAGAAACTTTAACTTCATCTGAGGTATATAAAGACTCACCTCATCAGATGTTCTGACTCATCAGAGTTCACCCACTGACCAGAGTCCTGCAGGAAGAGTTAGAGAGCGAAAACTGAGAAAAGTATGCTGGGACTTTGTTTTTTAAGTAGCCTATGTTGGATGGTTTTGTTTGTCGTTGTGAGGTCATGTGTTCCTTTTTGGCTATTTTCTGATAGTTAGTTAATTTTCTTGTCGTCATTTTATGTGCCCACAATAACTCAGAACCACTCTCATTGAAAAATAATCAATCATTTGCATGCAATAAGTTATTCTTGGCGGTATGGCTCTGCTCTGTGAGCTCTCTGCCCTTCCAGGTGCTTACGTGGAAGGGCAGAGCCTGTAGTGGGGAGAGCACATCTCCCCTCTCTTTCATGTTTCAGTATTTATGTAAATCAATCAATCAATCAGTCAAACTTTATTTATAAAGCACCAAATCCTAACAAATGTTATCTGAACACTCCAAACAGAGCAGGTCTAGTGTGTCTGGTCATTTTGAAAATCTTTGTGTTCATTTTTTGGATGGTTTTGTGTCTCTAGTGTCTTTTGCATATTTTTAGTTTTCATTTGAACATTTAAATCTATGTCTCATTGTCCAGTTAACAATAAAAAATTTAATAATCGATTTGTTTCGTTATGACGTATCTGTGTCTGGTACCTGTGTCTGCAGCTCGTGCGCAGGGAGGATCGGTCTCCAGCTGCTGATCGACCTCCGTGGTGTCGCTCCTTTCTCCCTGATGGCCTTCCTTGCTCTCTGCTCCTTCTTCTTTATCCTCCAGTACTCCCTCTTCCTCCTCAAGAAGTCCTCCTCTGGCTCCCCGGGAATGGGCTTCGGAGGGACCATGGTGCTGACCGGTGACAGCTTGGTGGGGCTGTGGATCGGATGTGTGGGGGTCTGGATGGTGGCACAGGGGACTTTTATTGGGCTAAGGGTAGGGCATTGAGGAGGAGGTTCAATAGGGTGCAGGTTGATGCTGGTGAGCGGGTTTTCGGGGGGTTTCAGAGTCGGGAGGGAGGGGGGTGAGTCTACATCTGTGCTTCTGGAACTCCAACTTCCTGGTCCTGATCCTGCTGGTTTCTTACTCTCTGGAGCTCTGACTGAGTCCACTTCGAAGTGTAAGAGTTCATTGTGTTTCTGCTCCAGACAGGAGACTCTGTTGACTGGCTGTTTGACCTGCAGCGTGTCCGGAGACCGTTCAGGGTTACATGCTGCAGGGCTGACCACCAGGACTGTGGGGATACTGGTCACGGCAGTCAGAGAGGCTCTGGAGGGTCTGGGCTGGGGGGCTGGTTTCACTGGAGGGTTTACACCTTTAACAGAATTGATGATAACAGGACCTGGAGCCTGAAAGAATAAAAGGAACAAATGATTTTAGATTTTAAAGGTGAAGTCGACTAAAGAGCAGAATGATCGGTCTGAAACATGCACAGGTTTTGGGGGCCCCTCTTCCTGACTCTGCTCTGTGTTTCTGTGGGTCAAGTGTCGAATATCAGACGGAGGTTTGTTGGTGATGATTCAGGTTTCAGCTGGAGAGAGCTGTGTCTTGCTTTAATACTTAAGATCACACTGGTGCAGAAGAGCAGCATTTATCTGAATAACACATCTAAAAATCAAGATCATAAAGAACATTTTGTTACATTATTTTGATTCTCAAATCAACACACTGCTAAGATGTGTTTACTTTGATAATATGGACTAAAAACTGTGTGAAATGCAAAATTATGGAATTTAAAGCAGCGATTAAAAAGTGTTTAATAGCATATTTAAAAAGATTAATGGTCTGACCACTCTGATTATTCATTTAGCTTTTGCTTTTGACATAATCAGTCATGTTTGCATCAGATGACATGAATGGGTGACATGGGATCAGTTTACCAGGAAGGTGCAAGAGCTCACCAATAATCAATACTTTTTCCCACATTGTAGGAATCAAAGTTGGACAAATATATGATATATTTCCCTTCAATCCCTCCCTCACATCACCTGGTAGTTCCTCTGGGGAAGCCGATTGCTGGATTCTCCCGCTCTGTCTCTCTGTCGAGACTTTAACCGGGCCCTCTGCTGCCTCTTCATCAGCTTCCAGTACTCCCTCTTCCTCTGCAGGCTGTTCAAACTGCTGTGCTCC
The DNA here is from genome assembly GCF_009762535.1 of Notolabrus celidotus. Classification (NCBI taxonomy): domain Eukaryota; kingdom Metazoa; phylum Chordata; class Actinopteri; order Labriformes; family Labridae; genus Notolabrus; species Notolabrus celidotus. The sequence continues at coordinate 20,801,973 of NC_048294.1, read as the reverse complement.
GACACCACGCTGCGTAATCTCTGAGCTAGAGGCTTGTTGATATACTGGTCCTGTGTCAGACTTTGCTGCTCGGGTTGTGGTTGATCTAAGGGTGGGTGATGCAGCTTTGGCGGCTCTGGGGTTCTGGGAGGCGAGGACGGGTCGATGATGGCGTCCTCGGAGGGGTTTACAATGAAGTTTGAAAGAGTTTGGGATGAACTCTCACTGGTGGAGTTGGAAACGGGGGCTGGCGAAGGTGTCTGGCTGGGTTGTGGTGAGTGTTTCAGATGAGGGCTGGAGGAACCTGTTGGTGCCGATGCATCAGAGTCTGGTTGCCAGCTTTTTATCTCCAGGGTGAGATCAGCAGCGATCGGAGCCGCCTCTTCGTCCCTCTCAAAGAAGAGCTGCATGAGGTTGGGCTTCATCTCTGGCTCTGAAGTCTCCTCCTCCGTCTTAACGTCAGTCTGTATGCTTTTACTCTCCGTCACTGTGCTGAGAGACTCCTCCAGGAGTTTCTTCATAGAGGCCACGGCCAGCAGGGTGGTAGCCTGGCTGTCTGCACTCAAAGCTGGGTCAGGCTCTTGCTGAGGTGCTGGAGGGGGTGATGGGGTTGATGGGGGTTTGATATCTGGACAGATGGCTTGTTCTGGTTGGGAATTTAGGTCAACTGCTGGCTCTTGTTTGATCCCACATGTATTTGGCTCAGTATGTTGGGCGTTCTCTGTATCATCTGTGAGGTTTCTGTTCGGTAGCACCGTGATAGCTTGCCTCTGGATCTTCCTCGCCCTCGCTTGTAAGAGTCCTTGCTTCAGCCGGGCTGCCCGAGCTGCTCGCTGCTCACGCTTCTTTATCCTCCAGTACTCCCTCTTCTTGGCCATCCTCTCCTCCTCTGTCAGCTCTGGATCCAGATACGAAGCTGACAGAGAAGTCACGCTACTTGAAACAGCCATTTTCATGACACATCCCCCAAGATTCAACTCCGTGGTTGATCCTCCAGAACGAGCACTTCTCTGGGTTTGAGGGTGGGTGAGTTTGAGCTGGCCTACAGTCTGGAATGACGTAGGAACACTTGTGCTTTCCGTCCTTGTTCTGATTGAAATAAGTCTTTGTGGCTTGTTGAGTCCAGCAAAAGGAAAGGACACTTTCACCTGAGCTGGACGAAGGGGAGGCGGATTTGCACGAAAGGGTGCAGGAGCTCTCTGTCGAGTACCTGCTGGATCCTGAGGCTGTGGGACGGGAGAGCTTTTAGAAACTACTACAACTTCTTCCTGTTTGAGGGCATCTGCTGCGCTGTGATTTGCTTGGATGTTGATGGTCACCGTGCCGTCTTCTTTGATGAACCCTCCGATGGTTTCCGAGTCGTGGGTCAAGGTACTTCCTGCTGATTGCGCTCTGGCTCTCCTCATCTCCTCCAGGATATTCTGATAACGTTTAACTCTTCTCATGAGGCAGTCCCTCTCCTTCAGACGAGCCTTCATCTCCATCGACAGCTTCGCTCGCTGCTCACGCTTTTTAATCCGCCAGTACTCCCGCCGTTTGGCGATGATCTGCTCAGGTGTGTCATTGGGGTCGATTTTGGGGATATTTCTGGATCCAAAGAAAGAGGAAAGCATCGGAGATTTACACCTCATGTTTCTCTGAATCATGAAAGTCTTTTGGGCTTCAATGAACCTCTGTCTGGGTGTTTTACATCGTGCAATTCCTCTGGAGACGCTAGAGAGATGAACATAAGGTGGATGCCGTCTTTGGGACTCCCCTGCCTTTTTCACGTATATCCCCTCAGGTGGAATGGCTGTGGTATTCCCAGGTGGATTATGGACTTTTACCTGATCTGCTCGTAGGGTAACTTGGGCTGAACATGCGTCCCTGCCTTGCAGTTTATTACTTTCCTTTTTGATGGATGTAACGGACGCACTGACCCAGTTATGACACTGTTTTGGGCTGACTCTTCTCAAGAACGGACGATTCGGAACATGTGGAAGGACTGCTCCTCCCACCGGTCCTATTTTTTGTGCAGTTTCCCTCTTTAGTGTCCCCTCGGCGCCTTGTATCTTCTCTCTGGCTTTAGCTATCCGAGCCGCCACCTTCGCTCTCTGCTCTCGCTTCTTAATCCGCCAGAGCTCCCTGCGCTTGGCTGCTCTCTCTTCCTCTGACTCTGGGGGAGTAAGATGGGAGTCACTAACACCTCTAGCCCTCTGCGAGGTGGCCAAGGCACTCTTTGTTCCTCTGCGAGGTGTTGAGTTAGCTGTTTTACCCTCGGCTGAAAGAGAAGTTGCAAAAGTCCGACCTGTAGTCACATTTGCGGGTGCAAGTTTGGGCTGAATGTAGGATTCAACTTGTGCCTTCGGTTGTATTTTGGGGATGAACACTCCCTGCATAGACACACATGGCTGAGGTGTTTTCATGGAGCTGCCATTAGTTATTCTGGTCACTCTGGCTGGAGGCACTGGGGAACTGGTGTTCAGCTGGGTTGTACCGGCTGGGGGTGAGGTAACTGCTTTAGGTAGCAACCCAGCACCCCTCACTGTTGGGCGTCTCACCGTGGTGGTGGTGTCACACCCAGACACTCTTGCGGAGATGGAATAAGAAGCTGGCACCTGAGGCAAGACTTTATTGAGTTCAACCGTCTGGAGCCACTTCTCTTTGTGGCCCTCGGTGGCTCTGCCTGAGCCTTCTTCCTCTGTGTTTCCAATGTTGGATGACTCATCGTGACTCTGCAGAGGAGAAGTGAAAGCAGCAGCGGAGCCGGAGCAGTTTGGATGTACGAACTTCTCCCCTCGACTCTGCTGCGTCGGTTTCCCTCTCCGCTCGGACAGTCGAGCCCTCTGCTCTCGTTTCTTGGTCCTCCAGTATTCCCTCTTCTGGGCAAGCGTTTTGTCATCGAACTCTGAGGCAGGGCGGTAGCGGTGGGATGGTGAACCACCTTTACCTTTTGCAGTTGGCATGCTATCGCCAGCTTGGACAGCCCATCAGTTCTCATCCAACAGTTCTTGCTTCCTGTTTTCTTCTCATCCCTCTCAGTCCAGAATCTTCTCTGCAGTAGGCTTACATGGTGTCCTCCGGTGTGAAGCCAAGGTAGTCATAGTTTTAGCTCAGCTGAGCAGCTGCCAGATCTCTCAGTCATCACATCGTCCAGCAGGTGTCCTGAGGAACAGAAACAGAAAACATCTTACTCAGGATAAAAACACAGAAAACAAGATCATAACTTTCAGGTGGTTTCCGAAGATCCTTCTACAAAAGGAAATACAAGTCGTAGGATACAAACAAGTTCTGAGCTCATATCCAATCACACCCAGTCAACTGTAGTAGGTGCATGTGTGCAATCTTTTAAAAACACTTCAGACATTTAGAAGGATTATAAACACATTGTTTTCATTCTCTGCAATTTTCTTTTCTTTTTCACATTTCATCTTTTCTTAAGATATTTTGACCTTGTCATTCTTGCATGGCTGCCTTATTCACTACATTTGGACCCAATTTGGAACTTTGTGACAAAACTCCCCCAAATTTCAGCATTATTTCTCAAATATCAATTGGAATCTCTACATTTTGACTTATTTTTTAAATATTGGACCTCAAACCCAATGCAGCCTCTTGTTCTGCATTAATTTCCATTTATTTTTAACATTTGAACTTCCCAAATGTTTTTGGCCTTTCAAATGTATGTCCAAAATTTGAACTTTATTGCAAAAATTTTGATTCTATTTACTTCAACTTTACTGATGGCATTTCAACCTAGTCCACAACCACAGCATTTCATTTTTAATCCCTAAATTTTAACCTTAATCTCTAGATTTTGACCTGATACTCGACAAGTCTTACTTTATTTGCAACATTTGAGCTTTATTCTCTACATTTTTCAAATTTCCTTAATTTTTTTTTAAAGACATTGACAGGGTTTTTTTTAGACATTGTGGCATTTTTTAATTATTATATTCTTTAAACATCAGTCACTTTAATTTCCATAAATCTCTATGAATTTACATTGTGAGAAAAGTAATGAAAGAGCAACATTGCTTCTGATTGTCTCATGTGCTTTTGTAAGTCATAGAAAGGCAACAGTCTGTTTGATAGCCAACTAAAAACTACCTACATGAGCTTTAAATCTTAACATTTCATTTTATTAGCACTTTATGAAAATTTTAATTCTAACGTTTCTACTTCCTTTAATGTTTCAATTTCTACCTTGAAACTGTGACTTTGTTCTGAAAGATTAAACATGTTCTTTATTGACATTTTACTGATTTTTTTTAAATATCGAAACACAACATTACAACTTTATTTTTCCCCCTTAGGAATTAACAATTGGACCCATTTCTCAACATGTAATTTATTTAATGCTTCATATTTAACCTGGCCAGGGTGAACCCCACCTCTCGCCCAATGACAGCTGGGATAAACTCCACCGCCAAAACGCCCCTGAATGGTATAAACGGTAAAGAAGAAATTCATGTATTTAAGCTTCACTTATTTTCACATTTCAAATTATTTCTTGACTCTTTTACTTTGCTTGCAATATTTAAACCAAACTCCTTTATTACTAACTTCATTTTCGAACATGTCTGCTTTGTTTTCCTGTTACTTATTGAATCTCAACATCAACCAATCAGAATTATTAGTTCAACCCTAATTTGACATATCAGCCAAGCGGCCACTTCCGGTCTGAAAATATGAAGCCCATGCAGAAGGGTTATAAACTGCAGTTAATTGAGCGTCCGCTTAAAGGCTGATTTATACTTCTGCGTCTCCCCTACGCAGCAGGGGCTGACGCTGACATGAGCCCCACATACTTGTGCGTCGGTGTGTCTGTGTCGTGCAGCAATTCTCAGCAACATTCCATCTTCAATGCTCTCACTGATGGAAGGAGGTTTTGGCTTAAAATCTCACGATACATGGCCCCGTTCATTCTTCCCTGAACACGGATCAGTGGTCCTGTCCCCTTTGCAGAAAAACAGCCCCAAAGCATGAGGTTTCCACCCCCATGCTTCACAGTAGGTATGGTGTTCTTGGGATACAACTCAGCTTTCTTCTTCCACCAAACACGACGAGTTCAGTTTTTACCAAAAAGTTCTATTTTGGTTTCATCTGACCACATGATATTCTCCCAATCCTCTTCTGGATCATCCATATGCTCTCTGGCAAACTTCAGACGGGCCTGGACATGTACTGGCTTAAGCAGGGGGACACGCCTGGCGCTGCAGGATTTGAGTCCCTCTCGGCGTAGTGTGTCACGGATGGTAGCCTTTGGTACTTTGGTCCCAGCTCTCTGCATGTCATTCATTAGGTCCCTCCATGTAGTTCTGGGATTTTTGCTCACTGTTCTCATGGTCATTTTGACCCCACGGGATGAGATCTTGCGTGGGGCCTCAGATCGAGGGAGATTATCAATGGTCTTGTATGTCTTCCATTTTCTTACAATTGCTCCCACAGTTGATTTATTCACACCAACCTGCTTGCCTATTGTAGATTCACTCTTTCCAGCCTGGTGCAGATCCACAGTTTTCTTCCTGGTGTCCTTGGACAGTTCTTTGGTCTTGGCCATGGTTGAGTTTGGAGTCTGACTGTTTGAGGCTGTGGACAGGTGTCTTTTATACAGATAATGAGTTCAAACAGGTGCCATTAATACAGGTAATGAGTGGAGGACAGAAGAGCTTCTTAAAGAAGAAGTTACAGGTCTGTGAGAGCCAGAAATTTTGCTTGTTTGTGGGTGACGAAATACTTATTTTCCACCATAATTTACAAATAAATTCTTTAAAAATCCTACAATGTGGTTTCTTGGATTTTTTTTTCTCATTTTGTCTCTCATAGTTGAAGTGTACCTCTGATGAAAATTACAGACCTCTCTCATCTTTCTAAGTAGGAGAATTTGCAAAATCAGTGGCTGACTAAATACTTTTTTGCCCCACTGTACGTGCGTAGGCCTTGGCGTAGGTACGGGAGCTACGCAGACCCCCGGCGTAGGGTACGCTGTTGATTCAACACAGAAGTATATATCAGCCTTAAGGCTGGCTGCAGAAACACTGGAAACCACATACACACCAATTCAAAAAAGACGATCTTTGCACCAATAATAAACATGTTTACAGCCTGGTTCAAAAAACTGCTTCGGTCCGAAGAGCTAATCTCTCTATCGGCACACACTGTACAGGGGTGAATTTTTTTATAACGCAACAGTTCAGAAGATATCAATATTGCAAGTTTTGCCCATTTAAGGACATGACTGACTTGACTGGCAGGCGGGAACACGTAGCTGTTAGCGAGGAGGCTCAAACCCCGCCTCTTTACCTCACACTAAGTTAGGCCGAGTTCAGCATCACCGATATGGCACCCGCCGACTATTGGCTTCAAAACAGCGCTCAGGAACAAATAGGTGACGTCTTCGTCCATTATTTATACAGCCCATGATTTCAGCTTCATTAATGAAATTTCAAACAAATTCTTGACTATCAAACTTTAATGGTGACAATTTACTCTCCACATTTTTACCTTCACTTTGACATTTTTATATTAACTTAAAATTATAGACATTTAAAATATATTCTGGTCCTTTTAACTCTGAAATGTGGCATTTCTACTTAAGTCTTAGCTTTTTTACTTCAATTGCAAAATTTCTACTTAACTTTTTAGCATTTTGACTGCATTCATGACATTTCTGTCACTTCCTTACTTATCTAACTCTTTAATTTTACTTAATCCTTGACTTTACTCTCCAATAACAATATCTTTATGTAATTCTTCCTCCTATCATTTGTTCCAAGTTGTATAATCTTCCATAGATATTACATTTAATTACACATATGTCTGTATTAGCATTGAACGTCTCATTTCAGCTCCTGTCACATGAATTCACCTTTTACTCAGTTTACTTGGGACACTATGAGCATTCCTTCTGTTTCCCTTTATATTTCCTTCAAGAACACAGAGAACACGTCCCATTTGGAGCCATTAAAGCACATGTTAGCATTTTCACTGACATCTGATTCAATGGATTACATGCAAATGAAGACAATGCACCTCCTAACCTCCTATATCCTCTGTCACAACACTCAGTGTACACTCAATCTCCATGTGAGACACCATACAGGTGAATCTGCAGCGTTTAAGACTGTAAATAAGACATATTTGGACGTTTCTACAGCATGTTTAGAGGTAAGAGCACGTCGTGTTTGTGCGCTACAAAGCTCCAGGAAGCAGGAAGGAAGCAGGGTGACACTGTCCCTTTAAACCTGTCCCTTTATATCACACATTATATCAGTGAGAGCCATTTTTATTCTTTATTCCGTCTTTCGGACTGTAAATGCAGCAAAGCCACCCTCCTGAAGCTGAACTACCACCACACACTGAGAAAAGAGAGCAAACAGATCGATCATTACGCGCTGTGTCTCTGCGCTGCACAATGGACAAGATCCTCCTCCTCCTGTCCACACGGACTGGCGCCTGTCTGAGTCTAAAGAACCCGCAAAACACGCACATTAACACCGCAAACCAGCACGCTCAGACACATGCGGAAGAGAAACATGCAAAGCCTTTACCTTTCAGTGACACCTAACTTTCCGGGACAGTTTGTGTGAACGTTTAGGACAGCTTTTCTGCCAGGACACTGCAGCTACTTTCCGCCTGCCTGCCGAGCTCTGAGGCTGCCTTGACAACGCTGAAAAGTACCAGGATGTGGGACCTGGATGCTAAGTGTGTGTGTGTGTGTGTGTGTGTGTGTGTGTGTGTGTGTGTGTGTGTGTGTGTGAGAGAGAGAGAGGACTAACAGAGACGGTGTACAGTACATCGGACACCCCCCCCCCCCCTTTCTCTACAAACCCGTTAAAATAATGCACAAAAATGAGAGTAAATATAAGGCCCATGGAGACAAAACCAGTCCACATCAGTCAAGGAGTCATCCTGCTCACATGAACATGATTTAGGTTAAAGTTTGCATTAACATAAAGTCAGAAACAGCTGTGCAAAGGTCCATTGATTTATTGGTTTTTCTGCACACGACCTCATTTTATGCAGACTTTTGTACTGAAGCAGGAATCAGTGGATATGTTTTAAGAGCTAAAGAGATGAGGTCAAAGAATGGAGGTCAAAAGGTGCCAAAACATTTAATATATTCAGCGCCAAACCCCAAGTATCCAGATATTTTTTAATGTAAAATCTTGTAAGAATCTGGATCTAGATATGTTTAATCTTATATTCATTAAATGAAATATACTATGCCATATCTTGACATATGTACTTGACAATACTGAACTGACATCTTAAAAACAACGGGTGTGGCATTTGAAATATGGCGTCAGTCATGGGAAAAATATCTAGAGTCCATATTCTGATGGTGCTAAAGTGGTACCAATACAGAAATAAGATATGACATTTATAACACTGTGGTCCGATGACGTGCAGTACAAATTTCACCATATATGGATCATACTTGGAGATATCCAGGTAAAAACATCTTCGGATTCAGAGGTATTTCACACAGTTTAAATTTAATAGTATGCCTGAATGAATAGTTATGAATATTCACTTAATAAATGAATACAACATTTTAAGAACTTATAATGCAACTTTAATTAAACAAAGTGATTGTTAAATTTACAAAATAATATCTGTTTTAACTTAGTTTATTTTCGTATTTTTTCCTTATAGTTTAAAAAGTGCACGCCCATTTTTATATTTCCTTTTATATTTTGTGTATTTTCTTTTTTAAATCATACATTTATTCTTAGCTGCTCTATTTCGAAGCATTTATTTCCAAAAGTAATGCATAATTTTTTACTTATGTATTTATTTATTTATTTATTAATGTCAGCTTTTGTTTTCCACACAGCCGCACTAACATTAACTTCAGCGTTACTTTACTTCTTGTATCTAACTCCTACTTTTTTCCAATATAACTTTAGCACATCCACTAATTACATGAAGTAAACCAGTTATAGTTGAAAGAGAGATGTGGTGGCTTAAAGTTAACACAAACTGTGGTTAGCACAGCTACAATAATCCATCTCAAAGAGGCTTTTGTCAGTAAGTAGGTTAAGTCAGTTAAAATAACATTATAAACAACTTTTTTAATTAATTTGTGTGATTTAAAAAGGATAAGAGTTCATTTATGAGGCATATTTTCAGAAATATATGCTTAAGTTTGAGCTAGTGAGTGTCGTTAGCTTGTTTAGAGCCAGTTGTTAGAGTGAGCGTCAGAGAGCACATAGATCCTAACGCTGCCCCCTAGTTGTCGGAGGTTTGAACACACATAATAAACCAGTGTCACAGATCATTGTATGAGAACTTTTTATTTAAAGTAAGATGATACCTACTGTGTTTCTGAGAAACAAAATTGATATTGTCTACTCTAATGGTTATGACTTCTAAATGTTTAGACCTATGAAGAAATAGTTTGAGTCTAAATTTAAAAAAGGGATACAATTAACTGTGTTGTTGTCTGATGAATGTTATAGACCTCAGCCTTTTTACTCCAAACAACATACCTTTTAATGTTTTTTCTATAACATGAACTGTTTTTGAAACCTTGTTTTTATTTTTTCAAGACTTAATTAATTGTATTTATGTTTTTTATATTTGATGGTTGCCATCTATATTTCTATCTATCACCTGTTCACACTTATTTCTATTTAGACCTGAAAGCTGAGGTGAGATGTGGATTTCTTCAGGTGTGGGATCAATAGTGTTTGTCTGAATCGACCCTGTGTGAACAAAGACCTGATTGGATGAGTCTATAATGAGAGTCCGGTCACTAATGTGCAGTAATTGGTGGATGAAGCCCCAGAGGCAGGTTAGCTTAGTGCTACAGATTCCAAACATGTTTAAATATTATTATGTATAGATGAATGAATGGTAATACAAGGTAAATGGACTTGTACTTGTTTAAATAAGGGCTCCTCGTCACAGGACACTGTGATCTGGATCTGTTGGGGCCCATATTTGGACCCGCCTCATGTTTTAACTGCTGCAGTGCCGGACTGTGAGCCTCCATCATCACATGATTCATCAACAACAGTATTAGTCCCAGCAGCTTATCAGTATTAACGCGGCTGACCCCCCACCCACACCCCACCCCGCCCCCCGGTGCGCGTGCATTGTTGACGCTGCTACTGTCTCTTTAAATTTACCCAGGAGCCCCTTAAGGAGCCCCAGGGGCCCCTAGTCCGGCTCCCCACCCTGAAGACAAGCAGGAGCCTTAAAATACACGAGAGGAGGCCTGCGATGATCCGCACTCAGCAGCACGGAGCAGCGGGCTCTCAGCGCCGCCGGACTGCGTGATTATTGCGGGATTCTATGAAAAGTTAACTTGGCTCCCGTGCGGGGCGCGTGGGGGACATCGGAGAGCACGGGCTCGCCTGGCAGATGCGTGTCTCGCGGAGCCGTGCGGTGTGAACATGTTCCTGTGAGGGGGACATGTCCCGCTCCAGCGCTGCGGTACCGTGAAGGAAGCAGGAACCGCAGCGGCCATTACCGCAGCAGCAGGGCCCGTGATGGAGGAGGGAGGACCGGGCGAGCCCAGGGAGCTCCTCCGGGGTGCGGAGCAGGCGGAGGTGCTCTCATTAATAATAAGCGGGGAGGAGGAAGCGACGCGGGCGGACAGTGAAGGTAAAGAGAACAGCTGCGGGAGTGATTCTGTGTGTTTGGCACCGCGCGCTCAGGGTGCGGGGCTGTCAGAGACGCGCCATTGTCAGGCCGCCCGTTAATCCGTGTCAGGGACAATACCCGAGCAGCATGGCCCCTCCGTCTGTGGCTCCTATAAACAAAGGCTCAACAGCACGCAGGCAGGCAGGGTGTCACAGCGACGCCCCCTAGTGTCCGGACACAGACATGAATAAACAACAACTGTCATAATGAAGATGATCTTACATGAGAATTTAAAAATCACCTCTGAGCCCTTCACACGGGCCGAGGACACATTAAAACAAGGAGAATTTAAACTGTATATTTAATGTTATTTATTCACTCCCTCTCTGGATCATCTCCTGACAGTTTGAGTTACATGTTTAATAATAATTCTTCCTTTATTTTTGTAAATTTGTCATGATTCCTGCTCAGTGTTTGCACTTTTCTTTTAAATCAAACCTCTACAATTAAAAACATGCAGAGATGAATGTAGACAAAGTGCGATCAGAAAAACAACACAAGACTGCATAGAAACAATAGAACATTTTATTAACATATTCATCTACTACATGTGCACTCTGGCTTAGAGTAATTTCACTGATTTAATATCTTTAAAAGTACTTCTATTCCTTTCTTTGTACAGATAGTATTTTTATTTTTTACTTAGAATTTTTGGATTTGTGTTTAGGTTTATATATTTATTGCCCTTACTGTCTTGTTGTTAAGTACCAGTGTTCCATTCACCACGTCAAATTCTTTGTGTGTGCGAGCTCACTTGGCAATAAAGCTTTCTGAACTCTTGAATCTTGAATCTTGAAAACATGAGGACAATGACTTTAAACACTCTCACAGGAGCTGTATTTATGTTACAGGACACATCCTGTGATCTTCTCCGTTTTGTCACCTCTCCTGTACTCTTCCTCTTGTAATGATGAAGAGGATGACAGCTGATACTGAACCTCATGAGCCTGCTGTAAGGATTTCTCTGTAAATCTATCTCATGCTCTTAACGTGAACATGTGTCCTCTGCTCCTTTCTCGTCAGACGGGGACGCTCTGGCTAACGGTCACGTGGAGGAGGAGCCCGCCAGGTCACCAGGAACCAGCTACTGGAGCATCACAGAGGTTCAGGACCACCCGCTGCTCCTCTCCCCAGCTGCAGGTCCCACAGGACGTAAAGCTCCTGTTCAGAAGGCCTCACGTCCGGGCCTGAGCCGCATCCCGGGCCGAGACCACCGCCGGTACTACCACGAGTACTGGAGGAGCGAGTACCTGATGGACTTCGATCCGCAGAGACACGGCATGATCTGCATGGTGTGCGGCAGCTCGCTCGCCACACTGAAGCTGTCCACCATCAAACGACACATCAGACAGAAACATCCAGACTCCCTGCTGTGGAGCGCCGCAGACAAGGAGGTGATCCGCTCCGGCTGGGAGAGCCACCTCAGTCTGGGGGGAGGTCAAAGGTCTTACGGCTCTGCAGAGGGAGCCTCGGCTCAGGAGGAGGAGGAGCAGCTGGACTCTGAGCAACACGCTGCAGGTGGGTGGATTTTACCGAGCGTCACACAAGTGAGTGAGGATGAAGTCATGACCTCCATCTCCATCTTCATCTCCAAACTCTCCATCTTACATTCACTCCTACACATACACACGTCAAATCCACCATACAGATCAATGCCCGCTCTCACTTCTGCTGCTGATCTTTTACACCTCAGTGTTCGTGCATGTGCTCATCAAACAGATCATTTAATGAAACGTTCTCCCTAAAACGATGAAGGGAGCATCAGCAGTTGTTGGAGTCATAAAGACCTGCTCACATTGTGGTGATAAAATCAATCCATTGATCCAAGAGAAGAAGGATTTCTCTTTTGGACCCTCAAAGAAAAGAACAAGTCAAGTTTTCACTTCCTGATGGATGTTTTATTTGCACCTTTGGACTACACTTATTTCCAGTCAGAGATGTGACCCAGGAGTATTTGGGTCTTAACGGACCTGACCGCATTGAATGTTTATAATAGTAAAAAAATAGTTGAATGTTATAACAGTCCCAGAGTCTAAGGGAATGATTTACCTTCACTGGGTCATGTTGTCTCCTTCTGTGAGCTGTGTAAAAACAGTCTCAGTGAAGTCACACATTGGTGTCGACGGTCGCCATGTTGGAAATTCTGACCCCACCTGACTTTTGATCAGCCTAGAAACAAGCCAGGAGGTGGAGTTAAGCCTCCCTGAAAACACCTTTATTTTAAAAAGTCTTACCTTTTTCTTTTAAAAACAAAAACTAAAAGAGAGTTGTTTTTTTTGTTTGTTTTTCTACAAGCAGAAGAGAATTAAATCAAATCATACATCTTGCCTTCATATCATATTACACATTTAAAGTAGTACAGAAAGATTATATTATATAAATAAATGTACATTAGAAAGAGAAGAAAGAGTAAAATAAAATAAAATACATAAATAAATAAAACAAAGTCTTACATTTTTAATGTGGCTTTGATTTGGAATCATTTGTCTTTAGCCTTGAACTGCATTATTTTTATTTATTATTGTTATTATTTATCATTATTTAAACAACATTTATTTATCTTATTTATATAGTTATCTATTTATTTCTTTTAATAATCTGATATTCTACAAATAAATACATTAAAACAGTTAAGGATAACAGTTGAAGACAAATAAAGGCATTTAAAATATCAATAAAACTGAAAAGGCAAATGATAATAATATAAAAAAAGTTAAGTACTAAGTAGACACATTTTTAGTTTACGTGGTACACTTTATGACAATACTCAGAACAAAAATGACGACATTAAAGTCCAAATGTGCAGTTTTCATAGCCCTGAGGTTGGAGCTGTAATAATACTACACGCTCTGAGATCCACCAGAATGTTTGTAAAGTTAAAATTCAGCATCTCATTGTTTAAGAAAACAAACTCATCAAAGACAGTGATGATATAAAGACATTTTAATGGTTGAACATCAGAGACTCATGTTTTTAATATTTGGTTTAATATGTTTGAGTCCAGCAGAGCCTCCGTACCCAGTGACTCCCCAGGAGCAGCAACAACAGCCGCTCAGTCCGTCCCCCCGCTCCGAGGAGGGTGAAGCCCCCTTGCCCCAGGAGGAAGAGGAGGATCAGGACCTCCCGGGGCCGTCGGCACAGACTCTGGAGCGCTACCTGAACGACTCACTGCACGCGTGGTTCAGGCAGGAGTTCCTAATGGAGTACGAGGCGGAGGCAGGCCGGCTGCTCTGCATGGTGTGTGGAGGAGAGCTACCCTCGCTCCACCTGGAACACATCAAGAGTCATGTGTTGGACACCCACCCCAACTCCCTGGTCTACAGCTCGGAGGAGAAGCACTGCATCCTGCAGGCCTGGGCTCAGACTCACGGTGAGCGCACACGACAATACATCTAGAGTATATGCACAGCTTGATTGTTCCAAACGTCCTCAGGTGTGTTTCTGTTCACTTCAGGTGTTGTTGCAGATCCTCATCAGGTGGTGATATTTGTGGATGGTCAAAGAAGTCTTTCCTGAATCGTTGTCTCTTTCTCTGTCCTGAAACAGAAGAGTCAGAAATGTCAATCAAATCAGAGCCGGACACCAAAGACAGCGTGAGGGCGGAGCTCTTCTCTCAGGAGGTGAAGGCCATGCAGCTCCACACTGACTCGTACCCAGAAGCGGATGGCACTTTAACTCAGGACACATGTCTCATCGGAGAGGACGGGGGCGTCGGAGCTCCTCAGCAGGGACCCCCGCCTCCACGCCCGCCCAGGAAGAGGCGCCTGCGGGGGGGCGACCCCTGGCGGCTTCGCCTCGACTACCTGGTGGCATACGGACCGGCGGGTCAGGGGACGTTCTGCATGGTGTGTTCTCAGGTTCTCCACGAAACCAAGGTCAGCAGCTTCCGCCGCCACATCCAGGAGAACCATCCAGAAACCACGAGCCTGAGCCGGGAGGAGAGAGAGGCCATGGCTGCTGCCTGGACCAAAGATTACTCCGGAGAGGGGTCACACATTCAGGACGGTGAGACCACTCTCTTACTGAATATGAAGCTCAGCGTGCCGCTGATCTTTCTCTGTTCTCACAGTCATACATTCAGAACAAATCTATTTCCATGGCAGTATTATTTAAAGAGATGCTGTCTTTGTTTACTCCAGTTATTCAAACGCTTGCTCTCATAACTCTCAGTACAAATGTGTTTTATTTAAAGCTGTTTGAGGAGGTCTCCACCAAAATATGTTTGTCCTGACAGAAATCCCTTATGAGAGCAAATCTTGAAAATTAAAGCACAATATTAATTGTATCATGGCTAAACTTTTATTTGTGCCTGTATTTGAGAATAACCAACCAGAGTGTAACCCCCAGCGTTAATATTTTCTATTTAATGAGTTATTTAAAAATTCATTTTTAAATTTTAAGTGTGTATGAATAAATAAATGAGCTATAGAGAGCCAAACTGTTTCTGTACCAGGCTGTTAACATGTTTATTTCTGCTATAACATTTTAACATGGAGCTCTATGGGGACTGACTCACTTTTGGGGACAGCCTCTAGTGGACAATTTGGGAACTGCAGTTTTTGGGACTTCTGCATGGCCTTCATTTTTTAACACAGGAGGTTGAACTCAAGCTTCAAGTTTCACATGGTTTCATCACTACCTTGACATTTTGTAGTCGTCGGTGGTCATAATCAAACGATGACATTTTTCACGTCTCTGTGGTAGCAGCTTATCCCCAGTCTGACTCCGCCCCCTCTTCCTGGTCTCTGTGACTCTAAATGGGCCCATAATTTACTAAATGAACATCATGCTGTGTTGAAGAAGACTTGAAGAGAATGTTCCCTCTAACCTCCCTGCTGGATGTTAGAGGTATAAGATGTGTTCAGACTCAGAGGCACTTCTTCAGTACAGTGTGTGGTTTGCAAGTATTTTGGGCGATAGGTTAAGTAAAATGTAAATGAGATATATTTTTGTGTTATCAGAAATCAACCTGGACGGGGCTGACGCTCTGAACACCTCCAGAGAGACAAACAAGGATGCTTCACCCAACGTCAGGACGCCAAGTAAGATGATAAAGAAGGAGGAGGGCAGTGTGAGTGGAGGGCGGGGTCGAGCAAGGGACGTGAGCGCCGCTGCGGCCGCGTCCTCCCGTCATGGTCATTACCCCGGGAAGGACCAGCGCAGGAACTACCAGGTGCGCTGGAGGATGGAGTACCTGATGGACTACGACAGCCGCAGACACGGACTCATCTGCATGGTTTGTGGAGCCACGCTGGCCACGCTGAAGGTGAGCACCATCAAGAGACACATCCAGCAGGTGCACCCCCACTCCCTGGACTACAGTCCTGAGGAGAAGCAGCAAGCCCTGCTCAGCTACAACCAGACCGCCCTGCACTTCATCCACCCGGAAGACCTGCTCCCCACCCAGGAGCACGCACACACCGAGCTGGGCCCCGCTCCACCACACTTTGGCATGTAGAAAGGGCTTCATTCTGTCGCTCCTCACACGCCCCCCCATTCACAAACGCCCTCCCCCGACTTCAGTCTTACAGGGAAGTTCAAGTTTATTTTGTCTAACAGGGTCTTTTCCTTCTTACACTCTCTCCTTAGTCCTTGTTTTATCTGGTGTTACAGATCTGCTCAGAGCTGGTACTAAATGTTAGCATGTTTCAAAACAGCCTCTCACTCTGAGAGGACTGCTCTGCCACTGAGGGAGGGTCACAAACCTAAACTGTATCGGCCTGAAGAATAAAAGTCCAGACACTTGCAGATTAAGATCCTACCTTTACAGAATGATCAGTTTCATAAGAAGTGAGCCGAGGTACCTGCAGGAATACAGGACTGTCGTTCAAATGGAACCCAATAAAGGGTTAAAACAAATGACAGCGTTAGAGCCACATTAGAGAAAACATACTCAACTCAACTTTATTTATATAGCACCTTACATACATAAAGATTACATACAATAAAATTAATAAAATAAGTAATAGTGGAAAGAAAATTTAAAAATAAGGTAGTGTTAAGAAAATCAGATGAGTACAATGAATAAATACATAATTAAATAAGATAAATATATGTTAAAGCAATGATTCAAATAATAATGATTCAAAGAATAATAATAAAAATAACAATAATACCTAAGGTTTAGAGAATACATTAAAAGACTGAACACTATTCATTTGACACAGGATTAAAAAACAACATCAAACTGGTTAACAGAGTGGGTCTACCACTAGCAGTGCTAACACCAGCAGCAGGTTAGCGTCCTCATGTCTGTGCTGGTTCCTCATTGCTCTGGTGGAGTGGTTATATGTCAGTTTAATCAGACACAGCCTACATACAACTTTATCTCCATTTACTAGATAAACATACTGACAAACCACGCTGCACTACCAGATGACATCTGTCACCTGTGCTCCTTTACATCCAGGTAGTAGAGCTTTAGGGCTTTATATCTGCAGACATTAACTGGAGCTACAGCTAGCTGCAGCTGAGCCACAAATGACCGACATACCTGCAAGTTTCCTCAAATAATTCACCAAGTTGTCAACATATTTTAGAAACACTCAGATGTTTTTCTCATACTTTCTTTTCTGACCAGCCTGACGCTGAGTTTCTGTGTTAGCCATCCTGTCGAGTGTCTGGACTTTTGTTCTTGAACCCCTCAGTGGCAGGCTCGTAGTTATCGTTTGTGATGTTTACCTGTTCCCTTCAGGTGAGGGGGGTGTCCGGGGCTCGAGTCTTACACTCTCAGGAAGTTCAGAAACAGAGTCTTCGTCGAGGTCGTGCTCAGTTAGCTTGATGCTAACGTGACTGAAGACAAACAGCACTTTGTCCCCAAAAACTTTTCAACCCTGCGCTTGTCCGCGCGGCCGAATGACACTGATGTTAAAGCTGAAGACAATGAATGCAGCGTGCAGTTTTCACCACCCTCTGGTTTATTTAATGACACATTTACAGGAGGAGGAGTCTTCCTCCATGATACTGAGATATGTTATCTCTCCACCAGTCAGCTCACCGGCCTGCTTCTTCCTCACTACTCATCCAAAACTGCACAAGAAATGTAAATATATGAAAAAAGTGAATTATTTTTCCTTTATACGAGCACTTTTATGCACCCTGGTTTCTACAAAACTTGTTTGTAATTAAGTCCAGTTTTTCTACTTTAACTAAAAACAACAACGATGTTTCTTCTTGTTGGACTTTGAACATTTCGCTCCAGTTTTGGTACTGCTTCATTTCCGTTTACTGTACAGAGTGTGCAACAAAAGAAGTTCACTTACAGAGACATGAGAGAAAATTCTGCCATAATGTGTTGCGTCTTCACCTGGACAATGTAACTCAGGGATTCTGTTTACATCAACAACATCAGTGATCTGACACGTGACGTCTGAAAATACACCTGTGAGCGTGAAAGGTAAGGATTGGATATGACAGAGTGACGGGGCCGGAACAAAAAACTGAGGATTAAAATCAAACTGAAAATTAATTTAGAATAGTTTTGGTTTGACGTTGTGTTATAGGAACTATTCAGTTTTTATTTTGTAATTTTGAGGGAATTTTTTTTATTTTATTTGAACTTATACTGCAAAAAATAAGGATGTGAAAAAATGTCAACTTTAAATAATTTGACTGAGTTGTTATGAACTGTGAAAGCGAGAGGAGAATTCTTAATTTAAAAATAATTAATTTGTTGCAAAAATTGTTGATAGTTAGCATTATTTTTTTTTTGTTGGATAAAAAGCACTTAGGAGAGATACTTTTTATTATTCTGAATATAAATGTTAAAATTAAAAAAAGTTTAATTTTGAGAAAATTTAAATCTAATTATAAATATTAAATCCAATTGAAAATTGCAAAATTGTAAAAATGCAAAAAATAAATACCACAATATTAATTAGAAAGAAAAGTAGCAATATTAGCTAATTAGTTATAATTTTGAGGATTTTTTAAAATTATTATATTTTGTTTGAAAAAACAGGTTTATTTAGGAAAATGTTTCCTAGAACAATTGTTTAGTTAAAAAATAATTAAAAATCATGTTTGACTTGGGAAATAAGCATTTTGGGAAAAAATTCAGAAAGCAGTTGCAAAGAAAGATTTAATATTTTGAGAAAGTAATATTTTTTGAGTGTAAATTAGTTTATTTGGATGAAAAGTGTTTTGATGATGATTAGATGAAATGTAGAAATAATCATTGTGAATAGTAAAGTGTTTTGTATTTAAAGAAAAATGTGTTGAAGTGACCGAGTCTTTGAATTTTGAAAGTTAAAATTATTTATTTAAGTTTATTTTAGGGATTTGAGTTTTTGTTAGGCCCCCAAAAAATCAAAGAAAACATTTTGAGAATAAGTTCAGTCAGGAAAATTAAAAGTTGCACTTCTTTCAGTTTATCCTTTCAGATTTTTGTTCCAGTTTCCTGTGACTCTGTCGTTAACCATTAAATCTTTGATCTTAAATGACGTTAAAGGAGAAACATAAATCCCTGACACTCTGATATTAAAATAAAATCCAGATTCACTCTGTCTCTGCTGGAGAGACCTGACAGCACTTAATTATTTAAATGAAGTTAGTCAAACGAATGAGATGAACTTTTACTCTGAGTGTGTGTGTAAGCGAACGTGTGTGAGTGAGCATGTGTGTGTGTGTGTGTGTGTGTGTGTGTGTGTGCGTACTGTATATGTTCTTAAAGAGGTTTTGTGTTTTTTCTTCACTCTCACCTTTCCTCACCTGTACATCTGAACATGTGAGACGTGTTTTTTCTCCTCAATGATCTTTGAATAAAAATACTCCACTCACCGTGACGACGCCTCCTGCTGCTGCTGCTGCTCTGTAATTTTATTACTTTAATATTAATTCAGATGTTCTTTTTTAATTTAGTTTGAAGATCACCTGCTCAGTTGTCTGTGAACTTCATTATTTGGAGAACCCAAATAATGAAGTAATTTTGTTATATAAGTAGCTCCAAACATGACAAAAGATGAAATTCTGTTATTGAAAAAAAGGGTTAATTTGGTTCAATATTTTCACAGTAAAGACATTTTGGACCTAAAAATAAATTTTACAAATAAAGAAGTAGTAGAGTAAATACAGTTTGTAACATGGGTTGCATCCAAAATGACACAAAGGAAAAGAAATGTCAGTTTAACAAAAGTACATTGAAAAATCACTGTCTATTTTCAATATTTCAAATTTAAAGAGCGTTTTTATTTTTTTGAAATAAACATATTCCATATGGCCCTCCAGTGGAATATGGAGCTAAAAAACGGTTTTATTCAAGACGGAAAGTGATTTTGGTAAAATATAAAAAAAAATGTAAATTAATTGTAAAGCAGCAATTTTTATAAAAACATAATTATCAACAAAATATTTGAAAGTAATTCTTTAAATTCAGAGTTGATAAAAAAAGTGTGACTCCGTATTAAAGAAGAAAAAGTCCACCTCAGTTTATTTCTTTGCTGTATTATGCACCAAAATCTAAAGATAAATGTTAGCTTCGTAAATTTCAACATTATTCTTACCCTTTGTCTTTACTCTCAAATTGCAGTTCTCTGACTAACTTTTGGCGCTAATGACCCCCAAAGAGACGTTGATTAAAAACACATGAAATTGAACAAGGAGGGCGATGTTGGTAAAATGTTAATCCATTGTTAAGCCACAAACTTTATAAACTTAACATATAATATGTTGAAATTCAGTGTTTATTAAAAAAGCATTTGACTGTAAATGAAAGAAAATAAACCATCCTCTCTAGCACCACAGGGAAAAGTAATTTATTTGTGTCCAAATGATTCCCCAAATTTTGGCAAAATTAGAAATTTTTGAAAATTTCACTTCATTTTTTATTTTTATTTCATAACGTTTGGCCCTGATGATCTCCTGTAATAATGAAAATTATTATGGTACTAAAACATAAAATTAATTGTGAAGCTGCTGACTTAATAAAAGCTTCACTCAATATTAAAAAACATTCCCACATGCCAAATTTCATAGTTTATTTTTTGACTGCAGTTGAAAGGAAAATAAAAATCATAGTTTTGTCTTTTTCCATGTTATATGTGTGCACAAGTTGTGGAAATTTAACTTTTACCTGCAAAATGTCAAAAATAAATTCTATATTGGATGTGCTCTCAAATTCCAACATTTAAGATTTTTGTTCATTCTAATTTTTGGCTCAAAAGACCTCCAATACAGATCCTTTTTGTACACAAATTGTAGATTTTGGTGCTACATCAAAGACAGAAACAAGAAGAGCCATGCATTTCATTCTGAAGCTGCTGACTAATAACTTCATTCAGTATTTATGAATACATTTAATATAATATGTGAAAAGTTAGTGTTTATATTCCAAATTTTGACTCTATCTAAAGGAATAAACCCTCTGTTTTGTCTTTTCCTGTGTGCACATAGTGAAAATCAAACTAAAACTTGAACATTCAACATTATTCTTGCCATTTTGATTTTATCATTAAAACGAATGGCTTTTAGGAAATTTTCATTCATTTTTTATCTTCATGTTTTTGGCCCTTGTGATCTTCGCAGGGTTCCTTCTCTCAAAGTTTGGTTCGTGCCTTAAAAACAAAGAAGGAATGAAACAAAGAGAGTAATGTTGGTAAAATATTAATCCATAATGAAGCTGCTGCTTTGTACAACTTCATTTAATATTAACATCCATGAAGTTTTTATGTGTTACGTAACCCCACACAGGCTTTAAGTCTGACTGTTCACACGTTCAGATCTAAAAGTAGAAACTTAAATCCTCCCTCCACCCAAACATCAAGCAGACCGCAGCCTCCACTCAAATCTTCTTATTTTAATTTTTATAAATCTGGATGCTTTTTCTAATCCTCCGCCCTCCCACAGTGCACAGATGCATGCTGGGAAATATGTTATTTTTTTAAACAAAGAAGAGACGAATGGAGTCAGGAGAGTCCTTTGAGGTGTTTTTATTAATTTCACTTTGACATCAGTACAGAGACCACATACTTTATTTTTTTCTGTTTTCTTTTTTCCTGCAACACTTTTTTTCCCAAAGCTTCAAAAAAATGGAACCAACGTCATCATAGCTAATACAAACAGAGCTGATGTTAGTGAACGACGTCTAAGATACCAGAAAGAGTCCAAACAAAACTCACCGGAGACAAAAAAACAGGTCAAAAACACTCCTGTCACACACTCCCAGAGCCGAAAACATGGAAACACAAAGAGGACGAACAGGAGGAGGAGGAGAAAAACATGCTGAGGGAGGGGATGCCGAGGTTACTCAGATTCTACGCTCTAAATAAAGAAAGAGGATGATTCTCAGATCTACTCAGCCGCTAACACCGCTAACATCCTGGACTCAAGATTTGCGTAAAGCTGCTGAGCTAATGTTAATTATCTTTAGCACATACTTATGGGTCCAAACTGAGCTCGAATATTAAAGAGTGAGATCATCTAAAGACAGATAGACGTGTTTATCCTTTAGAGGTATCTGGCATGCATTTAATTCCTCCTGAATTCAGAGAACCAGGGTTACATTTGCAGTTTTATTTTCTTATGATTGAATTCAACAAGCTGACAAGTCACGTTTTCCACTGTAAGAACTCGACCCCCAGACCAGGAACCTTTAAGACTAACATGGTTTGTTTCCACTGCATGGACCCAGATCAAAATGGGATTGAGGGAAATAAGTGAAGCCCTGAAAAAGTTCCCTTCTTAAGTGCTAGTACTTTCTATAAGTTCAGGAACTTTATGGGCGAGGCTTGCAGTGGTGAACATTTCTGATATGTCAATTACAGCCCAGAACCACTTTTATTTATTGTCTATTTTGTCAAAAAAGTTTTCCTTCTTTGGCTGATCTTCAGAAACTTTCAGCTGCAGTGGAAAACAAAGAACAAGAGGCCAAAGGAACCTGGTACTGTAGTAATTTGAACTAATGGTTCCTGGTTCTTTCAGTGGAAACATGACAAAAATAAAATCTAGGAGCTTGCTTGAAAATTGCAGATGAAAATGAAACTTTTAAAGCAACAGTATGCAATGTTTTCACATTCAAATAACTTAACAGGATGCATAATAACATTATCAGTGTTTGGGGCTAACAGCTAGCATATCCAATAGGAATTTTGCATATTTTGTAGTTGATGTCAAAAGTGGATCACAGACAGTAGAGGAATGTTCCACCAGAGAAAACATTCAGGCAGATGTCTGAGGAGCTTTTAAGTTTACTGCATTCAGAGCTAATGAGAGAATATTCTCCATCGTTGGCCGGGGGACGTTTACTCCATGCAAACTAAAAGAAATGGACAATAACAGTAACATCTTCTTCAGTTCACTTCCTTCTATAAATCCATCCCTTAAAACAATATGGAGACGTAGCATTAGCGCTAACATATGACTATGGTTTCTCTTTACCAAGTTCAAAAACACCAATGAGACACTCACAAGTAATAATCATTTAATCCAAAAGTTAGGCTCAAGAATATGATACAGCTCTTATTATATAAAGGGTGAGAGTCTGTTTCCAGCTTACACTATGACATGCGCGTCAGGCAGTCCAAAGAAAAATAACCAAAAGTGACAAACTGAGCTCTATGATCATAACACCTCCAAAAAACAGCCTCCAGTGTTCAACAGCTACACTTTTATTCAACCTCGCAACTCTTGATGGTGTTTCAACGACTCCAGAACCTCAAAATCAACTCTCAGGTCACTGTGGAGTCAAACATGCCAACATGAAAGATTTATTAGTTTTCAAAGTAGAATCTCAAATTTTAATTCCAGTCCTTTGGAAAATCTATGTCATTTGAACTTTTATTGTTTTCATAATTTCTCTCTTTAAAAAGTATTGTCACCTAAATATAATTACTTTATACACTTTCAATGCTGTGATGTTTTTAATAGTAGTCTAAATGCAAAGATTCCAGCAGTGGTTCATCATTTTGTTTTAACCCCCGACCACAAGGGCAGTGCAGTAATCTATTTGGAGAGTAGGAGAAGAGAACACAGGCCAAACTGTCATATTGTAACAGTCTCAAATGTATCACAACATTTAGTGCCAATTCTTACAAAACAACTGAGCTCCAATTCACCAAACTGCACCTAAAAGACGGACAGGAAAATTGTGATACTATTTCAAAATAAAGTCATAAATTGTGTTTGTCTTCAAATTGCATCTCTGGAAACAATTAAAGCTTAATTTAGTGTAATAAATTAGAAAGGAAAATAAAATAAAGTCTTTTAAATATTTAAAGGCAGACAAGAAAATCTGCACCTTCATTTTTATTATCATGCCTTGCATTTAATTTTATAATTTCAACTTTGTGTTTATCAGAATTCGTTCTCTTTAACTGTCAGACACTGAATTTATTATCTCACTCTCGAAATACACATTAAAAAAATCTAGAGCTTGCGTACTTCACATCTTTTATGTCCCAATGATTGAATTTTAACATTTTCTCAAACTGTCTGAAGTTGCAGTTGCACAATAAACAAAAAGCTATCAATGTTTTAAACTAAATTGCTGATAAAGTAAATCTTCGGTGTGTTTGTAGATTTTTCTTCCAGCTCTCGTCAAAACAGCGTCAGAAATCATTTAAAGGGGATTTCTTTAAAGGGTTGGGTCATGTTTTTAAGGGGGTGTGGCCAAACTTGGGCACTGAGTTCTGCAGAGGGGGTGTGAAGTAAATGCTCTCCAGCACTCAAATCAACTAGTACTCAAAAAGATGTTTCCAATGTGCTACACTGACATAAAGTAGCACTCTTGGGGCTCCGTACTTCTGATCACACACACTGAACTGAGAGGGATTTTAGGATTACAGAAGTGTAAACACACATCAGAGTGCTTCTCTACCTTCTCTCGGGAGGCCTCTGAAAGTTTCAAACAAACTCTGTGAAATGACACTTAACACAACTGTTACAATGCTGTCGTCAAGCTATAAGGGAGTCCAAGCAGCCGTCCTATGGTTAATATCAATAACGGTAATAAGTAGTGATGAGAAGAATCAAAAATTTACACGTGGATGTGAGACCTCAACACTTTGTGGCTTGAACAGGTGCAACAAAGGACTGCTGTAAGTCAGTAGGTAAGTGAGGAACTGTCTGTTGATATAAAAAGCGAGGCTAACGTGTTCCATACAGCAGAGAGAGAGAGAGAGAGAGAGAGAGAGAGAGAGAGAGAGGAGAGAGAGAGAGAGAGAGAGAGAGAGAGAGAGAGAGAGAGAGAGAGAGAGAGAGAGAGAGAGAGAGAAAGCCTTAGTGTATTTACACGTTCAAAAAATGCATCTGATCAAAAGAGGGTGAACTAGACCAAATTATCACAGCTGGCTCAGTGTTTCCAATCCTTTTATTTCAACCTGCTCACGGGTGTAA
Source organism: Notolabrus celidotus (assembly GCF_009762535.1). Classification (NCBI taxonomy): domain Eukaryota; kingdom Metazoa; phylum Chordata; class Actinopteri; order Labriformes; family Labridae; genus Notolabrus; species Notolabrus celidotus. The sequence goes on along the minus strand of NC_048294.1, from coordinate 20,777,031 downwards.
AAATTAAAATTCAGGCATTGCAGAAACTTACATACAGAGGAAGTGCCTGGAAACAAACTCAACAACAGGCTGAACCCAAAACCAGCTTTTTAACTCACGCCTATCCGACGACAGCTGCAGAGCGAGAGACGAGTCGCGTTAACACCCAGAAGCTTGTTAGTTAATTTCAGAGAGATGTGGTTAAAGTACAGACATTTGCTCTTTTATGTGACCGTCACCCCGCCTGCTGCTGCTGCTGCTGCTGCACAAAAAACCAGGTCATAGATTTAGTCTAGTTCACTCGACCCTGCCTCCATCTCCCTGTGGCTCCACCCACAAGACAGTCGGGGTCCACGGCGGGCGTTACATCACTTCCTCTCTAGCGACGTGCTTCCTGTCTGCACAGGCACAGTTCTTTTTAATGCTTTAATGCGAGTTAAGCTGCGCAGTAGTTTTACATTGAATATCGAGTAGCTCAGATTTTCTACCTAGCAGGGTTCAGTGTAGGAGGGTGCTGATGGTGGATGGAGGAAGGGGAGGAGTTAGACTGGGGGGCGGGGTTTCTGGAGAGAGGAGGAGGAGGAGTTTAGGATGGTGATGAAGATGAGGATGATGGTGATGTGGAGGTTTCTAATGATGGGGAGGATCATTCAGCTTTGCTGCGTTTCACAGCTCCGGGGAGTTTCTCTTGCAACCTGCAATAAAGAAGAGCGTTAAAAGAATCTGGATTAAATCGGCTCTTAAGATCTTTTATTCAAGGACGGATTATGAAGTCACTCACTTGGCCATCGTGGTGTTGACTTGAGTGCGTACCAGGTCGATGTACTGATCGATCTGGGTCTGCAAGAAGCAAAGAGGAAGGGAGCGAATAAGACTTCAGGAAACAATTTAAAAGGAAACTGAATTTATTTTTCACCCCTATCATCCTGCAGAAACATGCAGCTCTCCATTGCAAATTCTGTATCATGCTCCTCCTGCTTTTGCTCTCCATACAGACTGTTTTTCCTGAAGACACCAAAGCCTGCTGACACCTGATTGGTCAATACTACTCAGACTAAAAGAGAAACCAGAACACTTCTAATACTACACAGTTCCTTCATTTTTATGTTTCATCTGTAAACTTCACTCTGGCTTCCTTCAGTGGTATGCACCTAAAATAGAAACTGATGTTCTTGTAATTAACGGGTCTTCAGTTTGCTGAAATAACATCATGATGCAGATTAGTCAAAAGTCAAGCTTTGTCAGGTCTGTAGTCAAGAGGAGAAGAAAACTACTTTTACAATGTTTGTTTGTTGAATGGAGGTCTATGAAAGAGGATTAGAGACACTGATGTTTTTTTTAGGTCTGACCTTCTTCACGTTATGTTCCATTTGTTCTCGGAATTCTGAGATCAAAGACAGAATTACAGTATTCTGTCTGTATGGAACGCAACAGCAGGTGTTCTAAAATTCTGTCATCACTGTTTTTCAAAGCATACTGACACCTGATTGGTCGATACTAGTCAAGGGTTTGGGGTGGTTCTTGTTTCTGTTTTTAGTCTGAATCCAGGCTCTACATTTCCCTGTAAATAAAGTTTCGGAGGATGCAAACAGCCTCGTTATTTGTCCTGACAGTGAGATGACTTCATGTCCTCAGCAGCTGGACGACAACAAGAGAGACCCAGAGAGCCTTCAGTGTGTGATGCAGACTGCAGTCATCCAGTGAGCTCACTGCCGCTGGGCGTGTTGGCCAACAGCTGCAGTCAGCGCTGCCCTCTGAGAGGGCTCATCAGATAAACTCATAACGGCCTGTGACGGAGGATCACGCTCACCTTGTTCTTCTCGTAGACCGGAGGAATGGCGAAGAGGAGGATGTTAGCTGGAGGACACAGAGACAGGACATGTTAGAGGATAGTGACACTCAGTAAACACTGTTTTCTTCACTTTCAGTAAATAAAAGCTTGCTATTCTGAATGTGGACATCATGAAGGGAAGCAAAGAATCTTAACAGTCGTGTCTGTTGTCACGGTGCTCACCGAGGATGAGGATGGTGATTCCATTGAAAACAGCTCCCACGTAGGTCAACAGCCACATGACCACAGCCAGCTGCAGGACAACACACACAAAGACACACACAGGTCAGTCAGAGACTGACAGACCAACAGACATGTTCCTAAAACACATGCTGTCACAATAAGAATCACAGGTTAGTTCTAGTACAGAAGAGACTCTCTGTTCTTCACTATTTAAGATAAACAAAACTCTAACATCATGTCTCCCTAAAGAGAAATCTAGAGAGTGATGACAATTCTTCTAAATGAACTAACTTCAAAGACAGAACACCTGAAGAGGAGAGAGATGTGCAGCAAAGACCCGAGGTCAGAATCAAAGCCACAGCCACTTTGACGAGGATTCAGCCTCTGTAAAGGTGCTTTTCAACTGCAGGAACTTCCCCAAGGATCTAGGAACATTTTGAGGAACTATGCACATTTCGACAGCAGGAACCAGGGTCTAAGTTTAGTTCCTGGGTAACTAATCTCCCCCTGAAAAGACCCTATTCGGGGGGGTAGTTTAATAACTCTTAAACATTGGTCTTCTCTGAGCCTGATAGTGTGAATGCGTCTCGGTCAGCTCCGGTGTTACAGTCTGAAGAGGGACCCTGTAAACTGGAGACCTTCAGCTGAACGTGTCAGTGTTTGTTGAGTTTACAACAGCTGTTGAAACACAGAAGGAGTCCTTGGGAATGCATCCTAGTTTAGTTTTTATTCAAATGTTTAAATATCCTCATCAGATATTTAATGATCATCTAAAGACGTTTGTGAGGGATGCATCCGGCTGAAAGTCTCCAGTTAACAGGGTCGCTCTTTAAACTGGAACACCGGTCCATCTCTGACATGGCTTTTAAAATGTGTCTCCTTGCTTTAAGTCGAGCGTTTTGAATCCTCTTTGTCTCTAGAGCTCGTCTCCTTCCAGGTGTTGATTCAGTGAATCCATCTGTAATAAAGCATGATCAAAAACAGCACAAGAGGAATCTCCTTCATGCTAACAAGCTAACTGTGATGTCACACATGACAATGCCGGCCTGTCTGTCTCCTTCAATTACTCTAAATTAAATAAAGTTTAAACCTGACCGGCTACAGAAATGAGGAACACTTTTCATTCTCACTCTGTAACACTGTTTCTAAATGTGCGATGTCAGATTAAATGATTCATGAGCGTGAGGTATGAAGCTCTGTCAGATGGTTTATGTAGTCGGTTCAGTTATTAATCTCACAGGTCACACCTGAGAGAGAGTTTATATCAGAGAGACAAAAGCAGCGTCACACCCTGCACGGCCCTGATGATCCATACACAGGTGTGCTCACTCAGGTGCACCGATCACCCTGACCCACAGTCCCTGTTCCTCCTGTTCGATGTGTTACACCTGTTAGGGAGGGACGACAGCTACATACCTAAATACCTGCACAGTTTTTAACTTCTAAATAATCCAAAGCACCTGTGTGAAGTGACAGACTTTAAAGAAGTTATTTCATGTTTATTTCAGCTTTTTATAAACTCTGCAGCTCGTTTTAATGACAGGTAAAAGAAACCGACATGACTCTGTAGTGGAAGTCGCTGTACTGCGTTAAAAACCGACATGACTCTGTAGTGGAAGTCTCTGCGTCCACAAAAACAGGTTAAAACTGAACCATGCAAAGAGGAAACCATATATAAACATGATCCAGAAACACCGGAGACTTCTCTGGACCTGAGCCCGTTTAAGATGGACTGAGGAAATCATGGACTTAGGGTTTTGATAAACTGTTTGTTTGAATGGGCAAAGATATAAATCCTAGCTCAGACTGGTTAAAGATGTAGATTCTTCTTTTCTTGTAGAGTCACAAAGAAAAGCTCGTGAGGCATAATTTGACTCGTGCTGCACCAATCAGAGTTAAAAGAGGCTGCGCCCAGGAGATCAGTCTTTGTAGGCCACAGTAGGGACAGATCTACTGCCATAACAAGCAGATCGAGTGATACAATGAGAGGATGATGATTATGGTCCGAGGGAGTGAAGGCCGGAGCCGCTCACCTTCAGGGAGTCCACGAGGTCCTCGACCAGGAAGAGGCGGCTCATCTGCTTCAGGGCTCGGTTGATGTAGGTCAGACTGCAGTCCACGTGCTTACGGAAGGTCTCAGGAGGGATGCTGACATCCTTATCTATCAGCGTTCTGCAGAGAGAGAGAGAGAGAGAGGGAGAGGGAGAGGGAGAGGGAGAGGGAGAAGGAGGACAATTTAGCCCTATTGTCTTCTATTAAATGGGAGATTGTTGCATTAAAATGTCAGAAAGACGACATCCTTAGACGTCTTTATTTGTCCACATCTCAAAGAAATCCAGTTAACCGTCATAGAGGAGGAAGAAAACTAGAAAAGTATTCACATCTGATGAGCTGAAAGTAGAAAATCTTGACTTTGACAGCCAAATTGTTTCATTTATGTCACTTACTGTGGATAAATGTAAAGGTTTACGTCTTTTTACCCTCTTACAAGTTGCAGCTTTTACTCTGAGATAGTGAAAAGCACCGAGACAACCACAGCACAGATGTAAATATTCATGTTCCAGCAGCTCTGTGGTTAAACTCTGCTTTTTCCACTCCTAACATGTGATTCTTTTTTAGTTTAAAGGCTTAATGAGCTACGATTACAGTGTAGCCTTCAGTCTTTGAAGACGAGCAGCGTCCTGAAGCGCCCCCTGAAGCTCCTCGCCTCTAAAAATAAGTCAGAGCAGACAGGGACGACGTCGAGCGACATCACACCTGACCTCTATCACTATGGAGCTTCGTCCTGCGTACAGCGGCTGGTTGTTAAACATGTGGCCGTGCGCGAAAAGGTTATAAATTAATAAACATAATCATATGACCGCATTTATTTTTATGTGGCAGCTTTTACACCTAAGACAAACTCCCTTTGACGATAAGGGTTATCTTTACTCTTGGTCCTTAATCGACAGATGGGAAACAGTTAGAGTAATAATGATGTCAGCACGCTCTGCTCAAAGTCCAGACCTCAGGCTAAAGGTGCTTTTCAACCACAGGAACTTTCCCCAGGAACCTTTTGAGAAACATTTAATCAGCAGCGACCTCAATTGTAAATTTAGTTCCTGGGCAGTTAATCTCCTGCGAGTAGTACTTTCTAAAGATTGAGGAACTTTTGGGGGCGGGGCCTACCATGCTGAATGTTTTTGATTGGTAGAGTAACCTCAGTGTTTTTATTTCACCCTGCATCCATAATAACATCACACACACCTGTGATTCACTTGGTTTAATAACTCCCGAACATTGGTCTTCTCTGAGCCTGATAGTGTGAATGCGTCTCTGTCAGCTCCCAGTGTTACAGTCTGAAGAGTGACCCTGTAAACTGGAGACCTTCAGCTGAATGTGTCAGTGTTTATGGAGTTTACAACAGCTGTTGAAACACAGAAGGAGTCCTCGGGAATGCATCCTAGTTTAGTTTTTATTCAAATGTCCAAATATCCTCATCAGATATTTAATGATCATCTAAAGACGTTTGTGAGGGATGCATCCGGCTGAAAGTCTCCAGTTAACAAGTTGGCTCTTTAAACTGGAACACCGGCCCATCTCCGATGTGGCTTTTGAAATCTTCTTGCTTCAGTTTCTTCTTTCAGCCCTTTGAATGTCAGAGTGAAACAGCTTCACAGCTCGCTGCTCTGCAATTATCAGGATCAATAATTTATGATTCTTATGTAATCTCAAACTCACGAGGTGGATTATAAATCTTCTCGTGTGAGTGTTTTGGTTTGAGTTGCTGCTGAATTTGCAGACGCTCCTGTAAACCATCTGAATGCGCAACTTATCAACATTTCTGACATACCGAGTGATTCTGCTACTTCAGCTGCTCGGGGTCTGGATGCTGACTGAAACACTCACACATCTGATTATCATCTCTGCTTCACTGTTTGGATGTTTTCAGAAACCTTAAGAAGCAGATTTGGTGCCAAACCAAACTGTCTGTGTCACAACTTTCAACATCTGCTGTTTGTTTGGGTAATAAAACAACAACAAGTTTTTGGTTCCTCTGGGGTGAAAGTTGTGTTTCATGGTTTCTTACTTGAAGGGGTGTCCCTCGCTGGACTTCTGCACGGCCTGGACTACAGACTTGTAGATGCGGAAGGTGATGGTGACGCAGAGCAGGGCGAGCAGCAGGTAGGATGCCACGCTGATGACGCTGAAGGCCGCCAGGGAGAGCAGCATCAGCATCGACACGCCGAACACCAAGCCCGACTTCTTGGGGTCTCTCCAGTGGATCAGATCCTTCACTGCAGAGAGGAGGGGGAGAGGTTAGATGGAGAGGTCTGAAAATCATACTACCTTATTGTGGTGAGGTCCAAAAGCTCAGCTGAGGAGCTTTATTAGTTTAGTGAAAAAGAAATGAGATCAGAGTTAAAATACTGGGTCTGTGTTTGAGTCACAGGACACAGCTACAGCTGCCTCTCTGCTTTATTATGAAAGTTTAAAACATGCATTTCACTCTTGTGATACATTTCTATGCAAAAAACAAAACCTGTCTTTTGCAGGTCAAAATGCAAAATCTTTCTTTGCTGTTTTAGAAAGCTTGAATTATATTTTGCAAACAGACCGTATAATTAATGGAGGTAGTATCCGTGACGTCACCCATTTGTTCCCAAGCGCTGTTTTGAAGCCGATCGTTGGCGGGAGCCTTATTGGAAATGTTGAACTCAACCAAACTTAGTGTGAGGTAAAGAAGCGGGCTTTGAGCCTCCTAGCCAACAGCTACAGATTTCCCGCCTGTCAGTCAAGTCAGCTGTCCCTCTCATAATGGAAAACTGGTAATCTTAATATCTTCAAAAATGCTGCGTTATAAAAAAATTCACCTCCTGTACAGTGTGTGCTGATCGAGAAATAAGCCATCCAGACTACACTCGTTTTTTATACCAGGCTGTAAACATGTTTATTTCTGCTGTAAAGATTTTCGGCTTTTTGAATTGGTGTGTATGTGGTTTCTGGTGCTTCTAGAGCCAGCCTCAAGTGGACACTCGAACTGCAGTTTTTAGCACTTCTGCGGCCAGAGGTGCCCGCTTGTTTGCAAAGCGGTTTCTTCTTCTTCTGACCCCACTTTTGTCTTATACTCAGCCTGATGTAAAGTTAACTCTTCTGTTTGAAGCTATGATAGATGAAAGTCAACACTTCCTGCTAATGTTTCAACAGACAGGATAAACACCTGTGTTGTAACTTCCTTGCTATATTTAAAGACAGTTTTAGGATGTTTCAGACATGTAGGTCTTTATTTAATCTGTATAGGTGGAAAGCTTTCTCCTTAGTGGATCTACTTCTGGTGCTTCTCCTCTGGGAGCGCCGTCTTATAAAAACCATTCTCACCTCAATAAACGAATGAAAGACAAGTCCTAACTTTATTTTGTCGATGCTTTAAACGGTCACAGACGTCATGACTGAGTGTTTGTTTTGCAGATTTCTGAACGAGTTCTAATCTGAGAAAAAGTTGCATCAGCGCAGCCCGTCTAATCACCGTGCATCTTCGAAAGCGACAGACACCCCGTCAGACTCAGAATCACATGGCGGCATAATCCCCGTCAGTAAACAGTGAGACGGACCGGCTGTCGCTGTAGGAGGCAGACGCTGGTGTTCAGGGAGCTGCAGAGTCCGTAGGAAGCACTTAACACGAAACTTTTCCACAAAAACATTGACGTGTGGGAGTTTTAATCCCAGGTAAGCTGCCGGACACATTTCCAACACCACGTTCCCGTCTGTGGTTTTATAACTTTGCAGAGAGTCACATCTTGTATTTTGAAATCTGATCGTTCAAATCAAACTCGCTCACACCCTGCAGACTTGTCTCGTGTGTATTTCAGCTGCTGCAGGAGCTTTTAACGCCAAACATCTGTGCTTCAAAGTTTCACTGACAGCAGCTTTAAAGAGAATCAGCAAATCAGAAACAGCTGGAAACTATTAGAGAATAAAATCTGGATTTATAAGCTGCAGTGTGCTGAATATGATCTTCACTTAGTGCTGCAATGATCAGTGTGGTGACTCAACAAAGAGCAGTGTTTGCATCTACATTAAGGGCCTGAAGCTGGGCTGAATCAAAGCCACACCCACTCTGAGAATGCAGTCATGCTGAAGCTTCAGATACCAGCGCAAATATTTGCAACCAGCTGCATAAATTAAGAATATTTACTGTCTTTAAAAATAAGTGCGTGTGCAGATCTGTCTCAGTAAAACACTCAAGCATCATCAATCTTCAGAATCTGCCGTGAGGAGTCAGCGAGGAGGCCGCATCATGTCTGAATGCTGGTCCTGTGTGGAGTGCTGCATGTGATCGCCTCTATACCAGCCGGTTATGTAACGCTGGCATGCTCCGACCGCCACTCCTTCCCTCTGCGTGGGGAAAAAAGGGGGTATTTAAAAAAGCCTTGTGTAAGTGGAAGAGAGACCACGTGGGCCGATGCCTCGGGGACGTTCAGGCCTCTGTGCTCAGACTAGTTTAATGGGAGCACACGTTATTATATAGGACCCTCACACACACTCACACACACACTCACACACACACACACACACTCACACTCACAGCTACTATTTCAGGCTTGTTTAAAGCATTTAACTTCAGAAGGAAACAGAGCTGCATCGTCTGCATCATAAGATACAAAAAATAGATGTTTGTTTCTTTAATTTTGCTCTACAGAATCTTTTTTTCCACCCTCACACTGCAGAGATAGTTCTGATTCATGGCGGTGTTTTCATGAAGCCATAAATCAAAGCAGCATTTTAAACGTATGTAAATGCAGGAGGACGGAAACAGAGCTGCAGCAGTAGATCCATTATTAAGTGTCAACCTGTGCAGAAATAACAGATCACTGTTTTGCTAAAAGGTTTAAATGTTGGAGGAAAACGGTTATCAGCCTCTCGAGTTTGAAGATGATATGAATGATCAGAAAAAAGCAGATTAAGGGAATTTATTTGGATTTGAACTAAAAAAAAACAAACAAGAAAATTAGAGACGCCACCGTGGCTAAATGGCTAAAAAATGTCAGTCAGTCTGAATCAGAAACACGCTGCTGATGAACAAAAGAAGAGATACAAAAAAATTTCTGCAAATACAAAAACTGCTAATAAAAGACATGAGTCCAGGAGAGCTACCGGGACGTGGACCGCACAAAGACAGTGGACAGCGTTAAAGCTGCAGTAGCTAACACTCACTCTGTATACAGAGCCTGACAGCTGGTACAGTCTGCTAACGGTACAGTCTGCTAACGGTACCGTTAGCTTCACGGCTAACCTGAAGTCAGGAAGTGGATCTTTGTACAAATTCAAATAAACAGATCTTTGATAAATTACATACAAAAGATAAATGTAAACATTTAAAGCAGGTGATGTTTTTTGTATAGGAAACACAAAGTGAATGAATGAAAAGGAACTAATAATAATAAATGCTAATAATTTAGAATAAAAGATAAATAGAAATGAAAATAAAAATAAGACCAATAGGTTAATATTTAAAAAAACAAATAAATGCAAAAGGTAAAAAAAAGCAATTAGAACAACAATAAAAAAATAGAAAATAATAAATAGAAAAAGTAAATTGATACTAAAAATAAAAATAGTAATAATTATATACCAAAAACCAATTGAGAAATAAAATAAAAAAAATCAACATGTGATAATCTATAACGAGAACAACGGGGAAGTAGATCTTAAGCACAGCTTGCCGTCCATAAACATCGGGTGTTTTCTGTAAGCGTTGTGTTTGTGTACAACTGTCTCTCAGGCCCCGCCCTCAAAGATAGCTTGTTCTGACAGTGCCAACTACCTCGCCTTCCTCGCTCTCAACTGTCAATAATACAATCTTTTACTGCTCCAATGAACGCCAACTACAGGCCTGGAGCACTTCTGCTGTCATGCTTTGAGTTGCAGTGTTTTAATTTTGCATTCTAGATTTGCAACTGCTCTTTTTTTCCATTTGCAGCAGGGTTGCGGTTGCATTCGTTTTGGACTTTGGAAGATTGTTTGGCCACTTTAAAAGGTGACATATCATGCAAAATTGACTTTTTAATGGTTCTCTACCTGAAATATGTGTCCCTGGCATGTCTACAAACCCCCCGGAAATGAAAAAAATCCATTCTGCCCCTGTTCTGATTTCTACACCTTTCTGTAAATGTGTGCTAAACGAGCCGTTTCAGTTTTCAGTGTTTTTCATACGTCACAACGACATCCGGTCTGTAACGGAAGTCAGAGCTCGGAGCTTGTTCAGCCCATAGACTGTATAAAATACAACTCAACCCCTCCTCTTTTTTTCATTACCTGCACACGTGTGCTAACAAGGAGCTTAGGAGGGAGGCATGCTAGTTGTAGGCTGTCTTAATAAACACAAAGGTCGGTTTTACTCCCCACGTCTGCAGATTTGAAGATCTAGTGGATGATTTTTATTTTCCATGGAAAATTCTCATTTAAAAGGCACATACACAGAAAACAGCCTCTTCTGAGCAGGGCTGAAAAAGAGGGGTTTACAGGCATGCCAAAATCTGAAACACTCCAAAGTGGTTTTTTTTATAATAAACTTTAAAGACATGTTTTGGGGACCTCTTAGACCAATATATTTTGACGAAAAAGAGCATAATATGTCACCTTTAAGACAACTACAGACTCAAAGACATGAATGTATGTGGTAAACAAACTGCAGATCAAAAACAACGCAACTAAAAAGCATTTAGTCGATCAGAGCTGAATTTCAAACTGGTGCAAAGTGCATTTTAACTCCAGAGGGAAGGAGAATCAGCATTTTGTTGCAGAGTTACCGCGTTAGAGCGAGTGAGCAGCTTCACCACGTTAAGATATGCATAATATTATTATTGTATACGCATGCACTTTGTCCACTCTGACACGTGTACCCTAAGTGCATCTTTAATCATTAAACTCCTGCAGACCTAACTCAAAAAGCACACTTCCTGTGACCGCCACATTAAGAGTCTCTGTCTAATGAGGAAATAAGTGACTAAAGGACGAACTTTAATCTGCTCCTCTGGGTCAAACAGCTTCAGATCGTGAGACTTTATGATTCATCGAGAAGAAAAAAATGAGTGCAGACGTGTTTAATGAGATTCAGATGCTTTCGGGATTCATTTCTATTCCCTCTTTTAATATTTTGCAATTCAAGTTTTTGGGCAAGTCACAATATTTTACCTTTAAAGTGATGATACATTATGATTTCATTTAAACGTATTTGAATCACTGAGTGCAGCTTCCAAACCACAGGAGGTCAAATATTCATCATTCTAAAAAGGGTTTGAACAATTTAAAGGTTTTATTTTTGATGCGAAATTAAATGCATTTTAAATATAATCACGTCATCTTTTCTCAGAATAACTCTGCCCTACGATCAGCAATGTGAGTTGAGTGTCTCTCTATAGAGAGTGGATAACGAGCTCTCTGCTCAGGAAAAGACGGATTAATTCTTCATTATGAGGTCAAAGAGTTCTTATCGATTTATTGATTTCTTCCTTTTGTCTGTAGTTTACTGAAAAACAACGCTCAGCTGTGTTAATCTGAGGCTAATGCAGAGAGAGCTCTATTGTTCCAGGTTCTGTTGAGCCGACAGCGACGCTCTGAAATAAATCAGACTTCATTTAAAGCACAATCCTAATCCAGCAGAGTCCTAATCTGAAATCGAAACCAAATTTAAAGAGCGTGCTCAAGCTCTGATGTTTCAATCTGACAATAACAACAATGAGCGGGGTTTCCTCTTCCCCGCTGCAAGGGCGAGTGTGCATCCTCCCAGCATGCCTTGCTGCGGGTACCCACAGGGAGGCAGTCGGAGCTTTGATGGCCTACGTTCATTATTCTCTCTCTCTCTCTCTGCCTCTGTCTCTCTCTGCCTCTGTCTGTCGCTGCTCTCGGATGAGCTGCAGTGTCCTGCTTTTACTGAGCTGCTCTTAAAGCTGCACACACCCAAACACCCCCCCCACACACACACACTGCACACACACTGATGAAAACTAGGGGAGTGTTTTGTGCACAATTCAACCTCAGAATATCAAAGATCAGATCTGCCGACATGCTGCAGGTGTGATTATTCTAACAGGTGTGATGACTCGACTGAAGAGAAGACTTCAGGATCATGCATCTGCTGTTTGAAGCCTCTGCTATGAATTAAAACCCCATTATATACATATAATGTGACTATTTTAACAAATATTTCTCTCTATTTTTTCCTTTTTACCACAAACATATTGACAAACGGAGGAAGAAGTTTGATTTCATATGAACTCCGAGGTTTCCTGAAAGCTTTCCTCAAGGCACGCCCAAACAGAGATGCAGAAACCTCAGAGCTCATGTGTCCGTTGTTCTACTGTTGTTCTTTAAGACCGAGCGCTTGAGACGAAACCATCAGCTATGAGTTCACATTTTGAAAGCACAGTTAGATCCATTTAAAGTTAAACATGTCCTCCCAGTGCAGTGGTCTGTTAAAGAAAGATCTCATGTCTCTGCTCCAACCATCCAGCTGCAAACTCTGATGATCCAGGGGTTTACTGTGACTCACAATACGATAACGATAATATCACGATACAGCGAAACTCAATATATTGCAAAACAATGTTGTAACGAAATATCTCGATTAGGCATGCACCGATCCGATCCTGGTATCGGATATCAGCTAGATCGGACTCAAAAAGCTAGATCGGATATCGGTGAAGGGGCCGATATATAGTGCTGATCCATATGGCAGATCTATTCATCTCAGTTCTATGCTTTTCTGTGTTTACAATATTCATGTGCGTCTCCTACATCATCAGCGCCAGCCGGTCTGTGAATTTTTGCCCGGTGGAGCATGATGGAGGATAAAGAGGCTCTGCAGTTTAGCTGTATGTCACGCTTCTTTTGCAAACAACTCATCCGGAAACTCGCAACATGTGCAGCGGTAATGTTTCAATGGATGGCAGTCGCACTGAAAAATATAAAGGGAGCTCAAAGGAGGAAGTTTACGTCAACTGTAGCCCACTGCAAAGAAGCAAGAAACCTTCTATTAATGGATTCAAAGTGTGGAAAAAACATACAGGTTGTTGGATTTCATTGTTCCGGATCCTTGAATTCAAGGGAATCCAGCCTCTGGTTTAGCACTTGGAACCCAGGTACAGTTCACCATCAAGTCAGAAAAGCCAGAAGTTGCCAAAACATGATTCTATCCTCACATTAAGGAATAGAGATTGTTAAATCAATACCAGGATTGGATTGGCTAGTATCGGTATTGGCCGATACCAAAGCTCAGGTATCAATATCGGTATCGGGACCTAAAAAGTAGGATTGGTGCATCCCTAATCCCAATATCTAATTAACCAAAGAATAAAAACAGCTCATTGAAAGGCAGAGGGCTGGATTCATGTATTTATTCACTGAGATGAAACAATGTTAATGTTTTTAGTCTGCAAATTAAATTAAAAGAGCCTTCAAACGTTCTCTTTTTTGTTTGAAGAGCGGTTAGCGCATTTTCTAGCTCCGTATCACCGCTGTCTGATATCCTGCTGGCTGTATTGAAAAAGAAAACGACTGCTGTTCACGTTCCTCTCGTTCAGGCCATTAGCGCCCCCATGTGGAGACATTAAGTAGTGACACGTTGAGGGAAATCTAGCGCCGTATTTATCCAAATAAAAATATTGATGTTCACCCCCTCATATCGATACTTTATCACACAGGTCTGGACGACGTCAAATTACCACATCAATATTTTGTCCCACCCCTATTTATGATATTATCTCATCACTTCTTCATTTCTGCCTGTAAAGTTAATCTGTGAGGAGGGAATAACTCTGCCCCTCTGAAGGCTTTGTGCAGGGTGATGCCAAAACTTTGTTTCACAACATTTGTTGAACGCACTGCTTTGCTAACTCTGTAGAGGAAAGGTAAAACAGCACCCAGGCTTTCACACAAGTGTGCACAACAACAAGATTACAACCCTGCAGATACAGCTTTAACTAAACAATGTTCGCTCCTGGTGAGGGAGTGGAACAACCTTTAAAAAAACTCAGAATTATTATTGATCAGATGTGTGTTCATGATGTGTTTCGAACCGTGTGTGTCTGTTTTAAATTTAACAGAGTCTTCCTTGAGAGTAGCAGAAGTTAGTTTTTGTTGATGTGATCTCTAAACTACGTAAAGGCTATTTTAAGAAACAACCCTTGCTCTGTTTTCATGTGACCTCATTACACACAGTCTGAGTTATTATCTTGTTTAGTTTGAGGCCGTCATGTCCAACAACACTTCACATGTTCACCCTAACGTGCAGCACACACCGAAAACGGATCCAGGTTCAGTTTGATCAGAGTATTTACGCATGTCTTTCCTCCACTTTGCAAAACATCAAACGGAGGATTAGCACAAATCTGAACACTGAAGGAATGTTTTATTTTGGCTAATCTCTGAAGCCCCGGCAACAAGTCTGGAGTGAGAGCCGGCACATGCAGAAAGGTAGGGAGAAGTTTCTGGCTCTGTAGGTTTCATCACAGACTCTTTCTTTAGAAACCTGTAACGCAGCCTGAGAGCAGCCACGTCAAATGAAACAATCCTACCTAGCTGAATGTACCCCGCCTAATAACCTACTGAGTTGTGGAGCAGCACTGCAGAGAAGCACTAAAATAGAAACAGCTCATGGCTGGAGGGGGGAGGATTCAGCAACACGGCTCCTCCACAGAGCACCACACCGAACAGAGCTTCCTCTTTAACACAATTAAAACAGAACGATTATGTGCACAGCGACTGAGCTGCACAGAGCCGTAAGAGAAGCAGCTTTTAAATTAAGCTGACACTTCTTTTATGCACTTTCTGCAAACTCTGCCCTCGTTCCAGGTTGCCTGAGCACCGGCGCTCTGCTGTGCGGTGTGCCAAACTCTTGGTGAAAGTATTCAACACATGTAGACGTAGCTTTGAATGTGTCAGGATTACCGTCTGCATACCAGCCTCTGTGTGCATGTGTGTGTGGAATAGAGATCATGTTTGCAGAGACGGGGAGGGTGCTGCAGGACTGGCTGCTGGAAAATTAACACTTTCCAATACCGTGCCCTCACTGCGGTCAACTTTGTACAGAGTTTGCACAGTAACTGCACAGAAACATGCAGGTCTACAGCAGCTCGTGTTTTAACATTTTCAGAAGACAAAGGGTTACTGGCCCTGGATGAACGAGGAAGATTGAAAGACCTACTAAAAACTAATTTCCCCAGTTGGCATCTTGCCTCAAAGTGTAACGGCACAGATATAATTTGCGTCACCTCAGCCGTCAGATATTAAATTAATTTTGCATCAATTATTTTGACGTCCCCGACCTCGTCATGTCACGGTCTTTTCCAGGGCTGTTGTAGAAAGTTGCATTAAAGGCAGAAACCCAACACCATGGATCGACTGCAACCCGTGACTTTCAAGGTGTGTGCAAGCCAACACTTGGGCACCATATTTAAACATACCCTCCCTCTCTCTGTGAGTGGACCACTGCCGAGCTGGAAAGGACAGAGGGCAGAGCAGGGTCAAAGCTCAGACGAGGGGGGGATCACTGGAGCATATGCAGCTTTGGTGTTCATATAGAACACTTCACTGGATTAGCCTCCGTAATCTCTGCGGTTTCTGCAGCTGCTTCGACTTTAGAGATGTTCTGATAACATTTTTCCTTCCTGATACTTGTTCTAATAAGTACTGGGTGATTGCAAACACACCTCAGATATAAGTGTGATTAAAAAAAACATGCATATTAAGGGTTGAAAAACCGCCAATTGGGGCGCTGGTGGCCTAGCGGTCTAAGCGCCCCATGTATAGAGGCTATAGTCCTCGTCGCAGAGGTTTCTAGTTCGACTCCCAGCCGGTCGACTAATTACTACATGTATTCCCCCACTCTCTACTCCCCACATTTCCTGTCTCTCTTCAGCTGTCCTATCAATAAAAGGCAAGAAAAGCCCAAAAATATAACTTAAAAAAAAACCACACCGATTACCGTCTGGTAGCACCACATGGTTGTTTTCCATAATTATCACTGGATTATTTAACTAAAACTAGCCGTTTCTTGGGGGTTCCATCACCTTGGTTAAGGTATTGGATGGTGCATTGATGCATACTTGTAGCTAGCCCACATTTCCATGTAGTCAGTTTCAGAACAACTTAACTCGACTGACCTTTGACCTTCTGGTCAAAGATTCTCTGTATTCAGGATGTGAGAGCACTAAGTGCTCAATGATCCTTGGCGACAAGGATGTACTTTAGCCACAGAAAGTTTTCAACGCAACTTTCCTGGGGATCCAAACTAGGGATGTTCCAGAGCGACAACCTCCCCAGTCGTTACAATACGAATTCAAAACAGCCGAACTCTGGCTGTGAGAAAGCACTGAAGCACCCAGAGAGAGGACCGTCTGCAATCATAAAGTGTCTGTTTTTTCTTGCTAGAACAGAAAAGGATGAGGCGTGAGCGAGGTGCGTGTGAGCAGAGAGGTCCCTCTGAGGTAACTGCATGAGGTCAGCAGGCCTACTGCCCGAAAGGAAGAGGTGTTACCTGATAAGTGGGTTAGTATTGCTGTCAAGACATGCTCAGCAAGATGATAGGCCTCAGCCACCCACTCGTCGATGGCGTCTACCTCTTTGGAGTACGTGCTGTCAGACACACGGTTGCTTTTGGAACACGGAGGATTAGGGGCTGAGGTTAAGAAAGAGTGCTGTGCAGATGTTGCACTGAGGTTGTCGTGGTCGGGAGCCTTTGATCGGAGAGATGTTGCCTCCTCTTCCTCTTCTAGACTGCTGCCTAACTCTTTGATCGCACTGATGGTGAGCTTTTCTTGTTCAAGATCCATCACCGCAGTTGGAGGGTGCTTGGAAGGTACAACAGTGCTCCCGGACTTGTTCTTTGTGGAAACATCGTGGGGCTCATCCTCAGGATCTCCGTCCTGTCTCGATTTTAGGCACTCACGCATAAAATCCACAAAGCTATCTGAGGGCTCAGAGCTGTCCGGGTTGATGCTTCCCGGGTTGCTTGTTTTGTCAGGTGTGGGATGACCTGTTTTTGTGTCCTTTGAGACACTTTTTTGTGCCAGGCTAGTTCCCATGTTGTCCGCAGCATCAGAGGGAGCTTTCTTGTTTGAATCTTGATCTTTGCTTACAGTCACACTTTGGAAAGAAGAATACGGGTCTTCGGGATAATCTCTTGTCAATGGTTTGGTGACGGTAACATCATCATCGTCATTCGTGGCACTTAAGTCTTCTTTGAGCACAGTTGCATTCAGCTTGTCATCTTGGATTTGAGAGGAATCAGATAGAAACCGCTCCTTAGCATTATTAAACCCTTTGTCAACCACGTCATCTATGGGACAGGATGCGTCGTAATCGTAATCAAACGATTGTCTGTCATAAATATCGTCTTGCATGAAGCTGGTTTTAGGAAAGGCAGCAGTCTCCATGTAATCCGTCTTCTCAGTCGTGCTGCTCTTACTCTCAACTGGAGCGTAGGGATTCAACTCTGCGAGCGCATCATCAGTCTTGCTCGAGCCGACGAGGATATCTTGTGCTTCATCTGACCATTCATCGTCGTTGTCAGGGAAGTCCACGTCATCATTCGGGCCCTTGAAAGGGTCTGATTCTTGGTTTTCTTTACTGGAAGTGGTCTGTGATTTTTCAGATTCAGGCACAGAGTCTTTTGAACCAGTTTGAGACTGAGCTTCTGGTTTTGATGCAGATTCCTTCTGGACTGCATCAGGGAGAGATCTGGGTATCTTATGTTCAGGCGAGTATTCCTCATCAGAGTCCACAGGCGAGGACGGTGGAGAGTAACCTTCCATAAACTCAGTTTCTAAGGGGCGTTTTTTGGTGGTTTCATTTTTAACATCCTCTGGCTCTGGGGTCTTTGACGCCTCTCTGACTGGGTCTTTAACAACCTCATAATCCTCTTCTTCTACTTCAAACTCCATCTCTTCATCGCTGTAGTTTGGCTCATCAGTCTCAATAACATTAATTGTTGGAACCTGCATCAGCTTCCTCTCAGATCTCGGTGGAGGAGTGTCCTTGTCCTCGGTTGAAGGATTGGGAGCCGCAGAAGAAGGAGTAGCTGCAGGCTCGACTGAAGAGGTAGGAGGAACAGATGCAGGAGTGGTGACAACATCTTCAATAACGGTATCATCTGACTCTCCTGAGCTGTCTGCTTCACTGGCCTCTGGAGCCTCAAGATCTCCGGTCAAAGTCAGCTTCTTGTCATCCAAAGTGTTCTGCTTGGAATCTGTCGTAACAGGTGGGGAGGCAGGAGGAGTCGGGGAACCGAAGCCTGCAGGAGGTGCAGGTGAAGCTGGAAGCACAGGATTGACATTCGATGAAGCCTGGACGCCTGATTTTTCCTGCTGATCCCACATGTAAGCTGTTGGTAAGAAGCTGAGGTCAAACTCAGACTCTTCTTCGACACTTGGCTGCTTCGGTGCATCAGTGAAGTCATCCTTCAGTTTTGGAGGTTCAACAGGAGAATCCTTGAAGGCATCAGGGACACCAGCAAAGGCAGCAGGAGCTTCAGGTATCACAATGTCGCTCACCTTCTCCTCCTTCGAAGAAGCCTCTGAGGAAGCTTTCACTAGATCTACAGCTGCTAAGTCTGGCACAGGAGGTAAATGAGTCTTCATCCACTCTTCTGTTTCTTCAAATTCACTGACTTGTCTCGGGTCTCCGAGTACCTCAAAGGGGGATTCAGGCGACTCCAGATCAGAAGAGCCTCCTCTTTTCTGGACAGTCGGTGCACATTTCTCGGTTGAGGGTTTTGAAGTCTCAGTGGGGGATTTTGGGGTCTCAGTTGGAGTCTTCTCAGATTTCTCATGGTGGCGATCTCTGTAGTGCGTGAAACCTCCGTCACTTCTAAAATCAGGTTCCTTCTTTTTGGCGGCGAGAGCTTCCAGCGCCTTTATTCGCTCTGACACAGGGGACGTCTTTATCGGTGAGTCTGGCTGTCCATCTGGCGGACCTGCTTCACTCCCGTAGTTACCGGGGCTGAATGAGCCGGGCTGAGAGGCAAAGCGAAGGGATGTTGCTACACCTTCGCAGGGCTTGTCAGAGCCCAGGACAACTCTTTTGTCTGCATCACCGTGCAAGAAGAATGGCAGCGAAGAGGAAAAAGGAGGGGAGGTCATATAAAATCACAGACACTGAACTCCCATGCACTTCTTATATTATTCAGCGAGGCCTTTATGCTGCAGCCATAGCAGTCGTGCATTGCGTCATGGAAATGTAAGGCAGATCAGTTTAATGGATGGGATTTCAACTTGTTGCATGCTGCTCTTAACAACTCTACAGGGTTGCCATCACGTAAAAGTCAGTATGGGAACTGAAGATATCAAAATGATGATATGAAGCAGCAAAAGAAATCAAATCTCATCGACTATGATTTATGTCGACAGGTTTCAACATAAATAATCCTGCAGAAGTTCACCTTCAGTGGAAATGTTTAGTTTAATGTTAATTTTTCCCTCAAGGTGAGTTATGGTGAGACAAGACCCCTCCACCAAGACCAGGCAAAGTTTTAAAGGCAGTTTGTAGATTTAAGTTGACCCCATTGAACCCCCTTGCACCAACTGTTCTCTTTTAGTTCCCCTAAGCTTCTCCTTAATCCCCAAACACTTATTTGTGCTATTTGTGAGGCTTTACCTTGTAAAGTTTCTGGGAAAATGACTACTTTTTATTATTCAAGACACAAACAACTGA
Organism: Notolabrus celidotus; assembly: GCF_009762535.1. Taxonomy (NCBI): domain Eukaryota; kingdom Metazoa; phylum Chordata; class Actinopteri; order Labriformes; family Labridae; genus Notolabrus; species Notolabrus celidotus. The sequence continues at coordinate 20,757,350 of NC_048294.1, read as the reverse complement.
TGCTAATACTTTCAAAGTAAAAGCCCAGAGGAATGTCACCGAAAAAACAAACAATATCTCTAGAAGAGGTTTTCAAAACCACCAAAGTCCTCGACGCACTGGTTGTAGGATCAGTTCCCGGTCCTAGCATGATTTGGTGCATGTCATTCTCCTCAAATTTCCTGTCTCTCTCAAGCTGTCCTTTCAAGATAAAAGGCAAAAGGGCCCCAGAATAATCTTTACAAAATAGAAGAACTAAAGAAACACACAGGGCATGAGATTTAAACAGCGTCTGAAAGGAAAGAAATACAAAAGGTCCTGTAGTTTTTCCCAAAAGACTTTTTTTAAATTGTAGATTGTCAATAGTTTTTGAATATTCAAGTTGTTCAAATTGATGTTTCTGCCTCCCTTTTCTTCTACAACAGATGTTTATTCAATCTATGATTTGAAAGTTGAAATGCAAAGAGTCATTTTGAGCATATTTTTGTAATCAGAACCAGCAAGCAAACCGATACGAGCCGATTACCATCTTTCAATCCCAGACAATTCTCATGAGCTGAAGGTCGGGGGTAAAAGTACGACGCTATTTTTATTTGTCATGTTTTCTACCTGGATGACTAAAAAATTCAGCATTAGAAAATAAACAAAGTTAAAGAAAAATTGTTTTCTTCAAGTGGCAACACCCAGTGTTCAATTACATTGAAGTGTAAGAAATTGCAGTTCCTCCAGTGTCCACTAGATGCTGGTTTCAAAAGCCAAAGAATCCCCATTAGGTCCCATATTAAAAGGCTAGTTTTCACAGCTGAAATACAGCCTGGTCCAATAAACAGTTCTGGGTGTGTAGCTCATGTATTCATCCATACACACTTTACAGGGAGTGAATTAAAAAAAAATGCATCCATTTGGATAATATTAGATTATTAATTAGAGGCGTAGCTATGTTGACGGACACATGGTCACGTTGTAACTGTTTGCCAGGAGGCTTAAACCTCAGCTTCACCTCTTTTCCTGTTTGTAAATTGATAGAAAATTTGTAGAAGCCAGCATTTCCAAAATGGCGCTCGTCATTGTTCGGCTCCAAATGATCTCTCCAGGAAGCACCAAAGTTAGAACGGATCATTAAAAGCTTATTAAAAAAGAAAGGAAAAGGACGGATCTCAAAAACGTCACCGACACAAACAGTAGAGTGTCTTTAAATGTTCTGGTCAGCGTGTTTGACCTGCCTCTGAAAACAAACTGTGCTCCGACTCCAAACGGTACCAACTTTGGTTAATTTGCAGTCCCTATTCAGTTAATGAACGGGCCCCCTCCAAAGCCACAAGGCCCCAAAAACCTGGAGGCCAAAGGTATTCACATAATCCCTTTCAGCACCAATGATCTCCAATGTCATTTTCAAAACCCACATTAAGCCATTGTGATAGGCGGCTACATTTTCCAGCTCCACCTCTGTGCACACGCTGCTGACTGAGATTTAACTTTTACTCAACATGCATAGGTCTATCAGGATCTGCTGGTTGTGGTTTATTTAATGTTTAGATTTGTCCCACTTTAACTGAAGCCTGTGATGTTTGCTCTAACACTGTGTATAGACAGATTTTTCCACAGATGCCAAACTGACTGGTCCACTTTGTCTTGCACAGGACAGCCACCTCCCCTGCTCTACAATACAATGCCTTGTTCAAACTAGGCCACATGAATGGACTTTCCAACTCGCCAGCAGCGTTGTAGTCATTTGCAGGCTTTGTAAACAAAGTCCCAAAACAGCTTTTGCTCAGAGAATACATCCAAACAGAGAGCTAATTTTTATTAGATTCTCCAGAGAGACCATTCAAATCCAAGAGTGACGAAGTGAACATGTTGCAGATAAAACTGTCAACTACTTTGCTTTGTAATTGGCCACCAGTCATGTACCATCTGCCAGATCAGGCCTCGGTGCTCTTCAGCGTCTGATTTATGTAATCTGCTCTCTGCAGGAGCTGGGTGATTATGTTGGAGGCCTCTGGTATGGTGAGCATTTAGAAAAAAACTCTCTACTCATTGACGTCTGAGATAACTTATCCCAGACGTCAAATTTAAGTGAAGGTCCAACCTTGTCAGCCACATACCGTGGTCTTGGATAAACTCTATATCGCTGAGGTTATTTTGTTACACTAAACTCTGAATTTAGCAGATTAAATCCAAGCTCTAAAACACAAAACTACCACTTCATGTTCCATTATTTTTCTTAGGTTAGCCCTAAACCAAACTCCTGAATCAGTACTCTGGTATCTATAAATTACAAGAGGTGTTTATAAGTGCTTACTAATTCTGCAGTAGTTCAAGTTTCATCTTTGTTTTAACTCTAACATTTAGAGAGACACCCAGGAAGGTCATCAAGTGAGCTAAAGTCAGTGGCAGCTCAGTTTTCAGCCCTTGAAACCTCACCACAGCAAGAACACTACTACATAACTTCAAACTGCTGTATTCATTGGTTTTACTGCACAAAGTCCTGGTATTTGAGACCTCTCAACTGGGACAAGCAACTGCAGAAATGCTAATGGCAGCTCAGCCCCCAGCCCCTTCAAAAAATCTTGTCAGCTAAATTGAGTGACACTTATTTTGCAAAATTTAATCACTAGGTTTGTTTGTTGCTAAAAATCACCAATTTGTACTTCAAGCTATGCCAATTTAATTTTAAAGATCATTAATCTAAACCAAATGTTTATCAAATGATCTAAAGTTATTGGCAGCTCAGTTTGCAGCCCCCTAAACCCCATCAAAGAGGAAAACACTAAGTTTTAACTTCTAACTTCTGATAATCAAGTCCTTTTTTTTGGAGGAGCCCTCTATAATTAACAAAGTAGTAAATACCAAAAACAGACTTTTTGTGGCAGTAGCAGCTTGGCTCGCAGCCTCTTCCAGTGTCCTTTGCCAATTTTAATCAATTTGGTTTGTTGCTGTCCAATAGCACCAACTCCTATTTGAATCCACATTCATTTTTAACTATAATTTTAGGATTTTTTGTTGTGAGTGAGATAAAGTTAGTGGCAGCTCAGTTTGCAGCCCCTGAAACCTCACCTAAGACCACAAGAAAGACACTAATCTACATTTTAAAACTGCTTTATTTATTCATTTCAATACTTTTTTGTCAATTAGCCCTCCAAAACCATTTTCATGATTGATCCCAATCTAAAAACAAGTTGATCATCAACAAATATGTAAACGGCAGCTCAGCTCCCAGCCCATTCCAACGTCCTGTGCGCACCATCTTCTGTTTCAAGACATGTCACTTAAAGTTGAACGCTTATTCATCCAAATGTTGGATTTTTGTCATTTTGCGACCAAAGTCAGTTGCAGCTCAGTTCGCAGCCCCTGAGCTCTCACATAAAAGCTTCAGGTAAATATGCTTTTTGATCACCCAATCACTGTATTATAACACAAGATCTGAGGTAAACTCATCCCCCCAGTAAAAACCACGATGAACTGATACCCAAAAACAGGCTGAGCAGCGAGACATACTGGAGGCAGCTCAGCTCATAGCCCACTCCGGCACTGTCCACTTATTCAAGAAGTTAAATCATCAGTTTTAATCAATGGGTTTCTTTATTGTGGATATTAAATCTTAAGCTTGATTATCCAAATGTAGGGTTCTAGTCATCAAGCAACTTCAGTCAGTGGCAGCTCAGTTCGCAGCCCCTTAAACCTCCCCAAAGATCATCAGATAAACTTTGTGATCACCACGTCACTATTTTATTACAGGAGTTAACTCTCCCTCCCCCCAGTCATGCCAGTGGCAACTCTGCTCACAGCACCTTTCCGACGTCCCGACTTATTCAAGAAGTTATGTTCTCGATTTTAATTACTTGGTTTGTTTGTTTGTCATTAAGAAGAGGGATCCCACGAGATAGTGAAGTTCCTGTTAGCGTCAGACACTGGGGGGTCTTTTCAGACTCAGTTTGAAAGCTCTACCGCCTGCATTCCTCTTTGTACTCAGCTGACTCCTCCTAACTCAAAGTCCTCTGTGCTGTTAATGATCCAAAACTTCTTATTTTAGTGCCACGGCTAAATTAAGCATTTAGATCACAGGCTGAAGTTAAGTTTGTCTCTTTGACTTAAATACAAATCCAGTATTTCTAGAGTCCAATAATCCAGGTATTTGTGTTGATACTGCAATGATTGATTAACTGCTTTAACTCTGTCCTGAATAAGCAAAGTCAGATATCTTTTATGAGGTGCAGATGAGTCAGGAGGAGTTCAAATTCCACAGGATGCAGTCACACACTGCCGTTCCTCCCTTATAGAGTCAATACATCGAGTCTTTCCGACATATGTGTGACTCTGTGCCTCATGATACCATCTCTCCTAATCTGTATCTACCCTATGTTTGCTACTTTTACATGAAAAAAAGCACAGCACAAAAATAATCTAAAAATGAAGAAAGAAAACCTGATTTAATGCTAAAGCGAGGATGAGACATGCACAAAGCCTACGAAGCCAGAAGCAGGTAGTGGGGTGGGGGGCGGGTGAGCAGCCACAGGCGATGGCAGGCCCAGGCTGCTGGGTGGTGGATGATATCTCCAGTGCCACTCGTCCTCAGAGGGGCCCGGTTGCTACTTTGGCTTAGCAGGGAGCTCAGATAGTAGGGCAGCAGGAAGGTAGGACCGTCCCCTCAGGAACTGGATCCATTTTTAGGATTCTGCTCTTGTGCGCACAATGTGAACTTGAACTTCTCTGCTTTCTTAAAATAAAGCGGCAATCTTGGGATTATCTTGAACCTACAGCAAGTGCCGCTGACCTAAATAATGCTCGACATCACGAGGTAAAGGCTGAAACGGATCGGATGGCTGGCAGCTGTCATGGCCAGGTTTTACAAGGCTAACTCTTTAGTAAACATTCTGCAGATAATTGTCTGTTAATGCCAATTTGATCAATCACATCCGAGGAAATGTGAAAAACATTAGTGGATACCTCAATGAAGTGTACGTTCTGCTTCTGCTGCCGTGCACAGACACATTTCCTGCAGCTCTTACGATACGCTAACAATAAAAAGCTGTCAATAGGTCAAGATGGCTATTTGTAGAACATGCTAGAGAGGTTTCATCTCAGGTTGCAGACGGGGTTGTTGGGGGGTTGGTGAAGAAAATCACTGATGCCATATGTCATTGAAAACAGGAGGAGCTGCTGTGCTAACTGGCTAACAGTGCTGGAAACAGATGGAGTAGCATGACAAGGTTGGCAGGAGGAGGGGAGGGAAGAGTCGAGCTGGAGCTAGCTAAGTTGTTTCTTTTCTCTGCAGGTTCGTTCTATTTTCACCGGACTCTCGCACGAGCAGGAGAGGGGCACCAGAAATAAAGAGGGGATGAAGTAGAGCGGTACAGCAGCAGGCCAGCGAGAGAGTAGAGGAGAGAGGGTGAGAGCAGGCGAGCAGCGTAGAGAGAGAACCATACACTTGCCTTGAGGAGACTGAATGAGAGATACAGGCGAAGAGGAAAGAAAGCAATCTGAAAAAATAAAAAGGACAGAAGAATGGTCATCCTAGAAAAAAGAAGGAGAAGAAGAGAAGTCGTCCTATCCGCTGTGTCTATTGAAATAAAGGCATTTCAATAAAGAGTTAGCTTATCCAGCTTAACAACTCTACAGGCTACAAAAACACTACTGCTACACCAACCAGGCTCCATGCAGACTACAATCACTTTAACACATGCACTTATCATTTCTACACCAGAGGACGGTTAGCTTCAGCAAACACACTCAGCGTCGCTATCAGCAAACAGAGGAGCGTCTACAGGAGCAGCAGGACTTCCCCCGAGGGAACAGGGACCAGCAAACACTCATATTCTTATTTAAAGGTTTTAAAATCAGGGTTTACACCGTTTGAGTCCTAATGAAAGAAATCTACAGGAATGCTTCATCCAGCAGCTGGAGAACAAACTCTCAGGGATCAGACGAAAGTTGGTGTCAGAGAGGATCCCTGCAGATACAGACCTCTGTTTGAGTTTTAGACGTCTAAATCAAGAGGTTTGCACGCTTTATTGACAAAAAGAAAGACCCCCCCCACGCCACTGTGTTTAACAAACACGGAAAATAAACAAGAGTGTTCAGACCATTTAAACACCTGAGGGGAGAGAGAGCAGAAAACAAACATGGGTTTGAGGCAGCAACAGGACGCAAGAGGAACTTCTGCTGGACAGTAAAGGTACAGGAGGACAAAAGAAGGATCAATGTATTGGTGCTTCCTGTAGAATCAAAAGCTCTGATGTTGTCCTAATGTGTTTGGTACCTCTCTCTCTACAGCTCTGACTACATCAACCACTTATAATCCAGATTAGAATAAAAATGCCTCACGTAAAACACCTCACTATGAACCGATCAACTCGTTGACAAAGATGTTTCACTCCGATAGAGAGTGGTGGTTTGCGCCGTTTGACATTGCGATCATTTCTTCCTGGTTGTGGTAAAACTACTCTCACTGAGCACAACAAGTTCCCTGTTTTGTTATTTCCAGAATTAACAGAGACAAGGCAGGAGCAGTACAACTGGTTTGTGGCTGATGACATGTTACTGGAGACTTCAAAAAGCTCAGGATTGATGGTCAAAATAATCAAACAATTAAAATCAGTTTCTTCTGCTGTTTGATGAAGTAGTGTCAGAACATCTCTGTATGTCAAAACGGTTTGATTCAGATGAGACGCTTGATGCATCAGATCACATTACTGAGCGTGCACGTAAACAATGAGAGTAACTTTAATCAGGTTGAAGAAGACAAAATCACAGCTTCAGGAGATGCTACTCGCCACATGCATCCTCGTCTGCACGCCTCTACTCAGCTGGGATCCTTTCTACTACTATTCATCCCGCCACTATCATCTCTCTCTCTTCATCTCCCTCTATCCCTCTCTCCAACTCGGTCTCAGCAGATGTGTGTCTAACATGAGTCTGGTCCTGATGGAGGTTTCTGCCTGTTAAAGGAAGTTTGTCCTTGCCACTGTAACATGCTAAATGCTACAAAGGTCTCTGCTCATGGTGGATTAAGATGAGATCAGACTGAGTCCTGTCTGTAAAATGTGACTGGATCTTCTCCTGTCTTGATGTTGGGTCTTTGTTGATAATAGAACATTGAGTATGGTTTAGACCTGCTCTGTTTAGAAATAGTCTTCAGGTAACATATGTGAATTTGGTGCCATATAAATAAAGATTGATTGATTGTTTTGAGTAACAATCTGAGCCAGTCAGAGATAAAAACAAGAAATTATGGTGGTCAAATTTTGATTGGATTATCTTCCCTCCAAGGATTATCGTGCAGCAAGTCATTCATGTCGTTAAGACGTTCAGACTCTGACTAAAAACCAGTTCTCAGATTTGAAAATGCCAGAATGCTCCTTTAAGATATCTTGAGGCTGCAGCAGTGCCCCACCTGTCCTGATCTCACCCCCCTTCAACACCTTCAGGATAAACTGGAACCACCGCTGCAAACCAGGACCTTATTTCGTCCCATCAGTGTGACATGTCAGCAGAGCTCTGGTGTCTAACGGGGAGTAAATCCCTGCAGCCTGCTCCAGCAACGAGGGGAGGCTCTAAAGTTACTCTGCACATACTTTCAGACATCAAACATTCTGAGCGCAGCCTCCAGCGAGAGAACGACGAGGTCACACCTCATTCTACGTTGTCATCAGACAGGTTGGGAATGCCAGGACGGAGAAACCTTGAGTCATGGGTGAGGACTGAGAACGTGAGAGAGTTTCAGGTTTGCTCAGGGAGGAGCGGCTGGCGTCTCCCCTTCGCTGCAGCTCGACTGGAGTCAGTGCCGGCCGGCCGGGCAGGTTGGGGTTGGCGTGCCCTCGCGGTGCAGCATTCCAGCTCTCAGATTCATGCGACTGTTTCCCATTTTCACACACCACACCTTCACTTTCCACCACCCGGCTCTCTAAAGCTCTCCGGTATTTCAGGATCGTCAGGGCGGACTGCTGCAGGAAGATAAAACCTGCAGGGTGTGATTCTTTTATCTGTGTGCAAATCAAATCAGAACACGAATATCATGGAGAGAGTCTCACTGCTGACTGATCTGCTCTTTTGTGACGTTGTGCATTTGAATAAAGTCGTTTAGGGAAGCAGAAGATGACCTGAGTGTGGCAGAAAGCTGAGCTGCATACGTGAATATAAACAGAAAGGACATCCCTTTAAATGTCAAACTCTGCAAACTGCGTGGAGGAAAGAACTTCACTGAATATTCATTTGTATTAATTTATCTTTTATAACTTCATCCGACACGTCATCACCTTGAAACACATAACAGCTCCGTGTTTACAAACACGCAGAGTCACGTTAGCATCATAGCTGCATCATGCAACGTAAGTGTCAAACTCTCCTCTCTTCTTTCTTCTGCAGCAGACGTCGCCTATTCCGCCCGCTGATGAGGTTTGCTGACAGCTGTATGATCAGAGCTGCTTTAGACGGGACGCTCCACCTGCTGGGGGTTAGGCTGAAGAATGTACGTAAGTTAGATCAATGAGACGTGCAACAAGAGGCTACAAGGGTGCTAGCTTTAACTTTGTCTTTTCACTGCATGAAGGATTTTGTCTTCTAGGAGTCTGGATTTTGGGTTTTTGGAGAAGCAAGCTGAGAAAGACTTGTTCAGAGGGAATCATTTCAGATTTTCATCTGGGTAAAAACCTTTAAATAAGCTGAAACAAGACAAACTAACATTTCTTGTGGCCCTTCCATCAAGACGTGTCAAAAACAGGCACAGATTATTCATAAAGAACACTTTTTAAATAGCGCTAAATTCTGCAAACTGCACCTGTCATGCAGATATAGACCTCCTCCCCTGCCTGCAGAACATTTTCATGCCACTGCACAAACAAAACCCTAACATATTGATCATGACAGGTTTTGGACTCTGGGACACTGGCCCTTCATGAGCTCCCACTTGTTGTGCATCAGATCGGTTATTAGCAGACATGAGCTGGAGGTCAGTGCCGCCCCTGCTGCCTCCTCAAGCTCCCTCCGCTCCTCCCTGAGTGGAAGTGATGGTGCATGGTGGGTCAGCTGCACCGCCTGCCAGCCCTGCCCTGGTGTTCCAGATATCCCGACTGTCCTCCCCCCCTCAGGGCTATCTGATTGCCTGTGTGACCTCAGCGATACGGTTGGCTCCAGCAGGGAGTGGAGGAAAGAGAGAGAGAGGGAGTGGAGGAGGGAGGAGGAGGAGGGCTGTGTTGGCAAGACAAGTGCAGAGAGAGGGAGGTGGAAAGAACTCTGTGTTCTCTACAGCTTCACCTCCATGAGGTTCACACCGAGCGACGATCAAACGTCAGCCCCACTCACGTTAATGAGAAGTCGCTTACGGATGTCAGATCGCAGGTTTGTAAGAGACGGTGTGAGAGTTAGCAGAGCAGTGAATCATCAGGTCTGTGGTGCAGCTAGCTGAAACACTCAGAGTCATGATAATGACAGTTAAAGAGCAGAGAACAGTCCTGACATACTGAAACTGAAAGTCCTCTGATACAAAGTTAGCTTTTATAAAAACAGAACGATGGGAGAAAACAACAAAGAGCTAAAGTTAAACTGTTAAAGAGTTATCCTTTCACCTTAGATGGGTTTTATTCACATATTTTAGGTGCTGAAAGATCAGCAGGAGATTGAGTCAGCCGGCAGAAGTGAAACAGGCTGCAATGACTGTTTCGGTTTCTGATAACATTAGAGGGAGGATCCCGACAGAGATAGACCTTTATTTTACACAAAATGATGATATATTGAACTTAACTCGACTAACTGTAGTTCCTTTACTGCCATAATGCTTTAAAGCTCTACTACCTGGATGTAAAGGTGCACAGGTGACAGATGTCATCATGTAGCATGGCGTGGTTTGTCAGTATGTTGATCTAGTAAATGAAGATAAAGTTGTATGTAGGATGTGTCTGTTTAAACTGACATATAACCACTCCACCAGAGCAATGAGGAACCAGCTGAGGGCTGGTGGTGCTAGCTCTGCTAGTGGTAGCCACACTCTGCAGACCAATCTGCAGGCTCTGTGATCCTGTGATTAGCTGTGTTGAATAATCTGTGCCCAATTTTGGCTAGTCAGAATTGGAACAACGAGGAAATTAGCTGAGTCTGAACTTGGCTAGAAGAGATCTTCGTCTGCATCTTATTCATGGTTTACAAATCCTACAGTGTGATTGGCCACAAGTGGCTACCAGTCTACCAGGCTACTCTTTATCTCCCTCTATCCCTCTCTCCAACACGGTCTCAGCAGATGTGTGTCTAACATGAGTCTGGTCCTGCTGGAGGTTTCTGCCTGTTAAAGGAAGTTTGTCCTTGCCACTGTAACTTGCTAAATGCTGCAAAGTGCCCTGCCCATGGTGGATTTAGATGAGATCAGACTGAGTCCTGTCTGTAAGATGGGACTGGATCTTATCCTGTCTTGATGTTGGGTCTTTGTTAATAATAGAACAAAGAGTGTTACAGCCATAGAGTAATTCAAGTGTATGTGCCTTTAATTGTCATGCTGCGGGTAATTGGTGCTGCTAAATTGGAGCAACAGAGCATGTGCACTGCAATGTGTGCTTTCATCTGAGCAGAAGAAGGAGCAACATTTCTAACCGTAGCTTTGTTTTGTTTTTTATAGTTTTGTTGCTTTTGTGGAAATACAAGTTAATAGCGACTAGAAGTGAATTTTGTTTTTCGATATTTTTAATAAATTCTCAATTTGTTTAATTTTGTACGGCATCAATTTCCTCTTTTGAGTAAACCTGAGTTATAATGCACGAGTCAGAAATATCACGTCCTGCAGAAGTGGCCAAGAAGGTTTTTGCTAAAAGTTGCCACTACATAGAGTACGGTCTAGACCTGTTCTGTTTGTAAGAGTCTTCAGATAACGTTTGTTGTGATTAGGTGCTTTATAAATAAAGATTGATTGACTCAAAGATTAAACCATGCAAGTTGAAGAACACAGTGAAACTGCGACTGGATCATGAAATCAATAACACTGGGAGGGTTTTTGGACTGAGCTCACTTCAGACTAATGAAAGATTTAAGTACCTTAATAAGTTACTCCAGGTCAGCCACTCCCATACTCTGTGAGGTTAAACTACTGTTTTTGTGAATGGGGTTTGGTGTCTGTGAACAGCTGTCTCCTTCAACATAAGGTCCATCTCTGCAGGGGGCCTTAAGAGTCCAGTACATCAGCGACAAAGTGCTGCAGCTCTCTGTGAGGTACGTCTGAAGTCCTTTAAACTGCAGCGTTACACAGATTGGTTAACTTCCCCTGAATCTCTGATGTGATGCAGTTTGAGAAACGAGGTCCTCATTTTGAAGTGTGCCACTTCCTTTGTGACTCGTCGTGTCACTCATCAGTCAAGTGGAATGGGCTCGGTTACAGGAGCCGGAGAGGTGGGCCAGGCCATCTGGTCGCCTGGAAGACACACTGGGTGTAGATTACTACGAGAGCTACTCCAACCAGGGCTGGGACGTGAGGACAGAAGAGCCAGTCTTTGGTGGGGTAGTAAGGGATCAGTGATGTGGAGCATTTAGAGACGCATGTCATCAAAGAGAGGAAAAGAAATATTCCCTTGTTTCTATGACAGGCTGCTTCTCTTGAAGCTGAAGTCAATGCTGTGTCTGTTTGAGTGTTATCTCAACCTTTAACTGCTGTTTTACAAACATTACATTTAAAGCAACAAAGTGAGCCTTTGCAGATCTGTGTGCATGAACAGTATCAACAAACTGTGACAGATTAACTCAAAGCAAAGACTGATTAACTGTCAGTACAAAGATCTTCATTGTGTTGTTGTTTATCTTAAAGACGTTATGATAAACGTTTCAGAGTGGGATGATAAGAGCTAAAGTCTAGTCTTTACATACAACGTGGCTACAGACCTCATGGATCCTTTAAGGTGACTCAGCAGCACAGGAATGACTAAGGTCTCCATCATCTTGAGAGAAAACAACCCTGATCTTTTCGGTCAGGGCTGCAGGGGAACTATTTATTTCTACAGCTCTGCTTCTGAGTCTCCCTTGAAATTATAGTTGTGGGTGGTAGACAGAAAATAGCGCTCACAGATGCAGCTATAAGCTCAGCCTGCAGACGTATGTTAGGTTAATAATAGGGCTGTGTGGTGGGAAGAAGTTGGCAGAGCTAATTCTGACTCCACAAAACACTTTGTGCAAATTAATTAATTTAAACTGAGTCATAAGATAAGAAACTTGCATCAAAAATGTCAAATATTTGTTTAAAAAAATAGATGTCTGAGATGCATTTTAGCATCAAAAACATGACAATGCATTAAAAAAAACAGAATTTTCAGACATCCCTTGTAATGAAACTCTAAATGATGCACAAAACATTCCAAATTTGTGCATAATTTTGCTGAATTTCCTGCACAAAGCAGATTAAAACATGACTTCAATCAACAGACCTGTTTATACTTCAAAGAGATTACAGTTTGTCCTCTTCAGTCATATGTTTCTAATCGCCACATGATGGTAAACATGAAAACAATGATCCTCAATGCTTTCCTCAAGAGCAATCTAAATACCCCGAGGATTTCCAGAAATCTGAACGCTAATTAAATTTTCCTTCCTTTGCTTTGCGATAACAACTCTCAGAGAGGCGTGATCTGCCACGCCCGGCCACATCCAGTTGACGCCCATAACCACATGTGCAGTAATTCTTTAAATCTCACAATCCTTTTGATTAAGAGAAGACGGCTGCGAGGGCGAGTGGCTCACATGTAGTGACTGGTGTAGATCAAATCAGACGGCTTAGCACACACAAACATACAAACACACACTGATGGAGCAGCCACTCCCTCCTCCGTATTATACACAATCACCCTGTCAATAAGGCCCCGCTGGGTGGGAGACAATACTGCTCCTTTGTGTTAATGAGCCCGGTCTAGACTGTAGTAACCTGACAGCACTGCAGAACTAGAAAGGGGATGACACAAAGAAATGATCACGCAGATTGATTTTTCTGTTCTTGGAGTAATGCCATTATCAAGACACCGACACAAAAAGAGCAATGCGCCTTTAAGAGGTCCTCCCTTCACTGGCACTGGCCCAGTAACAATGCCTCTGCAGTGCAGAGCAACATTTCACCAAGCTCTGTCACACCAAATGTCATAATAAAAGCTGTGAAGTGATGTTTAATTTACTGTCAACAAACATACCCGCTGCGTAGAGCATGATGTAAGACTATATTAACAATCGTTGGGATGCATGCTTCAATTCGGCTCGGGTTAAACCTCATGTGCAGATTGTGTTTGGACACTGTTTCCAATTTAATCCAAATTAGCACAACAACAACAACACGCATTAAAACAACGACGCTGCTCACTGTAACGCGTTTGACTCATCTGTTTCTAGGCTGTCTTGCTAACCACGTACTGTTTGGTTGAATGTCTTATGTCATGCTCTACAATAAGGAGCATGAGCTTCATAATAAAGCGACTCAGAATCACAGTTTCTTCAGCAGATGTTCACACAAGGCAGCAGGCCAGCGGCGCGAACACACCTAACGCGACCACTTCGCCCAGCCCTTTGTCACTTAACGGCTAATTTCGGGACTCAATCAACCCTAAGAGCTTCTCATGAGGGATTTTTTACTTAAAAGTGCACTAGTGTTCTCCTAACATGCATGGCTGTGATGTAATGAGGGCTGTACATGTTAGAAACTGGCACCGCCGTGTTCGTTCGCGTCGCTGGGTCTCACAGCGTGCTAAGCGCAGCGAACCCGCCCGCTCGCCGTACACACAAACATGGCGAATTCGCCACCGCGTCAGTTCGCTTTCGCACAGCTAACGCTTCACGAAGGAATGATTGGCAGCGTCCGGATCTGTTCATTAGCTACCACAGGTGTTTCCTATTAGAGCTGATACAAGATGAAACAACACACAGGTAGAAAGCAGCAGACAATACACAGAGATGTGTGTCTACAGAGCTGTCTTACATTACTGCGTGAGTGACGTAAATCAGTTGCACTATCGTTTATAAAATACACTGAAAAATGGCTTAACGTCATTTAATAAGAAGGTATTAATTCAATTTACATTGGGTTTATTAAATTTACATGAGTGTATTTCTTACCGGACATCTTTGATTCTTTGGTAGCTGAATTTTGTCCATCGGCTAACCCCTGCGACGATGATATCTGGGCGGACTGAGTCATTGGATCCATTTTACTGTAAATCAGCAGCACAAAGGCGGTGAGACGTGAGTTCTCTAGGCTTCAAGAGTCGTATACTGTCCTTTAGAAGACGTACAGGTCGTCTGAGTTTCCTCTAATTTCCCCCAAGAGCGGGACTCGGGTCTGCACCTTAACGCACCGTCCGAGCAGTGAGAGCTCAGCAAAGAGATGATGGAGGGAAACAAGGCGGACTGATGGAGGAGGGGAAACATGGAGGGCTGTGAGGCGTTCAAGGTCCCTGCTCAGGCTCAGAAATATCATAAACGACATGCGGTCAAGTGCAACCTCGCATCCAACACAAAAACACTACTTTTTTTTAAAGACCTGTCTCTCATTTAACATTTTCTTCAGCAAATACATGCTATCCCATAATATATTGCTGCAGTATAATTAAAATTCACAAAACAGCAACTGGAATACAGTTGTACAATGAGCGCTGTTGAAATATTCCACTGCATATGAAGGCAGCTTAAGGAATATTCCTGAACACAGACAAGACACCATGTTATAACCTGCTACCATCAAGAGTGCGTGTGTTTGTGTGCCATGTGCTGTGATATCATTTACAGGATATACAGGAATAAAGGAATAAATCATAAATATAACAAAAAATATGCATAATTGTTGGTGTAATATGTAAAAAGGCGACTCAATGGGGATATTTAATTCAATAGATTGAATAATCATCCAGACGCTGTAACTTCACGTCTAGAACCTAATTAAATGCGACTGTACACAGTATGTAGCCTGTTTTCCATTATTTAATGGTTACCTTTGTTCCATTTTGAAGCGATCCATCACCTTTTGACGTCTTGCTGCCCTCTGCTGGGCGCGCTCATAGATATATATACGGAGACGCAGCATTGACTGTAGTTCCCCGCTGCCCCGATACGTCAGCATGTCCGCCATATTGAATGGGCGGGTCTGCCGTATGAACTAATACAAGTGAGTGTGAAAACTGGGTTTTGTGAAGAAAAAAAAAATCTCCGTTGCATTTAACTAATTTTGATCAACCGTATTTACAATAAAGGATTACAATTAATGTAAGGACTAGAAAAACGTACAAAGTCTGTTTATCAAATGAATAAAAGGCTACAGCAGTGAGTCTGCTTTTTACCAGTGGAATGATAGATAAACTACATTACAGAAATTATACATATTTTTTAATTGTATAAAATATCATTTAATGGGAAAAAAAAACATGCAGTGGGTTACTGTCATATAGTTACATGCCCAACATATTACTGTTTCACTATGAACAGTTTACTCATTCTGATCATATTACTCACCCAGTATTAGTCTACTTCCATAAGAACAAGAAAGTCCTTTACTCGTAAAATCACACAACTTTTAGAAGGATTAAGTGGGGAGGGGGCCCTTAATGGGCCTGAAATAAAGTGTGCTTTCTACTACGCTTTTCTTTTGTTTTGTTAGAACTGCAATAAGATAACTAAAATTGTCTGAATAAATAAACAAACATTCAGAATTCCTTTCTGGAAAAAAAAAAGGGGAATCTCTTCCTGTCGACTAGATTGATCGGCTCTGTGAGATGTGCGTCTCATGCCTAAAGTGGGGAATTGTCATATTTTCATAGCATCAAGTGTGGCTGAAATCTGACTGAGAGAAAACTGTAGGTTTTTAGAGTTTTATTTTACTTCATGAGGTTAGATCATACCAAATAATAAAACAAAAAAAATAAATAATAATAATATTGATATGTACGACTAATTATTTGAATCACAGGATGTACTGATGTATTTGGACCTGTACACTCAATAAAATAAAATTATATAATAAAAAAAAATAATATTGATATGTAGCTTAGATTTGAGTCAGTTAACCAGGATAGTTTTAGCATACATTTTTGTTTAATGCAAATAAACCAGTATTATAGCAGCAATGTTATATTTTGTAGGGTTGGCTGTAGTGATGGGGCCCACTGAGATATCTTTTCAGGGGGCCCAGGACTCCTGGTGACGGCCCTGGTAATAATGGACGCCCCTGGTAATAATTGTAATAACAACAATCAGGAGGCATGTTTCTACTTATGTGTGTGCCACTGTGGACCCACAGATCAATATCCAGTTTGGATCTCAAAACCTCATGCCCACTAAGTCTGCCCAAAATCTGGGTGTCATGATCGATGACCAGCTAACCTTCAGGGTTCATGTGGCCTCGATTGCTTGGTCCTGCCGTTTTGCCCTCTATAACATCAAGAGGATCAGACCCTACCTGACAGAACACGCAACACAGCTCCTGGTTCAAGCTCTTGTAATGTCACGCATTGACTACTGCAACTCTCTACTGGCAGGCCTCCCTGCATGCACGGTTAAACCTCTGCAAATGATCCAGAACGCAGCAGCACGTCTGGTCTTCAACCAGCCTAAGACAGCTCATGTCACTCCCCTGCTCATCTCGCTACACTGGCTTCCATTTGCAGCTCGCATCAGATACAAAACTCTAATCATGACTTACAAAGCAGTCACCAAAACCGCTCCAGTTTACATGGAACCCCTCATCCAGGTCTACTGCCCTTCTCGCCCGCTACGCTCAGCCTCTGAAAAGCGCCTAGTGCTTCCAGCACACAAGGCCTCAAAATCAAAATCACTAGCTCGACTCTTCTCTTCTGTTGTCCCTAAATGGTGGAATGAATTGGCCAACTCCATTCGATCTGCAGAGTCCCTCTCTACTTTCAAAAGACAGCTAAAGACCCAGCTCTTTAGGAAGCACTATGCACTTAGCTAGACTGTTCTCCACTGTTGTCCCCAGTGGCAGATCATGTCTTCCAGCTACAGTTGACTCACACTGTCCTGCTCTACTCTGGGAATCTGTGTTCAGCTCTGGAGTGACCCAGCACTTGGTACTTTGGTCATTATTGTGGTGATGTTAATTGTTGATGATGATAATGGAAGGTCTCAAATGGTTTGGTTGCTTCATTGTAGATGTTCCTTATTTTATTAAAAAAAAAAAAAAAATCCTTATCTACTTTTGTGCATTGCCTTTACACTGCTTGGCAGTACCTGCACCCAAATTGACTTGAAGCACTTTGTTACTCTTACTGATCTTAATTCCTCTTCTCTAGATCTTTGCTTGTGTTGTTCTTGTTCTCGTATGTACGTCGCTTTGGATAAAAGCGTCTGCTAAATGACATTGTAAAATTGTGTGTGCGTGCATCTTTACAGATTGCCACCTTCAACATGGCGGCGACGTTGACGTACGACCAACCAGCCAATGCTGCGTCTACATATATATGTCTATGGGCGCGCTGACGAATAACTTACTATAAACTACATTTCCCAGCATGCATGTGAAGAAACGGTGCGCGCGGTGGTGCAGATCTACATTCACATGGAGTGGACTGAGAGCCTATCACAGCGCTCTACGGCTGCCCGCTCAGTGATAGTAGATCTGCTCTCACAGAGGCTGGTGACGCACTGCTATAGAGTCTGTGGCAGACAGAAGTGCGCGGTAAAAGAAGGGGGTACACAAACAAAAAACATGTGGCTGAACCAGTGAGGAAAGAGGTACGTTATCTCATACAAATCAGTCAAATGTACTCTCAGAACATCGTAGAGTGGCTTAATGTCACGGTGTGTTGTTCAGGTTTATCCCGCCGGAGTAATGCGGAGAGAAGTTTTATCCTCAAAGTGGAGAGTTTAGCGAACTAGCAGCTTGTTAGCATGCTAGCTCCTCCTCATCATTCAACCACCTGCTCAACAAAGCTAAGAGAAGCAGTGCTGATCGCTTCGTTGAACGGAATAATCACGTCCTTTACTTCCCTGCTTATTTTTGTCTTCGTTTGAGAAAAGTAGTGGATATCAATCTCAAATCGGAAGCTCATTTTAACTCATCATAGTAAAGATAGCTAGTTAGCCTCCATAATCTGACACATGCTAGCGGTGTAATCCTCCAGACGTGATGTTTTTTTTAATCTTATCATATATTATGTTTATTTGTGATATCACTGAGACATTCTGTTAGTTTAAAGGGGATCCACCTCTTTGTGTAGCTTGTAGTTTGAATGTGAGTAGCTGTAGCTGCAGAGGGAGTGCCCCGCCCACCAAAGCGCCATACAGCTCCTGATAGAAGCTTCATGTAACAACATTATGCAACCTCACAGGCGGCTCTGCTGCGGGTCAGCGTCCTGTTTATCAATCATGTGTTCATATAACATCATGGTTAAAGGTAGGATGGATACGATGTGTTTTAAGAGCTTTATAAATCGATAGAGACACGTTTTTATTCTATTTTCAGGCAGTGCACCATCTTCAGTCATGTGTGTGAGTCTTTGTATAACACTTATTTAACTTGAATAATAATACTGCTTTTAGCATATTTAAAACATATTAATCTGTACATCATAAAAAGCTGAGTTTGTTACTGATATAATACAACGTTTGTAATTAAAAAAAAGATAGTTTTCTTAATTTTTTTGGCTCTAAACTCAAGAAATTCAGTGTTATTGAAATAAAGCAGCCTGAATTAACACAGGTATGGAGGTAATACACAGTTAATAAAAATAAGAATTATATTAAGAATTATTTGTATGAAAAAATAATCACCTAATATTTTAAAAATGTGAAAACTGTTTGATAAAAATAGGAATAGGAATCCTTAAAAAACCCTATAATTGTAATGATAATCAAAATCATCTTTAAATATCAGTATCACAAAGTCATGAAAATAAATAATAAATAAAGGCATTAAAAGGCCTTCAAAATAAAAGTCAATTAATAATTATTATCAAATAATTAATACAATTACAAAAGTCTTTTTATGCATTTAGAATTAGAAATTTTATTATTAACATAAATGTCTAAAAACGTTTAAATATTATGATATTTAGTCTTTTCATCAATTCAACATGTAAACTTTGTTGTAATGGATGACATGCTCTGTTTTTTTATCTTTGTTTTATATTCCTACTCATCCCCACCTTCACACATCATCCACACTTGAATAATAACACTGTTTGGATGTACATAACAGTCAACAGTTAAACAGATAACTTAAGTTCAAAGCAGAAAATATAATATATTCATATACACATACATACACAGACACACACACACGCATATATATATACATATATATATATTAAATAAAGATGTCTGAATTAACAAAGATATGGAGGTAATACACAATTTACAATAATAAGAATTAGATGAAAAATTATTTGTTCAAAACATTCATAGCATGATGTCAAAAAATACAACCTGCTTGATAAATAATAGGAGTAAAAATGTTACCAATAAAATGTAATCATAAAATTTGGGAAATAAAACCAAACGTTTTAATAATAATCAAACATTTTAATCTAATCATTAAGATTAACAAAGTTATGAAAGTAAATAAAGAAAGACGATGCACATAACCCTGAAAATAAAATAAAACTGCAAAAATCCTTCAAAATAAAAATCAAATACTTATTTCAACTAGCAAATAAAATTAAAGTAATAATTACTATTTAAACTAAATTCGTAAATGAATTATTAGAAGTTAAGACATGTGTATGCATTATGATTTTTATAAATAAACTAGTATGCATTTTTTATTTTGATCAATTACAGAATAATTGTATAAACTTTGTTGCAGGTGTTGACATGTTTTTTTTAACCTTTGTTTTTATTTATTTATTTATTTATTTATATATTCTTTGTTTTTATTTGACTCAATCTCACCTTCACACAGCCCGGTCACACAGATACCTAAAGGGTACAACATGTGTTTTTTTGTGCTGCTGTAAATGTTCCCCTTCACATGAGAAACTTCCTGAAAGAGCGGAGGAAGTTAAAAAAAATGTATGAGAAAGAAAGAAAATATTTCTGAGTCAGTGAGTCGGTGTTTGGTTTCACATCTAATCTGCAAGAAGAATGTTCTAAGTTGTTGTTTGACTGTTTATTTAAAGCATCAGTGTGTGAATGTAGAGATGAACTCCTCCTCTCATGTGTGTAGTCCTTTAGGTGTGGACAGAGTCTGAGTCGTCATGGGTCTGCACTCATCCCAGAAGAAGCACTTCCCTCTGCGGGGCATCGACGGTGTGGTCCAGCTGTTCGACGCTGAGCTCCGTAAAGCCGAGCCGGACCTCGCCCTCCTTTCCCTCGTTCTGGGTTTCGTTGAGCACTTCCTGGCTGTGAACCGGGTGATCCCCATAAATGTCCCGGGGGTCCGGTTCGAGCCTCTGGAGCCGGACTGCCCCAGCTCCTGCTTCCCCACCGTGGAGCTGGGGATGATCTCTGCACTGTACGAGCGCTTCACGGCTCAGATCCGCGGCGCTGTGGACCTGTCTCAGTACCGCAGGACTGCTGCCGGGTCCAGCAGGGAGCTCGTGAAGAAGGTCTCAGACGTGATCTGGAACAGTCTGAGCCGGTCTTACTTCAAGGACCGGGCCCACATCCAGTCCCTCTTCAGTCTCATCACTGGTAGGACACGATGACTCACATCAGAACACGTTTTAGGAGACGTTCACCCAGGAGAGTAACACAAGCTCTGATTTCAGGTACAAAGCTGGACAGCTCAGGTGTGGCGTTTGCTGTGGTGGCGGCCTGTCAGGTCCTGGGTCTGAAGGACGTCCACCTGGCGCTCTCGGAGGACCACGCATGGGTGATATTCGGGAAGAACGGTGAGGAGACTGCGGAGGTCACGTGGCACGGGAAGGGGAACGAGGACAGACGTGGACAGACGGTTGCAACGGGAGTCAGCGAGAAGGTGAGGACTAAGAGCTGAGCGATGTCATCATGATTCTCCTTCTTTGATTTAATATCCATATTTATCCCCAAATATAAAACAATAATGCTGCAAGTCTGAGGATCTTAGACGGAGGCCTGAACTTGAGTGTAGTTTATTTAACCTGCTCTAAGGTTTCTATCAAAGCTGATGCTCTTCTGCAGAACATCAGGAGGAGCTGAAAGCTGAGCTGCAGCTTCAACAAGCTCAAATTTTAAAGTTAGGATTCCTTAAATGATCCTCATGAATGTTTTTAATCTTCAGAGGTCTCCTCCTCTGTAGAACAAACATATTTCTAACAGATCAGAGCAGGCAAACATACGTAGGAGAGTAGTGCCATGTTGAGATTCAGCGTTTCTCTCGCACTGTTTTCAGAAAGCTGAGATGCTGCAAACTTTAGCTCAGCTGGTGTTCCTCTTAACGTCCAGAAATCTGATGATGAAAACCTTCGTCCAGTAAAAAGGGGACAGTTTAGAATGAAAAGGGAACTTTGGATTCAATTCCCAGCCATCACTTCCTTCTGCATGTCATCCCACAAACCTGAGTCTCTTCAGCTGTCCTATCAAATAACATCACACATGACAAAACCTCAGCTGTAGAGATCTTACTATTTGTAAAGGACTTTTCTGTGTTTTACATAAAAATGAATAAATGATAATAATAGAATAGAATAAATTAAAATACAAAAACTCCCACATCCCAAAAACACAATTGAGAATACGATATAAATAAAATAAGTTGCTGACGAACTGATGAAACATTATCATGATATATTAATAAGTCAACACTAGAGGTAAATAAGATTTTAAAACTCAAGATAGGAAAATAAAACTCACCAAAATAAAATGAATTAGTTAAAGACTAGAAGATTAAACCAGTTAAAGAAACTAAGATGCTACACCTCCAGTAGCTCGACCACATACTCATATCCACGTATCCATACACCTCTTATTCATGTTTTCTGCTTTTGGATTTTGTTGTTGTGATAACTGTATTTATATTAATTATTAATTTAGTATATTTTTGTTTTAATTTTATTAATATTATTATCAAATATTGTCTTTGTGTTTTTGTCAATTTAGTGTTTTTTAATTGATTATTTTTCTGCCTCTTCCTGTGCCGTTCATTATTCATCTTTGTCCTTTTTTTCTTGTGTATTTTATGAATTGTGCAAATAAATAAACATAAAGTAAACAAATCAAAGTTAAAGAGAATCAAATATTAAAATACTGAAAGAAAATCAATGAAAATCACTGGAAGATAATAAGATTGAATTAAAAGCTAAATAAATAATTAAATAATCTATTATAAATTAATAAAAAAATATGAGATAAAAAATAAAGTGAATACATTTTTTAGTGTATCTGTAATCATTTTAAAAAAAAAGGTATATAACTTATAAAATAGCCTAAAATTTGAACTAGATATATAAGTGTAAACTGTCTTTTAAAATTCAGTAAGAAAAAAAATCAATCAAAAAGAATGTAAGTTATAATTTTTGGGGCATTTTTGCCTTTATTTGATAGATCAGCTGAAGAGAGAGAAAACGTGGGGAGTAGAGAGCGAGGGGAAGACGTGCAGCAAATGGGTGAGGCCGGATGTACAATGGGTGACAAGTCAGGACTGTCAGGCAGCACCTGGACTCTTCTACTACAGGGCCGTACTGTTGTAAGTTGAAACAGCTTCAATGAGGACTACAGCCTCTGTACATGGGGTGCAGAAATAAGAAATGTTATAATGTAGAAAAATGTTAAATAGATTGCTGGAGTGGATCCTGTTACAGGAGATCGAAAGGATTTGTTGTTTTACGATGACTCATGACATATTTTGCATACTTCCTCAACCCTGTCTCATGTTCATTTAATGTGGAAAACCTGCAGACGAACTTTCTGAGTTATATCCTCCAACGCCTGAGTTCATCATTGTTTGATGTGGAGCTCTTTATGACTCGATGAAACCCACAGGAATCAGAGTGTGTCAGACGTTGGAATTTCCCCTCATGGTTTCTCGTGTGGCAGAGACTAACAGTGTGTGTGTTTGTGTGTGTGTGTGTCCCTCAGAGCTGGCTGTACCTGAAGGGCTCCTACATGAAGTGTGACAGAAACATGGAGGTGGCCTTCATGGTTTGCGCCATCAACCCGTCTCTGGACCTGCACACGGACAGCTCTGAGCTCCTGCAGCTCCAACAGGTTAGAACTTGTACGGTTCAGAAGCCACAGGTTTCAGTTTCAGGGTCGCTGTTACGGGAAGAGGCGGAGGG